>NC_086290.1:9819145-10119145 GCF_963924245.1 Chroicocephalus ridibundus | reverse complement strand
TGACATCTGCTGCCACTCTTCTGGACAGCTGCACTTTGTTTCCTGACCCATCTCTTCTACTTGCACAGTCAGAGGCAGAAATAAAAAATAGAAGGCCTGTGACTCCTGCAGAGAAAATGAGAATCTGTTTTCTCTCCCATGTTGACCTGACTGGTTTCGTGGGTTGGAAAGGCTGAACAGGCCAAGGCACAAACCAACACTGCACCACTGGGGCTCTGGAGCCTGACACTATCTAAGTAGTGGGAAGGACTCTCGCGAAACTGATAAGGTTTGGATCAGGCTTAATTACTCATATATTATACACAGTACTTTGAGAGGGGAGGAAAAAAAGTCAAAACCAACTAAAAAACCAACCATCAACAGAACTTGATTTCTAACACCTCACATCGAAATTTAATCCTGACCCTGCAATTGCCACATGTAAGTAAGCCTGACAATCAGATTCTGCCATCCTTGTTCTTGCTGGCAAAAGCTGTGCTACAAGTGACTTCATTGATTTAAAAGGGCACTATCCAGCAGTATCTGCTGTTTTTCAAGCAGTCTCATTTCTTTCAGTTGGACTATTTACAAAGAGAATTACTACCTACTGTCAACAAGGTATAAGAGAGTATAGCTGTCAGTGTCAGTGATGGTATGTCACTAGTGTTTTTTATGAGGGTCATTCACGTCAGTATTGACTGTAGAATTCACTTTTTAAAGTGTTTCATAATTAGCAAACAAATAATGATAAAAGCACCAGCCTAATTTAGGGTCCCAGTTCTGCATTTTTATTGTTTCAAGGGAAGGTAAGAAACAAGCTCTCATTAAAACTACAAACACCTCAGGCAATGAGATCAGATAAAATTCGTAAGTCTCAGTCTCTTAACTTAGAAAGAAAACTAAGAAGAAATGCATCCTGAATGCCACCAGCTCCCTTGATACACAAGTTCATTTAATATACACACGCGCAGCTGGGCATGATGATGTAAAAGGTGATGAGTGAAGGTGTGGGTGTATATCACAAAAGTCTTTTTACTTAAGTCAGCAAATGAAGCTGCTGGGACAATGGGTAAGGTTGCCACTAGATACCAATTGCAGATTCAAGAATCACTGTTATAAAAGGAGAAGTTATTATGTCAATCCCTGCCAATATAAGAAAGATTAAGAACTACTGGCTTGAGCATTTGCTGGTATTGCAGTTAACAGCTATAATAGCAACCCCTCCAAAATGGGTATTCAGCTCATGCTGGCAGGAGCTCTTTTGTCAGTATAGCCTAAACTAGCTTCCAGACAGTGCATCAGCAAAAAAGCACTTACCTGCCAGCCTAGCTGTGCCCACGCAAGGGCTTTTGCAGACAGAATGATGACAATTAGGAGCCAGACTATTTTGTGTTAAAACTGACATACCAACAACGGGCTAAAACTGAAGCAGCAATGCCTCCGCTTTATTTAGCTTCCCAGAATTTTAGATTCCAAACAACTAGTCCTGTATGAGAGTGCATGTAAAAGATAAAGCATACAAATATGCAGTTAGCTTTCATGCTTGGAAAGATTATACATAACTCCAAGCAATGCATTCATCATACTTATAACAACTTGGAAAGAAATTTGGTGCAAACAAGGGAATGAAGGCCATAGGAAAAAAAAATGCCACTAGAGGAGCCATTCTCATCTTTTCTAACACATTTTCTGCTTTTGCATAGAAGACAGCTTCATAAATCAATTTATATTAAAAACATCTTCAAGACATTAGGATCCAAATATGCAAGTCTGACCACATATAATTGCCAGTGCTGTCGTCTCTTGCTAGAATCAGGGGACACAACTTACAGACTTTAATTCATGACCATAATAACGCTTCCCACCATGACTCCAAATCAAAGTTAGAGGGATTTAGCAGACACAAAAACAGGTCTGCACAATTAGCCCCGACTGAACAGAAATGTTCCATGTCTCTTTAGATATCTCTAACATCCACACAGCTCGTCTTTCGTTATTGGGAAGGGACTGAACTCAGCAAGTACTACATGCAATCACAAAAATGTACTATAAAGAATCAGCTCCTCCACAGTTAGGAGCGAAAGTAAGGGTATGTGACAGAAAGCAAAGGGAGTTTACAGAGAGCACTACCGAGCAGCTTGGCGACACAGCACGGCTGACAATACTGTCATGCAGAGACCCTGACTTAACGGGACACTATGGGCTGACCCCAGCCCTTCCGCGGGGACACAGCTTTTCTGTCAGCTAGTTGTATCCCCAAAATGAATGAGACCTCCCACCTGACAAGGGCTTGCAGGATTACTGGCAACGTTTGGGATAAGGAGGAGGAGGAGGATGTGGTTTTTAAGACAGCTGGTAATTTTAAAATAGTAACAATTCATTGTGCATAGCTTCAGTACTATGCAGTGAGCAGTATGTTTCCAGTATTCAAGGCAATATAGCCCAAGCACATAAACAAAGTGTATAATTTACTTGTTAAAATCTATTCAGACACTGATAGATCCCACACAAAGTCCGTGCTGGCAGGTAATTGTATACTCTGTATACAACCTAGGGATCTGTTTATGTCTTTGTTTACCCGAGCAACACTGTAAAAAAATAAAGAGAAAAAAACCCCAAGGAATCTTAAATTCAGACTAAAGAGATGATTTTTAAATGGCTCTCCAGACTGGCAGTGAATGCACCTGTCACTTACTTTTATAGCCCACTTAAGAAAAGAATGAGAATTAAACTCTTCTCCAAGAGTGTCACTTTTTGACTGGCTAATTACTGCTCATGCCTGGTCTGTAACAGAGCGAAATTCTCACGAGAGCCCCAGCGCACGTCTCAGTCTTCTCACTATGCCAAAACCACCGATGCCGGTGTGGTGGCTGGCAGCAGAGGAAAAGCAGGAGCACAGGCGCCTGGGGGAGGCAGTGGGGGCTCTTCTCCCTGTCCCCCACCCTTACCTGAGCAGCCTCAGGCAGGGGCATCACAGCGTTCCTCCTGCGGCCCCCCATGCGGAACTTGGCTGCCTTGTAGATCTTCCAGTAGACGAAGAGCACCACGCAGAGGGGCAGGTAGAAAGCCCCGCCGGTGGAGACGATGGTGTAGGAGGGCTCTTGGCTGACCTGGCAGCGCTCCTGCTCAGGGCTGTAGGTCTCCCCCCAGCCGAAGAGGGGGGCGAGGGAGATGGCGGCGGAGAGCGCCCAGGTGAGAGCGATCATGACGTTGGAGATACGGCGGCGGGTGAGCAGCGTGTACTCCAGGTGGCGGGTGATGGACCAGTAGCGGTCCAGGGCAATGGCGGTGACGTTCCAGATGCTGGCCGTGCAGCACAGCACATCGAAGCAGACCCACACGAGGCACAGCTCCCGGCCCAGCCGCCACCGCCGCCCGGCTGACAGCTCCTTCACCAAGCTCAGCGGCATCACCAGGGCTGCCACCAGCACATCCGACACCGCCGTGGAGGCCACGAGGTTGTGGGGCACCCGGTGGAAAGCCTTCACTCGCAGGATGGTCGCCAGCACCAGCAGGTTCCAGAGGAAGGTGGCCACGGTCAGGAGCACCAGCAGGGTCAGGATGAGGATGGTGAAGATGGAGAAGGGCTCCCGGCCCCTCCACGTGCTGCCACCGACCAGCGCAGAGGCAGCCGAGGAGGCGTTGGCATCCACGTTGGCCGACGAGGTGTTGGCACCCATGTTGGCCTGACACTGGCCCCGTGGGGTGCAGGGGCTCAGGGTCTCCGCCATGCCCGGGACCGGGGCTGAGCCCCTCACTACTCCCGCACACCAGCACTCTCCCCCCTCCCGGCCCCGATGCCGGCGAGCGGGAGCCCACGCCGGGCTTCCCTCAGCGTCTGGCCGCCATCGCAGCCCGCGCCCCCCTCGCGGCGCCGCCACCCACCCGCCGCCGCCGCCCACCGCTTCTCACGCCCATAACCGGGCGGCTGCGGCGGCGAACAGGCACGGCGGCGAGGGGCAGGCACGGGGGGGCGGCACCGTCGCTCCCGCCCCGCCCCGGTGGCCGCCTCGGGGGCGGTGGCGGAACCCCTCCGCGTCCGCCGGCCCGCTCCGATGTGGAAAGACGCCGCCTCCGCCGCCTTTTCCTCAGGGTGTCCCTGAGGCGGCGGGAGACCTTCTTCCCCTTACGGCCCCCCTGAGGCTGCGGGACCCCCACTTCTCCTCACGGCCCCCGTGAGGCGGTGGGACACCCCATTCCCCTCACGGCTGTCCCGAGGCGGCGGGACCCCTTCTTCTCCTCACGCCCCCGTGAGGCGGCTGGACGCCGGCTTCCCCTCACGGCCACCCTGAGGAGGCAGGACACCCCTTTCTCCTCATGGCCCCTGCCCCCCATGTTCCCCTTAGCGCTCCCGCCGGAGCGTCGCCTTGCCTCGCCTCAGGCAGGCGCCCCTTTCTCGCCGCCGCCGGTTGCCTGCATCCGCCGCTGCCTGCAAGGTTGGTGACGGTTTTAGTGCTGGACACGAGGTTATTTCTAGGCTGCAGCATTTAAACGGGAATTTTTCGAGTTTAAAACAAACCCCCCAAAACTCTGAAATTCTCTTAAATTTGTTAAGTGGCCGGGAACATCTCCATCTTTATGGCTGTTTCGGGCAGGTTCATGGCACGGTTTCTTTACTAAGGGCATGTGCCCAGCCTTTGAAAACGTGCCCTTCTCCTGGCCCTTTCCAGTTACTACCCTCAAAATCAAGACGTTTCAAAACCAATTTTAAACATGTTACACAACCTCTTTTAAAGGTTGTAATAGATGCGAACAGGGTGGCACACAAAAAGGAGACATAGTGATGAGCTTTGTCACCTCCCGAGTAATAAATGGTGACAAGTAGTGTGACAGGATCATAGAGTGACCTGGGTATTATATCTAAGGTGTGTTTAAGGTACTATATCTAGGGTCTTTGGGTGGTATCCTTTATCCCAGCCTGCTTTCATTCCCGGGGTCCTTTACAACCTATAACTAGCATGTTCACCCGTAGTCTGTTACTAGGACAAGTCCTTTGTTTCCCCGCAGTCTGTTACTAGGACAATTTCAGCGTAAGTTACTGGACAAAACATAGTCTCTTTTCCCTTGCCAGGTCATATGGTGCTGTTGACAGATCTCCAAAGGGTTTTGAAGTTTTTGAGGGTCAGAAGAAAAGACCAAAGAAGGTCAGTGAAGTTTGTTTCCTTGCAAATAGAATCATAGAATGGTTTGGGTTAGAAGGGACCTTAAAGATGATCTAGTTCAAGCCCCTGCCCTGGGCAGGGACACCTCCCGCTAGAGTAGATTGCTAAAAGCCCCATCCAGCCTGGCCTTTGACACCTCCAGGGATGGGGCATCCACAACTCTGGGCAACATGTTCCAGTGTCTCACCACCCTCAGAGTAAAGAATTTTTTCCTAATATCTAATCGCTTTTTAAAAATGGGGGTCATGTTTCCCCTTTTCCAGTCAATAACAGCACACCTGCAGTCACAGACTGTAAAGGGGCAGAATTTGGGGACAGGAGATGGTTGCTCTATTTTGAGGTAGAGAAGGAGTATTTTCTGGGTCAGAGTAGTCCTGTCTAAATGAATGGTGCTCAAATCAATATTCTTCACTTGTATTCACGTTCACTGAAGGAACAGCACCATCTGACAAAACAGTCCTCTCACAGCACCACTGTGTTACCCACAGCAAGCAGGGTCCAGCTCGCTTTACTCAGGGGTCCCAACTTCAAAAGCTGGAACAATGATGAAATATTACAGAAATGAAAGACAATGACTGTAGTCAGAATAACCAGCCTGTTTTGTTGGTTAACTTTTGCATGCCGCTTCACCCACCAGATGAAAGCAACTAAATCTTTCCCCAGGTTCTTAACGTAGGCATGATTTTAGTTGTTCTTTCCTATAGTAATTCTAACAAGCGCTGTAGTGTAAGCCAGCAGCTAAAAGAAAACTATCATCTGCATTACTTACCAGCTTTTATTATTAGGAGAAAAGGACTTCTGAGTGCTAAATGTATCACATTTTCCCACTTGAAATTCCAATAGGCAGAATCTGACAGAGCTTGTCAAGAAGAGCCGTTTCACAATAGTGCTGCAAGTTAAGCCTAAAGCAGCATCTGAAACAATGAGACACTGGTAAAAACGTCAGGGTTGGCAGACAGCACGTGTCTGTTTCACAAGCAGCTTTGCATGCTTTGTATATTGCTTGTTTCTAATTTGTGTCTTGTTTAGTTAGTTAATGCCACTTTTAAAATGCCGGCTAAAGAATTACTGAACATCAGTATTCCTTTAAAAGGCACTTAGACCTAAAAGCAGTAAGGAAAACAAGCAGATAAAAAAACCTTTTAACTTAAAAATGTTTCAACAATTATCAGTCCAATTCTGTGGACTTAATAAATGAATAAAAAAATCTTGACACAATTTGAATCACTCAGTAATAAAAGACTGCAAACAAACAAACAAACAAAACTCAGACTAACTGCAAAAGTTTCATGTTCAGAGGCCCAAATGGGCCAGGATATGATCCGATTGTTCCTGCTTCTGCAAGAAATGAGGTTGTCATTTTCTTGTGTATTTCATTTGTGGGTTGCAGACTATGTGTGGGCCACCATTAAAGCAGCCTGGATGATCTCAAAATCTTCTTTTCCTAGAAACCGCGTGTCCCATCCCTCTACTCCTATTTATTATGTGTACGTTATGTGCCACATCCAGATAGTTGCATTCCAGTTCACACGTCAGATGCATTGAAATCTCCCACTTCTTCCTCCCACTTGGCTGAAATAACCTAGTCCTATACTACAGAGGCTTGAATAAAGTCTCAAAGGGATTTATTTTTTCTTGATAATTACCCCACTGCTGTCTTGTCCTGTGAATGCAAAGGCTTAGTGCTCCTCAAAGATTGCTATGGCAACACGTTACAATGTCTCAGAAACTAGGATATACTTTGCAGAGAAGAGGGAATTTTAAAAAATGAGGAGACTTGCAGGTATTCATGGATCCTAAATAATAGAAAAGCAAGTAAATATTGCACGAAATTATATAAAAAAAAACAATACCAAGAAAACGACAAAGCAAAATGAAAACACACTTTTCTGCTACTAAAACTAAAGGAGGACTTAGTTTAATTTTAAGTAGTTACAGTATTACAAGTTGCTGTCATGTCAAAGTGCACCGAAAACAATGAAAATACTCTTTCATTCACTGATACTTTTCAGTGACTTCAGAAACCGCATCTTCATAGTTTCTTCTCTCAACAATGGCGGTGTGTATCCTCAAAAGATAACTGATACCACCAACTGTTTCATTGCTCTTAAAATAAGCAAATAAATATGTGACTAAGGACTTGGAGCTAGATGATGGAATTAACAGTAAATGTAAAATAACGTCATCTTTCCATCTGGATGTTTGGAGTTTTGTGGGCTGAGAAGTCTGAGGGATACAAAACACAAAAGGGTGGAAAATAGTAATCTGCTTATAAGTAAGCGTAGAAATCCTTTCCATCTTCCTTTGCAACTTTTCTCACTTTTCCCTGCTGATCTGAGAACCGCTGAGAAAAGGGCTTGTGACAGAGGTGAGGAACTGCAAAACGTATTTCCTAGTCCTTATCACCTTACCAAAAAACACCTGTAAAACTCACTCTTCTGACTGCCGACGTTGAAATGAATCTCCTCAGACCCAGCCTTGTCACAATGTTATATTTTTCTGTCAGTCTGAAAGTTCTTAACTTCTCTTAATCCTCCCTGCATCCTTATAATTCCTGTCCAAGCTCTCTTTTGTGCAGTTGTGTCTTCACCAGACAGCATCTTCCCAGGCCAGCTTCATTACAGCACTTGGTTTTCAAGCACTTTCAAGGACAGCATGCTGCTTAGGAACAGCTTCGCAGGATGGTGATTCATTCAGATAACAAGAATTTCAACTCATTATGTGAAATGATGCTGTATTTTTATAGCGTATATATAAAATTTAAATACAGTTTACATTTTTCAAAGTTTGCTTTTATCTCTTAGAGATAGAAGCAGATTATTTTAGACTGTTATAAAGGGACTACACTGAACTTGACTGTTTTGACTCATTTTCCATTTTTTGTTTTAGATACAAAAGTCCTTTGAGAGCTTCTAGTAGATGCAATTTTATTCCATCCTCTGTTCTCTGCTAGCTCTTTAATAGAAACCCAGCCTCCTTTATAAAGCATTTTTCAGAAATCTCAGTTATATAAATCCTGCAATTAATTTGATAAATATCATAAAAACTTTCAGCTCAAGGGAAAAAACCAAACCCTCAAGAGCCCTTTGACAGCTGGTTCCATATTTTTGTGATTGAAAATGTGATGGAGAATCTAGATGTCACATAAATGCTAGCTAGTGTTGATTTTATTAATAATAATGAGCAAATCTTTGGACAGAATAATTTCTATTCAAATATCAGTTTTATGCAACCTATGAGGATGTGAGCCACTAAGTGGGAGTTTTTCAAATACAAGGGGTAGTCAGCAAAGATACCTGCATAAATTAGCTTTGCCACAGGGGTGTGTGCGTGTTATGTTAACAGATAATGAATGAGCCCTTGCACAGCTAAGGCCAACACATGAATACAAAAGGGATTATATATCAGCAGATTTGTTAACATTAGGCCTTCCTCCTGTTAGACCAGCCACATAAAAAGCCCCCTCAACTAGTAATTTATAATTAAGTCAAATTGAGTCAATCTAATGTGCTTGAGCTTGACTATTGGCTCCTGCTGCCACCAATAATCTTAAGGAATAGCTAGATTTTTTTCTTTCTTTTTTTTTTTTTTAAACTATTATTTTGACTATGTACAAGACATGGGCTTTCCGCTTGTCGATTTTAATATTTTTAAGTGTCAGATTCAAAGTTATTTAGGAGCCCACATCCATTGATTTCTATTTTAATTGGTGTCTAAAAAAAGTTTTGGTGCCCAAATGCCTTTGATTCTCATTCTAGCTCGCCTAAAACCTGCACAGCAGCTCCTTCACGTTTGTCTTAAGTTTGGTAGAAATGGCCTTCTTTCCCTGGACAAATTGTTCACAAAACATTCCTCACATGGGTCAGATGTTACTACTAATTAATTCCACATACAGTAAAGCAAGGCCTTTATATGAATTTATCATAAGTACAAGTCTGGAATATATGCGTGTGTGGTTTATTCCTTGTGCAATACTTTTGAATAGACAAGTTTCATACCCGTACTCAAAGAAAGAGTTCAATAATTAAAACCTGCATATCTTATTGATTAGTTTACACCTGAAATATTAACGATCCTTATTTACAAATAATCCTATGTTGAATTTATGTAGAAAGTGGGACAAAAAATTATGGAGAGTTTCCATAATGTTACAGAAGCACATACTTATAAAGCACCAGAAAAAGAATCATAAAATTTTGCAATGAAGTGGAAAATACAACGTTTGAAAAATCACTTAGCACTTCATATAGTTTTGTTACAGGTCATCTGCAGCTAGGGCTTAGTAGAAGTTAAGGATTCTTTTTCTAGTATTAAAGAATTGCCTCTTTTAGTAGTACATGCCATTTAGTTAACTTCCCTTCTGCCACAATTAAGAGAGGAATGTAAAGATGTCAGAGAATACAATTTCTATTGAAAAAATAAGTTATGGTTTTGTTTTTTTTTTTTAAGCAACAGCATTTTATGGTTACATTTATGTTCTCAAATTACATTTTGTAGGTATTAGTGTTACTACGTACCTTCATAAATTCATTCTCAGGTTTTCTAATAACAATTAGAAAAAGGTGCTGGGCAGAACTTAACTGCTACTCAAGTCTGTTTTCTCTTGGTATACAGAAAGGGTTTTATTAATTAGAAGAAGTGACAATATATCAAGAACAGTTATCCGGAGCTTGTAAGGAAGATAAAATAGCTCCTACAAATTCATATGTCTATCAACCCCCGTGAGTGAACATCTACTTGTAGTTATGCAGAGTAACACATTTAATATTCCTGTGATTCTCAACATTCATAGGGGATTGCAACCACTCATTGAGGAACTCTGAAAGTCCTGAGTGGCTAAATATCTTCAGATGACAGCCAAAATAGAGAGGAGCGTTTGGATGAACTGTTATACAAGATTTTGCAGAGCCTATGATTTTCTTCTTTTTATTCTGACCAACTGGGAAAAAATAGTAGATGGTTTATATGTTTTTCAGTGTTGTAGCTTACAAAAGTGTTTGGGAAGATGGACTGCTAGTGTAGAGTATGCTCAGATATTTTTTTGAAAGGTGAATGCAGTTCTTAACCTGGATGACACCGATATAACAAAGTGAGTGTGTGTCTAGACAGCACCCCGATTTTCCATTTGTCTTCCATTCTCTTAATGGCATCCTTCCTCTACCTCTCCTCACAACTCCGTATCAAAAGTTTATTGTGGTGGCTAAGAGGAGAAAGAAAAGGTAATCTCTTCCCCACGTGGCTGTGCAATAAAGAGATTTGACACAAGCAACATTATAGTATTTATGACTTTGATGCAAGCCAGCAAATTTTTTAGAAGCAAAGAGCATTCCAGTTCAAGAGGCTGGATTCTTATTGTCACGGCGCAACATCTTCTATAAATCTAGAGCAGACAAAAGCATTGGAAACAGTTGCATGAAGTGTCCTGTCAAGCCAAGCAGCTAAAATCCTGAGGAAATCAAGCTAGTGGAGCAAGAGTCAAGAACAGAGACAGATTTTATTCTGCATGCCTAGCCAGATGATTCTAGGCTTCTTTCAGCATCGTTATTTTAGTTTGAAAAAAAAAACACAAAACAAACCAACCCACCTCTTAAGGGCTAATAACTGGTTCATTTCTGGTTGTTAGGTTTTTAGATTTCTGTAAAATCCCTTTTAACTTTTGGGGGGTTGACGTAACTGGACAACTATCTCCTAACCAGGACAGTGGTAGAACTAAAAATACAAGTTACAGACCTGTGCTGTAGCCTGTCAATACCCTGCCTTCCTTCACAGTGGGAAGAAATTGGAGGCCTCTACTCAAAAGTTTGAGGGTTTTGTTTTGTTTTATTTTTTTTTTTAAATCACATAGTCCTTTTCACCTTTCCTGTGAGAGCTTCCTTCCCCTGAGCCTTAGATTACTGGCTTGAAAGCAAATCATTAAGAGTATCTAAAGCTTAGGCAGCTTACTTAAACTGAGTTATCAACTCATACAGGAAACAAAAAGGCTAATTACTGTCAAAATATAAACACATTTATTTACAGCAGACCTAAGTAGATAATATCTTATCCGGCTCTCAAGTACTCTTGCTCTACACTGTCAATAAACGTGCCCTCTATCTGTGACATTCACCCTGAAAAATTTGATGGCAACACTTTCTGCCTAGTCTCGTGCTTGTCTATAACTCGGCAGTGTTACGGTGTAGGAATCTCGTATCATGACAAGATTTTTCATGATTATGAGCAGTAGCTCAGCAATGGAATTCTCCTTTATGGGCCTGTTCCAAGAACTGTCAAAAAAACCTTCCAGTTCAAGCAGGACAGTTTTGATCACCCCCTTAAGTGGTTTAAAGAGTCCAATTTCTTTGTCAAGGTTCTCAGAGAAAAAAAGGCAATTTCTCAAAGCACACAATATTAGTCCCCAACCTATCAGTCACTGTTATGAGACAAGCCTTGAGAGTCTGATGGCTGAGGTCTATTAACTGCTCACAAGATTGATAACAGGGTAAGTTGCAAAGGAAACGTTAGATTTTGAATCAGTTTGACAATCTTTTAAACTTCTTGCAATACCATAGTAGAATAGATGCTGCCTGAGACACATAGATATTTCATCAGAAACTATTTTTCATTTATGATTCCGTAAACAAAGAGAAAGCTAACTGCATCTGCACAAGCCAGAAGCTGAAGCCCTTCTCTTTCAATACCCACTTAGTCTCAGCTCAGGAATTTCTCTCTTACTTTATCATTAAATTAGTGTGAAATAGCAGACTATGTAGTTACTTCAGACCGTGCAGCCATTATACATCTATAATATCTAAGTAACAGTGTTAACTTTTTTTATTTTTCTTTTTTTGTTAGGGTAAGCTAGTGCTACTCCAGAGAAATACTATCCAGCCTTTTCATCTTCTAGATAGATTTCGAAGATTTATTTGTATTATAAGAAAATGCAAACAAAAAACATTAGGGAGAAGTTATGCAGACTTGTGCCAAACCCTTATTTTTCAGTTGTCCTCAATATCAGACTTTAGAAATTGACAGTGCCTCAACTCTTCCGAAGAAAAAATTAGGTGGAGCTGGAGGTTGTCGAGCTGCTGGGAAAGCAGTCAGCCTTCTGTTCCCAGGATAATGAGGAGTGACAGAAAAAAAGTTCTCTGAGCAGCAGATTTTTTCTACATAGAGAAGTGGCAGGAATTCTGATGCGCTTTGAAGCCCAACTGGTCATGGTCAGACAGGTGGTCACTGACTGTGCCCATCATCTCAGCTTTTTCTCTGTTCCCAACGAGTACTCTACACTATGTTCACACTGCATGTGCCCACATAACCACATTCTTGATCTTTACAGAGGTTTACTTCGGCTTTGCTTACATCTCTTTCCAAGTAATTAATTTTGTAGTTCATCTAATGAGTCCCCTCAGTCAATTTCACAGTAAGTTAATTTCTATACTGTAACTGCACAGCTTGCAGGTGTAGACAGAACCCTTAAACTGTATGATGCTGTAGGTCTCAGAGATTATTCTAAAAATATGCTATTAATAAACAGAAATGAGAACTATTTTGACATCTATTATTTATAAATATATAAGCAAACCCAGAATCAAAGACTAGAACTGTATGGACTAGGTATCACATACTTAGTATTGCTTACCCTTCAGAGCAGATTTTGCTTTCTGGAAGCATGAGACATTCAAATCCAAATTAACTTACTTCAGTATTTTGACATATCAGAAATTCTTAATACCTGACCAATGTTAATTAAGAGTCTTGAAAAGTCCATTAGGGCTTAAAGTCAGAGCTGTTTCACAAAAAAGGGAAAAGAAGGCAACACTCTCAGTTTTGAATGGTGGAAGCTCTAGCAACAGAATGGTCATGCTATTTTCCAAAACAAATGATCTTGTTTCTCCAAGGGTGAAATGAAAGTTCACTGATGTTCTTTTGTGATACTTCAGTGCATATATCATAGTTTTAAATCTGACATGCTACTTCAGAAGACTTACAGAATAACAGTCCACCTTATATTGGAATAACTACATATGCTATTTTATTCATAATTGGTCCTGCGTTACATTTTAGATGCAAATTAAAAGCTGTTTTACTGTACGCGGGGCCCAGATGTCTGGATTCTCTGACATTTTAGTCTTTCCCGGCATTGATGGATGAACATTTTTGAAATACTGTTGCCCACCCCCATTGTAGTCTTATAATAGTTATCTACTCTACAGTAGTAGAGATATGAAAATAATATATGGAATGTAGTTATTCTACTTTTGTCCAACTTGTGTATTCTTTTTTTACTTAGTCTCCATGTTTGTTCTGTTTGCAACATGTATTCCATCTTCTTGTATTTCAGTGTTCTACATTTCTCCCATAAAAAATCCTTCTAGTATATTTATACCCTATCTCACTTTTTCACTTACCAAGTCTCTCTCCCCCCCCGCCAATCCTGTGGTAGTATCTTTGACTTTGACCATCGCTAGTCTGATAAACTAAGACTAAAAAACCATTCACTTTTATAATTTACAAGATACAAGTGCAAAAATTCTCACTGCATCAAGGTTATGGAGCATTTTTAAAAATTATCTGGGTCAAGTGCTTCAATTTATGTAATCTGTTTTTCTCAATTTTCTTTGCATATTCATAAGAGAGTACACTAGACATTAGCAGATGGATACATTCAGATTTAAAGAGAATACGAAGGAGAACCAAACATTTCACTAGAATGTTACCATTTTATCACATTAAAAGAAACACTACTAAGCATGTCCCAGAGTTGTATAAGAGATTTTTTTTTTAATCTATGACACTGTACTTGTTATACAGATATCACAACTGAAATTAATCACGAGCTCATACAGCCTTAATTATTCATGGATATGTTCTGTTCTAAAGGAATCTTCCTATATTCTTCGGAATATTTGATGGACAAAACAGAGTTCTGTAGCATTAGAAACCCTTGCAATGATTCATGTGTGCAAATATTTTTTTTTATCTCACACTGTAACCTGTCCTCGTGTTGTCTACTCCAACAATTTTTCAGAGGTGTGCATAGAAAAAAAGGATAAATGTAAAAAAAATTCTTCTATAAAACCTAAAAGTATTTTTTCTTTCTTTCATAAAAAGCTCTGTAGTATTGACTTAAGACAATTATATTCAACTATATTCTTCCTCACAACAAGTATGGCAAAATTAGCAGGCCATATTCTCTATTTCTATCTTTAGTCTCACTTCCAAAGAGTCTTCCTGAACTGAAAGATAAAAGATGTTCTGAGAAACAAAACCCTGAAGACCCCTAAAAATGTGAACAGAGCAGTTTAAATTGGAAGTAACTGTCAGATGGTTTTGATCAAGGTAGTCTATTCCAATGCGAGGAGCCATTTTAATGAATGTGTGATTAACGAGAAAACTGCCGACTGTCTGATTTCTTGCTAATATGCTTGAAGATTTTAGCTTTGTGGACATTCTTTGATTTCTGGTAACCAAATCCACCACCTCCACCTCTCTTCTGTAGTCTTCTGCCATGGTTGCTGTTAACATCTGGAATTTTATTGTTAAAGAACTTAAAAAGGAATAAAATGAAATGTTGCTTTTTAGGTATTGTAAGAGTTAATAGCGTGAGAATAAAACAGCAGCATTATACAAATAGTTAAGTTGCATAACTACAGACAAAACTAGGACTTGGTGCCCTTGGTTCTAAATAATGCTTTTATTTCTCCAGTTGTCCAACTAAGTTGGCCAAAGTACTATTTCTTCAAATTCCATCCACTGGAAGGTTTGACGGTAATCTAGATACAGTCTTCTATTGTCCCTCTTGTCCCTCCATTTCAATATTCTACGATTATGAAACATTAGTACCTACCTTTCAATGAAAATAGTTTTGCATGGAGGAGAACAGTGCTCTAGAACATGTAGGCATATATGCATTTCAGTATCTGCTACCCTGCAGCAACTGAAGCACATACAACACGTACATGCACCAGAACATCGATGTTTGTAGGCAACTGTTTCCATTGTGCTATTTGCTATTTAACATCTTCTTTGATAAAACTATTATTGGAGCATGATGCATTTATGTGATTAATAGCAAAAAAAAAATAATTAAAAAAATTCAGAATTTGAAGTAGCATAGGACCTTTAGTAAGTTGCATTTAACATTTATAAAGCATAAAAGGATACTGAGGTCGACAAACGGAGGAATTTTAAAACCAAATGAAAGGCTGACTTTGGGAAGATCCAAGTTATTGACATCATAGATCTGCTTCAGAGAATGGGAGTCATAAGCTCTAATGTAAGCTTTGTATGCTTCCTGGGCTGACTTGTGAAGGAAGTAGTTCTTCTCAATCAGTTTCTCCAGCTGGTGGAGGGGAAAAAACAAACAAACAAACAAACAAAAGACATATTCAATTATAGCTAAAACAAGCATATATATTACATTCAAGAAAATTATTTACTGTGAGTTGCAGTGATATTCACTAGTGACTCCAGCAAAATTGCCCTTTGACAGTAGAGCACACATACATATATCAGAGTATTTTTATAAACAAATAGAGGGTCAAAATAGCCTGAAGCTGAATTATAGTATAAAACCTCAGCAGTATGAAAATTTACAGAAATAATAAATTGGCTTGTCCCAAACAAGTTCATCAAAGGAGGAGTATACAACTGCAGTCACACCACAAAACTATGCATATTCAGAATTAATGGACAATGACAGTATACTTTTAAGTCAGACATCTAAACTGTACCATTCCATGTAATTCTCTATGTAGTCTTCTCTATTATGATGCAAATGCATTGTAAAGTAAGCAGTATTAATTCTAAGACAAAAATGCAGATGCAGTAGCATAAAATGTCTCAGTCTATTTGTTGCGGACCAATAGCCTTTAGGTCAAAGTGTCTCATTTGATGTTTAACATACATTAATTCAGCATACTAAAAATAAGTTACATAGACATCATTATTTCCTAATTATTCTTAACTAGGAACCTCCTTCTTTAAGGACTGTCTTCACTGTTTCTTGTACTTGCTATAAATTTAAGTTACTGCAAAGAAGCCTTACAGAGCTCTTATCAAAAGAATAATTCACAGAATTAAGGGACAATAGAAATTCACATCTACAGAACTATCCATGATATTCAACTTCATGGTCCATGGCTATTTTTGCAGCACAAAACAGGTTTAGCTGATAATGGGCTTTATTAATATCATTTAAATACACCTGGGATATATACTAGCATTTCTAAGTGTTGGTACTGGATCTCCTTCTGCACACTGAAGTCTGAATAAATCATCTTATAAGACATATGTTACTCCCAATGAATCTGAACATACAGAACTATTCAATAAAAGCTACTGAAATCCTGTTTGCTATGCTACACAAGAACATTCTCTTCAAAAGTTGAAAGCAGGTTTACATCCCTGTGGTTTTGCCATGTAACACTAAAAAATAATTCTTACAAGCAAATTCATACCATATAATGATGACGCTTTAGTACTGAATATTAAAATTCATCTTTAATGTCAAAACATCTTACTGCTTTAATATCATAGAGGGACAACACGGCAGAAGTATTTACTGCATGGTAGTCATCTACAGGAACTTTTCCAGACAAGCATACGTATTTTTAAACTTCAGTCATTATAGACTATAACATTCTCCATATAAATTATTACACAGATATTCAGAGTAGCTGTAGTATGAAGTCACTTCATACCTGAGACTGGATGTCTGAAATTTTTGACCAAGAAAATTCAAATTCACTTAGGGGTACCTTAAAAAAACAAAACCACAACAAAATATCAAAGTTATATGTACCGTGTGAACACTGGATACATTTAAAACCTAAGACAAATAGAAAAAGACCTGCAAGGTAACAGAAGATTTTTATTTTCAATACCACAGCTGTATCTGTTAATATGCAATTGCAACTCTCAAGTTCAAGGATGTTTTTGTGAATGAAAAGCACACCTGTATATATTTTTATTTTTAGGTTTTTGGCATCATCTTTTATTCATAGCAATGATCAGACCATTATACCATTACTACCCTTATCATAGGCACAAAGTGCTTTTACATCAATATGTCAGTATTATCACCTCCTTTAAGCTAGAGTAATAAAGATGCTCACAATACGGCACTTTTACCCCTTTAGGTTTTGCTTTAGAAGCTGTATAGCTTCTAGTTGCAACTTCAGTTGCAAGTGGCAAAACTCTGCAAACAAGCCCATAAGGACAGCAACCTCAAAATTATGTGCAGTTTTATCATTTTAAAATGATTATATTTACAAGAAGGCTACCGTTCTTTTGGAATTGAACAAAATTCGATTGAGTCTTTGAATAGAAAAAAATTAAAAAAAAGCATGAGCAACATCCGTGTTTTAATTTCCTCTGGATGGCCAAGCTCCCAGTATCCTCCCACAGACAGGACGTAGGAAATTTATTTAGCTTTTAATAACACAAGTTGCACAGTTGCAAAGCAACTGTAAGTACACTCAACATTTACTTTTGTCCTGCCGACTTTAGATTTAAGTCAGATGTTCAGTTAAATATTTTCTAAGAAACAGAATGTTTTTTGCTTAAAAAATTAAAGTGTTGATTAATCATTACAGGTTTTGCCTTTATAAGCTGTTGCACAGTAAAAAAAAAAGAAAAATTATTAAAAGCATCTAGACATAAGTTTACCCTGGCTTGTTTTAGGTAACGAAGAAAGCCCAGTTCTTCTGGTCGTAAAATGAGCAGAGCGTGTCCTCTACCATTTATGCCTCTGGCAGTTCTACCAACACGATGAATATATTCCTTTTGGAAGAATAAGAAACACCAAGTCCAATCAGTCTTTCACACGTGTATAATAATCAGCTTCACAAAGGAACCCCAAAGTTAACATTAATAGTTAACATCATCCATTATTTTGTAAGACTTTTTCTTAGCACTAACACATGGATGAGGGAAACCAAGTGTGGAAGATGCAAAGCATAATTAGGCTGAGACAGAAACCCCCGGACTAAAAGTATTTTACCTTTTACTGAAGTAAAAAAAAATCTTAGTCTGCTGTAACTGAAAATTAAACTTTGCTTTTGGTATATTTGCCCTGTATATTTGTCAAAACTTCTGAGGTTTTTTGAGTTTTGCTTGTTTACGCTGGATGTTTATTCAAATAAGAATACTGATTTTTAAATAAAAATCAAATTTCCATTGGAAGAACCTGTTTAGGAGACTCAGGGATGCATATATAAACTCATACTCCTCCTGAGAAGTGTTTTGTTATTCAGCTGATTAGATTTTAAGTAATTGAACAGCACAAAGAATAATGTTTTAAAAAAGCAACTCTTAAAAAGGTAACGAAGGTCTCAGCTAGGTGCAGTGTTCCTGGGAGCTTGAAGAAATCAGCTGCTGGATATGAACATGGCTGAATCCTGACCTCTGTCAAGCAGCAGCTTCAGCTTTTCTCTGCAACTGCATTTATAGCTAGGATTTGATTTGTTTCTGTGAAGTTTCTCTATTTCCTTAACTTACTTTTGGATCATCTGGAGGGTCATACTGGACAATCCAGTCAACTTCAGGAATATCCAATCCTCTGGCAGCCACATCAGTGCACAACAGTATCCCAGATTCTGCATTACAGAACTGGAAAAATGTTGTAGTACGTTTGGTTTGTTTCTGCTTGCCCTGAAAGGAAAGAAACACACAAATGATGAAATAGCAACTAAAAAGGAAAATTAAAAACAGTCTGCCAACTTGTAAGCTCAAATTTAAGGTTCCTATTTTACATATTTCTGCCCCCCAAAAAATATTATATGAAGCATCTTTCCCTATCATGGACTTGTACAGACCAAGCAGAACCATTTCACAGTGAAGAAACAATGCCACCACAGGCAACGGCACAGGGCTACATGAAATGGCATCTCTCAGAGATACCACTGTATCCTCCAAAGCATTAAAAATTTGTTTGCGTAAGCATTCCTTTCAAGGGGGCTGCATAAATGCCTGAAGTTCAGGAAAAGGACATTTGCAAGTCTAGCGATATGTTAAGATTACAGGTTTAAAAAAAATAAAATAATACTTGTAACAGTTCTATCAAAGTATAGCAAAAAAATCCCCAAAATAATAAAGAAAATTAAAAAAGGACATTTGTGGTTAGTTATAACTATTTCTTAAACTTTCAGTCAATTCTTTCACTTAAACTATGTATCCTATGGTTTTGATAAAGATTGAAAATACTCATCCAAATGGTGAGCACTGGCATAGTAAAACCAAACATCACCCTGGCCTTAGAAAAAGTACCCAACACTCCACGGATCAGGGTGTTTGGATTCCTCTGACAATGGCTTTGCCCCACAAATTGAGTTTTAGTGCTAATGGCGGGCAACCACTAGGAAGAAACCATAACGTTTTCTACACACAGAAAATAAATTATTATCGGTGTTCAGCCCTGGTTTGGAAAAGAGCAATACTAACAACGTTGAAGTGTTGTTATTATGTAGTCTTTGCTTTATCTCCTTCCTCTACAGGCTAACCAAGATCATCATCAGTTTTGTGAGCAGAGTATCTGTTTATTTGAAACTGGACTGAAATAAACAAGGCAAATGTAAGGTCAGTAACAACTTACAGGTACTATCAGATTAATTAATCAATTAATAAAATACTTACATGAATGGCTAAAACAGGCAGATCAATATAGTTGAGTAATTCATAATGGTACTTCACTGACATACATGAAGAAAAAAATACCATTAGTTTCTTCTTCCGGTTCTTCTTGAGGAATGTGAAGAGCAAAAGGAATCTTTTTTCAGATGGACACACTACATACCCCTGGAAAATTTTTAAATATTGTTAAATAAAGTAGCATGGAACAAACTTTTGCTTCAGCAATACAATTAAATCAGGGAAGTGTTATGTTGTGAAACAAACACGCCAATTTTTCCAGCTACATTGGACCAAACCATTCGATTTATTGTCTGTCCCTCACCCTGGTATATGAACTCCTAAAGATAATGAGCTTGGCAAGAAACTTACTGTACTAACCTGAAACATAAAGAAGTAATTTTTAATTATCCAAACTAACACAAGTTTGGTCAAAAGTAATTAGTTTATACAACAAAAATCCACGTCAAGAAATCTGAATTACTGACATTAGGCATGAGAATAACTGCATAGGGCTCTTAATATTTTTTATGATTTCAAAAATTTTATTTTACAGAATTCTTGCTACCAGTTTACTCTTTTAAGGTAATACATAGCTACTGGTAATTTTATAACAACACTCATCATATCAACCGCGCAAACCCAGAAACTACTGTGCAGCTCCATTCAGCTATTATCTGAAGCAGCAACAATTAAATATACCTGAAGTACATGTATCTCTAGTGAGTAACGTGGAGAATAGTTAGAAAGACAACTGGGGCTTAGGTATGTAATATAAATAGGAATAGACAAGTGTAAGTAACTTTTAAGTAAGTAATATTACTATTTCATGATGTTTTATATCATCTGTCCTGCAGACACTGATTAGATGAACAGAACTGACTATAGCTAGCAGACTGAATAAAGGCCGTTAAGCAACTGAGAGCTTTTGCTGATTAGGAGGGTAAACACCCTTTAAGACACTGTTTGTACAACCCTGTTAAAAACACACAGGACTCGGTATGTTCACAGATCATACCTCTTTTAATAACATTTATGTTTTACCTGTTCAAGACCATCTACTGTTGCTGTCTCCTTGTTATCATCAACCCCAACATATAGCGGCTCTTTCTTCAGAGAGATCTTCGCCAGATCTTCAACCTTTCTGGTTTGCGTAGCAGAAAAAAGCATCGTCTGTCTGCGCTCTGAAAAAATATTTATTTTGGAAGACAACATGATTTTTTAATGAAGAATTCAAATAGCAATTCCATAAAATCTCTAGCTGCAAACTTCCCCGAGCAAGTCATCATCTTTTTTCAATTAAATTCTAATTCAAACACACTCTTAATGACAAGCAAAGACAGGTGCAGTTGTATTATGGATTGTACAGGATGTTTACTTAGGCTGCCCCCACCCCCAAAATCCTAACAGCTATCAAAACACAATTATTCTTTCTCTCTGGGAGAATGTTAATAATAATTTGCTCTCCAATTTAGACACAAAACAATGACTTAAATAGAGACTGACCTTCTAATTTTCTACTTCTAACTATAAGTTGATTTCATTCCCATGAATACTAGAATGTTTTTGTTAAAAAAAAAAAACAAAAACAGAAAAACAAAAAAAATCATGCTAGAGACCGCAATAAAAAAACTTACCAAAACTAAAGGGCATTGTTACTGTTTGTCTTGCAAAATCAGCCTAGAACCTACACATCTGTGCATGCTATTTAGTCACATGGCAGTACGTCTGCACTGAGCCTCAGGGATGTTGGTGATCTTAGAGCAGGTGTAGGACATCTCCTGCCTGCCTGTCATCGCCCACCTCAAATATATATCCTGATCCTCTAACATTGTCTTGTTACATGAGTACATGGAAAACGCAGACTTCGCCTGTTCCATTTAACAACTGCAAGAACAGTCGCGATTGTTCTTGCCGAACAACCGCTGCCACCATTTTTGAATATTTTTTCCTGTTTTGAAGTGTCCGTTTTAAGACGGAATTTCCTTCATAATGGAACAAAACCAATTTAAACTCATGCAAAGTAAAAATTTCTTTTATCTGTCATTTTCCACTTCATGAAGAAAATGCCATTTTCCCACTCTTCCTTCCCTTTCTTTTTAGCACTGTTCATTTACATTCTTCACAGGATGTTATTTTTTAGATTTATATATCTGCATTTTAAACATGCAAATCTGAATTTTAATATTTAAGATGTGGAACTTCAAAATATTTATCACTGATTTTTTTATACACTATTTCCATGTTTTCTTTTGAGTTTGTTTTCTGCATTTGGAAAGTTAAAGGTAGAGCCTTACTGACTCTGAGAATCTGTTTAATACATCAACTGGAAGGAATAACTAAATGAAAAATTAGGAGAAGAAAATTTTAAGGTAATTACTTAAAATTCCTTAAGGTACTGTTCTGGGATGTATGAAGAAAATTTGAACTGCAAGTCAGAAGAGCTTTTTCCTTATGTTTAAGTCTTATTAGGAAATAACGGCAGAAAATAAACGGACAGAGGAAGATGAATGAGAGAACGTAGACGTTAAACTAAAAGGATCGTATATGAACAGAATTATATCCCTAAAGTGCATATGAAAACTCTGTCCTTCAGATAAATGATGTTAAATAAGATAATACATACTAGCTATCAGGAAAAAAGGACAGAGTAAGACAACCAGTCGCAAGTGCATTTACAGAACTATAAAAATTAATGACTTCTCTTACAATAATTGAGTCATAAAGAAGACATAATGTTAGTCAAGTGACTTCCAGAAAAGACTCTTTTTTTTTTTTTTTTCTTACTCGGTAGAAGTTTTATGATCTGTTTCATTTCTTCTTCAAATCCAACCTCCAAGATACGATCCGCCTCATCAATTACCAAACACTGCAAGTTCTTGTACATGAAACCTGGAGTGTTCTAGAAGATTAACAAATTCAGAGTCAGACAGGGACAGGAGTTTTATTACGTTTTAATAACGCAGATTAGACATCAATATTTTATCTACCTGCATATGATCCAGCAGTCTTCCTGGTGTTGCTACAATGATGTTGATTCCATTTGCAAGTTTCTGTGCTTCTGCTGATCTGTTACTGCCCCCCATTATCAGACCATAGGTGTGAACATGATGATTCATAACTTCTTTAAGAACTCCATAGGTTTGCATAGCAAGCTCTCGAGTGGGAGAAAGAATAATAACACCCGTTCCTAAAAAATACATCAATCAGACAAGAATAAGTTACAACAATTCATCCAGTCTCCCTCCTAGCCACGTCCCTGAACGGCTGCGGCACAGTAAAATTCAACTGTGAAATGAAGAGCCTTACCATTCCTGGGCATGAATTTTAACTTGTAGATGAGCTCTACTGCAGGAATAAGAAACGCAAGTGTTTTACCACTGCCTGTTTTTGCAGCTGCTAAAATATCCCTGTATGCAAGAAAGTTAGAAAGAGAAGTATTTTAGGTAAACCTACAGAGAAGAGAACAATCGTATTTTGAGCAACGTTGACACTGTAAAAACGTAACATGGCATCCAGAAAACCAGCAGAGCTGGTATTAAGAGCTGGGTGGCAGGTGTGGTTCACAGCAGTTGGTCCCCGTGTCTCTAGAGATTCTTTGAGGACGCGCTGACACGAGACAGGTGAAGACAGACTCCCCTGCTTTCAAAGCCAAATGCAAAGCAGTTTCCATGAGCTTACCCCAAATATTTATTCACACGCCAACACAGATATACTGTGTTAACTTGTATTAATGTCTATAAACAAAACATTTAAAACGTATGAGAACACACTTAAAAAAACCAGTTTAGCTACAGAAAGTGCCATTTCATGAATTTAGCTTCCTAACAAAATTTACACAACATTTGGGGTCAATATAGTGATTAAAATATGCATTTCTTACCTGCCTTCCAGAAGTGGCTTAATACTTTTATGCTGAATTTCGGTCATGTGCGTAAACCCCATGTCATTTATGCCTTTCAGTGTATTCTCACTGACAAGACCTTCCAGGGAAGTAAAAGAATTGTCTTCAAAAGCACCTGAAGTGAGGGGAGGGGGAATAAAAAAAAAAATTCAAACTTATTTCTTCAGTTCCATCTATCCTCTGAGATTACCCAGTTAGAATTGACCTAGATGAAAAAAAATTAAAATAAAAGGTTTTTTTCTTATTCCTTTCTACCATAAAATCTGAAGATGCTGACAAAATACTCTGTATTAACGTTTTCCTAAGAATAGTACACAGAGCTGTTAAAAATGCACATGAATGCACTGCTTCTCATGCCAAATTTACTAGTTGTACACCTCCATCTTGCCCTTTGTTGACTTCTTCTTTTACAATTAAACGTATATGTGTATATACATATTAGAACAGATTTTCACTAACAATTTTAAGACTAATAGGAGTGTGTATATAATCCAAATTTCAAAGAACAGGAACAGAGTAACAGCTGTGCAGTTGCCAGTGTCATGTCACCTATATTCAAACACTTGACTTACAAAGCTGATTTGAAAAATGCAATTTGCTCTGGAAGAAAGTGTTAGACCTTGGCTTTTTGCACGTGTATGAAAAAGAGGACACAAAATACCTGTTACACCTAGTGGTAAACTGGGCACTTCGTCCTCCTCCCCCTCCTCCTCTTCCTTTTCCTTCTCTCCAGAATCCTGCTTCTCTTCATCTTCTGCCTCCACGGATTCATCTTCTTCAGTTTTCACTTTTTTAGTTTCTGTATCTAGAGTATTATTTTACAGAAGACACGTCAGTTAGAGACACAAAAGGCATGTTCATGATCAAAAGTTGTCCGACAGAGTGAATTTCTTTAGTCTGTAAACCACTTACAAATATCATGCTTTTTTCATGGGTGGGAGGAGGGAGGTGAGGTTTCTATGGAAGTTTGAGGCAAAGAGCAAAAAATTCGGAAGTTCCTTGCGCACAGTCCACTTTGCACAGTAAAACAGTGAAGCTTAATGTATACTACATGAAATTTTCTGTGGAAACGTGGAACAAGTTACAAAATTCTTTCCTATCGGTAATGCAGACATCAAGTTTCCAACACAGTTTGTGCTCTGGTCATGTGAAATGTTCTAAATACCTGAATCCTCACATGAAAAATCTGCATGAAAACACTCATGGGTATGCAAATAAAGAGAAGTGTCACAAAAATCAAACATATAAAAGATAGAAGTTTCAAATATATATAAAAATATATACGTGTGTGTGTGTATATGTATGTATAAAAACATAGAAAAATCTAAGAATATTTGCAGGGTGACATTTTTTTGGGGTAGTTTCCCACTATACTTCAGTTTCATAATGTACAGATGCTGCCAAAGGCTGGACGTGGTGCTAAAAAGATGCAATGGGTGAACATTCAAGCACATTCAAGACAGAAACCATCCGTCTGTCAAAGCTCTACTTTGAAAGACAGTATATGTATTGGCATAATAAACAAGCAAAACATCCAAACATAACGGTACAAAGCAGAATCCTGTGCAGCAATATAGGATCATCTAGAGTGGAAGGGGACCTTTCAGATCAAGGCCAACCATTAACCCAGCACTGCCAAGTCCACAACTAAACCATGTCCCTCAGCACCACGGCTGCCCGTCTTTTAAATATTTCTAAGGATGGCAATTCCACCACTTCCCTGGGCAGCCTCCACCAATGCTTGATAACCCTTTTAGTGAAGAAATTTTTCCTAATATCCATCTTAATCCTCTCCTGGCGCAACTTGAAGCTGTTTCCTCTTGTCCTATCACCTGGTCCTTGGGAGAAGAGACCGACCCCCAGCTGGCTACCCCCTCCTTTCAGGTAGCTGTAGGGAGCGAGAAGGTCTCCCCTCAGCCGCCTTTTCTCCAGGCTGAACAACCTCCCTCCCTCCTCGTAAGGAGGAGCTTGTGCTCCTTGTGCCCAAGGAGACTTGTGCTCCAGACCCCTCACCAGCTCCGTTGCCCTTCTCTGGACCTGCTCCAGCACCTCAATGTCCCTCCTGTAGTGCAGGGCCCAAAACTGGACACTGCAGTCAAGGTGGGGCCTCACCAGTACGGAGGCAGAATCACTTCCCTAGCCCTGATAGCCACACTATCTCTGATACAGGCCAAGATACCGTTGGCCTTCTTGGCCACCTGGGCACACTGCTGGCTCATATTCAGCTGGCTGTCCACCAACACCCCCAGGTCCTTTTCTACCAGGCAGCTCTCCAGCTACTCTTCCCCAGGCCTGTGGCGCTGTATGGGGTTGGTGTGACCCAAGTGCAGGACCCAGCACTTGGCCTTGGTTGCTACTGGTTTAGCACATATTAAAATTCAAATGTTACAGCTGGAATAAGAAGAAGGATAACACTGAAGACCTCCAGGACTTTAAAACATGCACCAGACCGACACGCGGTACTTCTCACACCGTCCAGCGGACACATCCTCTCCGAGCGGGTGGAAGACAAGAGCAGGCGTTTTTTCGGATCTCCGGGAATAACTCAGCCTGGGGAGACGAGTCGTATTTATTAAGATAACGTACCATTTTCCGCATTAGCCGCCGCTTTCCTCTTCTTCTTCTTCCTCTTCTTCTCCTCCCCGCCCCGGGGACCGGCAGCATCGGCAGCATCTGCAGCATCCGCGGCCGCTCCGGCCGCCGCCGCCTCCACCTCCTCCTCCTCCGGCGGTCCCTGCGATGCCGCCTCGCCTGCAGGGCGCGGAGACGCGTTTCGGAGAGAAAAGAGAAAGCGAAGAGAAAAAAAAAACAAACCCAAAGTCAGCGACGGCTCCGCAAGAGCTCGGTCGGGGAGAGGCTCCGCAGCGCCGCCCGCCCGGCCCCGGCCCCGGCCCCGGCCCCGGCGTACCTGCGCCCTCGGCCGCCCGCAGCTTCAGGTTGCGCTGCCGCAGCTTCAGGTTGCGCTTGTGGATCTTCTTGCGCAGCAGCCGCATGGGCAGGTTGCCCGCGGCCACCGACACCGACATCTCCGCCGCCTCTTTCCCCCCGGCCCCGGCTCAACCGGCCACACGTGGGGACGGCGGATACGGGCCCCGCCGGAACCCCCTGCTCCCCGCCAGGCCTGACGGGCGGCCCGCAGCGGCCTCCGGCGGCCCGGCGGAGACATCGCCTCGCCGAGAGGCAGCGACAGAGGCAGCGACCTCTGATGGGGGTGTCCTCGGACACGGGTGGGAGGTGGCACCGCGTGTCCCGCCCCCGCCCGTCACCGGTAGCGTAGCGAAGGAAGACGGCTAGCGCTCGGTGTCACCCTGGGGAAGGGATCTCCTTCATCTCCTCCGTCTCCTCCACAGCCACCCTCTGCCCCACAGTACCCCTTCGCCCGGTAGTGTTACCTGCGCTCACGGTGTTTATCTCCAATGGAAGAAAAACGCCTGCACGGTGCTAGATTTAGCACCGGCAGGAGAGGTGTTTTGGGGACACCCTCCTGTCCTCTGGTGTGCAAGGCGGAGGGGCTGGAGACACGGTGGTGTGCCCCACAGTTCCGCCAGACGGCAGCCGAAAGCAGAGATCCCCACCGGCTGTTATCTCACGGGGCGGTGAAAACGTTCAGTGCCGACTTCCAACGCTAAAGCTGGTGAAACTTTCAGGCTTGCAGAATCCCCAGTGCCGACCCTCGGGATAAAGGACACAGCTGCACCTTTGGTGAAGTCCTGCGTCTTCAGTAGCCACCTGGTCTGCTCTGTGTTCCTCCTGATGGGCCCAAAGAACATGGAAATCCTCTGGATTTTCACCAGCCCGGCAGTGCTATCAAGTAGGCCAAAGTTGGGAGCCCCTCATTTCCAGGAGACGGTTTTTTGGAGCTCTTTTAGGCAGTGCTTTCCAGCTGGCCAGCTGGAGATCCCAGCTGCTCCTCGATTCCAGGGATAGCGTGACCTTTCCTTCTAGTGTTCTTCCTTCTGCTTTTTGGCTCAAGAGTGATTCCTGCAGGCTGAAATGCAGCGTCTTTCAGGTTCTTCTTGGCCAGCAGATGGCACAAACAGTACAGGAATTCACAGCAGATTACTTTGCTACCTTAAACCAGTAACCACCGTGTTTTTAGGAATCTGAATGACTACAAATTATGTAAGGCTCAGCCTGCAGTACCTTGCTGTAATGCAGAATAAACTGCAGAACTATTACGCTATTAATTTCAAAGTGTTTACTGCATATAACATTTTTTTTAAAGCTACTGATGTTAGAGATGAAACAAAAGTAATTTTTCACCATCTGTAATTATTGTCTTGCAGAGGTCATACGGATTACCAGGATGAGAATTAAATTTATTTTGCCAGAACTTCAGAATATGAACCACGTCGTCTTGTCTAGTCTTTCACAGACTGGATAACAGGTCTGGCCACTGGCTTTATTTAGTTTAAAGTATAATTGCCATCTCCACCAGCTGTTTGAAAACAAACTGAACCATCCTCA
The DNA here is from genome assembly GCF_963924245.1 of Chroicocephalus ridibundus. NCBI lineage: Eukaryota > Metazoa > Chordata > Aves > Charadriiformes > Laridae > Chroicocephalus > Chroicocephalus ridibundus. The sequence continues at coordinate 10,091,026 of NC_086290.1, read as the reverse complement.
GCAGAAAAGCCTTTTGGTACAAAAGTCCAGGGGAAGTCAGTTCAAGGATGAATTTTAAGCAGGTAAAAGTTCCCTACTGCAACTCAGTGTAATTTAGGTTCTGGACATATTTTCTTCCTGGCTACCTTATACTGTGCCTGCAGAATACATTTTTAAGTAGATACAGGTTTGCTCTTTCTAGTCTGTACTGATTTATATGTATGTGACTAAGTTTGCTATTTGGATCCAGATTTAACTGAGGCAATGCTGCTGAATTAAAAATCTGGACAGGACACAGTTGACGCTAATAATGAGGGAGGAGAAAATTACGTCCTTTGTGTGTGGCACGGTCCACATGTTCCTATCTTAACCAGTACTGCCAGGATCATCGCTATTTTGCTTTCACCCACGTCGTCACATCCCCAGCTCTGCCAAGAATTATGACCTGGAAACCCTGGTCAGGTAAAACCCTAAATAAGGAATTCACTTCAGTGTCCGTGTTGGGTTCCATCTGACTTGGCAAGTCTTCTTTGGGCACAAGGCACAAATTGATAAACTGTCCTGAGAAGGTCTGTTAGATCCTGCTGAGCAGAATATATTGGCTATGTCAGTTGACTATAATCAGCATGGCACACAAGGAAAACTTAGATTCATTTGCAGATGAATGATGATCCTGCATCTGTCTCATGGCATTATGTATAGGAATTCAGAAATTACAAATTTTATTTTGTGGCAAAGTATCATGTGCTCCAACACTGCTTTGTCTTAGTATCTTGTAAAAGATGTTGCTTAGAGTTAGTAAAGTAGCATGCTTCTCTGGAAATTTCAAAACACGTTTTATGAACTTCTTTCTTTTTGTCTTTGTTTTTTTCTTCAAGCTGCAATTGTGGAAAGTCACAAAAAAGAAGACTCGGAAAGCAATAATGATAATTTTATTGTGGCAGGTCTAGACAATAGTTTAAACCACTAACTCATGTTAACAGTTTTTCTCTGAAGTTTGGCATTTCTTAGATATCATATGAATTCCCCCTGGCACATGTCTCATTTCTGTCCGATAGATTCATTCCTAATTGCTTGACTTACCAAGCAATCGTTATTAACAATAAGATTTTATTAAATAGTTATTGAGTTGTTGTCAAAATGTCTCAAATTCCGTATGTATGATCTTGCAGGAAGGTTTGTAGGGAATCATGTTTGGGGTTAGCAAAGCCTTAGAGCTGAAGAAGTCCGTACTAGAGACTCTGAATTTATCTCCAAAGAGGAATGTTTTTAATGGGCCGACAATGTCAGTATTTTGTTTCCCAGAGTTTATCTCCCATCATTGAAGTCAAATTCAAAATATTTGTTCCAACTTACCCTTAACTAACTTGTGTTAACAATGTAACACAAAAGTAGTCATTGATTTCAGTTATATCATTTTAGGTAGATGGTAATAACTTCTACAAAAGGTATCAAAATCACATATAGAAAAGATCACAAAACAAAAGTGTATAGTCATTTTTGGTTACTAGAGTTGTGGAACAGCGCTGAGTTAAGGCAGACAGGTTTTATTTTCAGAAAACAAAACCTCTGAAAAGATATTTTTTTGATATCTTGGGTTGTACATGAAAAAATCCACCACTGATGTCATTTATGAACATCTGCACCATTAAGCTAAAAGTTTTGAAGTAGAAAACTGGAGCTTTTATTGTGTACAGCCACAAACCGGGAAAACCTTTCAGAGATGTCTTTTCATTTTGAACAGATTATAACTTTTCCTGTTAGATCAAATTTATCTGTCAGACAGTGATGAGTGCTCGATAGGCACTGGGTTTAAAATTAAGTATCAGATAGATATAATTTTTTTTTTCAAATGTGTCTAACTTATGTAAGAAAAAAAATCTGTATTCGTATGCAAGTGATGGATACAAAGGTATCTTCAGAAATAATTTTCCAATTAGTTGAGGCACATAATTCTGAAATATGGACTTTGGAAGAGAAAGGTTACCCACACCTGAACTGATATAAATGGTGTAGATACAGCTATATCAAGATATAGCACATAGAGAATAGACTAGTTGAGTTATAGAACATGTTGTTAACAGGCCTTAGAAATTGCTGGTGCAAATTGTACCTCCATAAGGTATCTTTGAATTTCAGTGAATCTGTGTGGGAATTTAAAGTATGTCTTTGAGTTTAGGACAAGGAGAGTAACATATCTGTGTTTGGAAGAAGCAAGCTAGGCTATCATAATCGCAATTTTTTAAGGTTTTGTTTTAATATTGCTTCCAAATAACGTCTTCCTTGTGGCACATGGGGCTATTGTCTCAGTTACAGCATCATGAACACTTTGTGTAGCATATGGAATACAGCTGGGTTCAAACCACATCTGTGAATTTTTTATGAAGTTTCTTATTTACCCCATATTTTACGACTGAACCTATTCAGTGTGTCCATTGTAAATGCAGATGGACATGTACCTGCATGTGTTCCAAATCAAAACCAGTGCAGACCTGCAGCTGGGACGAGAAAGTAGAGATGGGTTGAATTGCATTTTATGGAAGACCTTGTAGATTTTGCGTAGTTCTTGTGGGCTTTCTGGAACTTACAGCTGCTCAGGTTTTTCTGAGAATCTAACTTTAATATCTCAAAGTGTTAGCCCATCACCATTGCCCTTATTAGTTCATTAAAGGGAAGCCAATATTCTAGAGTTGGAATAATCTGCATCATGCCAGAATAAGGAACTGAAACCATTTTAATTGTTTTAATGAATGATCTCCTCTTTTATACACTTAGAGGACCAAAGTCTCATCTCAGTCTTTTAGACCTCTCTGCAGTTTAGTATGGTTGATCGTGAAATCCTGGTGTGTCATATGAGCTGGATGGCAGGAGTCCAGGTTACTGTACTAGTCTGGGCCCTTCCTGAAGACATGCATCCAACAGAGAGTGATGATCAGCTGCCTGCCTACCCCACTTGATCCTTAATGGCTGGAAACCCACAAAAATCAATTTCCTTGTGTCCTTTTCTAGCAATGGAATGCAACCACATTGGCAGCTGGACTCAGAGGCTAGCCACTAGCAGATAACACCCGGCTGTGTGTATTCGTTACCATCTGTGACTACATCATGGACACTGCTACTGCCAAGGTGATTAGCTAATTGTCTGAGATTAGCTTAATTAAACTGAAGTGAGCTATATACATGTGACGACAGCTAGACTATGTGATGTTTATGGGCAGAAAATATTCAGTGTTTAGGAAATGCCACCTAGTATAAAAAGCTGTAGTCCTTCCCTGCAGTAACAGGGTTTATGCATTGGTTTGTCACAGAAATTTATGCTAAGGTCAGTATTTTGGTCCTCATCTCCAAAACACATCATCACCAGGGCCCAGCTTTTCTAAAATATTGCTTAAATCTCTCTGAAATTAAGAAGACAGTTGGAATCATAGAATCACAGAATGGCTGAGGTTGCAAGACACCTCTGGAGACTGCATAGTCCAACTGCCCTGCTCAATCAGGGGCAGCTAGAGTAGGTTGCTCAGGACCTTGTCCACTCAGATTTTGAATGGCTCCAAGGATGGAGAGTCCACTGGAGACTCTTTTTTCTTTACTACTTCCCATCAGGCATTGATACACATGGAACCTTCTTTTTTCCAGGCTGAAGAGTCCCAGCTTTCTCAGTTTCTCCTTTTATGCCAGGTGCTCCAATCCCTTTATCATCTTTGTGGCCATTTGCTGAACTCACTCCAGTATGTCCGTGTCCTTGTACTGGGGAGCCCAGAGCTGGACACAATACTCCACATGTGTCTCATCAGTGCTGAGTAGAGGGAGGGGAGGAGGGATCACCTCCCTTTTGTGTGTCACAGTTGTCACAGTGGGTCCTTCTGTTATAATTTTGTAACTCTTTTTTTGCTAACGCTACTTTACCATTTCCGAGATAAAAATGTATTCATTTTATGTTTAACACTTACACACTTCAAATAAAAAAGTCCTTTAGGAAAAACAAGGTGCTATACACATTTTTATCCTCGCAGAGGCAATGAGAGAACAAATAATACATAATACAAGAGCAGCACACAATTTGTAATGTACTACTGGCAGGCAGGAGGGTACCATGAGGATAACTGTAGTGTAAAAGCATGAGTGGCACACAGCTGAAGAGTTTACATCCTACTTTATTTTATCAGTGCAGAACAAGTTGTTTCTGACATTTGTAATATGAACTTAAACAATATTTTTGGGGTACTCAGAAACTGCTTTTCTGAATTGGATGAAATTATAACCAAACATTTTCTGTTTTATTTTAGGAGGCTGTTTGTAGCTGTTTGTTTCAACTGTTCCACCATCCCTTGTAAGTTTTGAAAAACAGCCTGTTTTGCACATAACAGTAAGGTACAGTCACTTTTATTATTATACCATTTAAATTCATTATATTCTTTCTTTACTTATGAAGATCCATTTTTTAATATTGTCCTGTTTTTAAAAAAACTTAATCAAAGTTTTTTCAAAATACTGCAAAGGCTACAAGTAGAATCAAGTGATTAATTAACAGATTAATCAAACTGCAGGTGTAGCAGCTAGTTTATAATTTACCAACTTACAGGTTCATAATCTTTAAAATAATAATTTTATCAGGCATAAAAGTCTTTTCTTTTACAGTTCCCTCATTAATTTGAAGTATCCCAGTAAATATATTACTGTCTCCTTTTCAGAAGGGGTGTGTTTTTTATATTGCCTTATCATTTACATATCTTCATTTAAAACAGCTCTGTTCGAATAATATAATGTCACGATTAAAGAGATTATCAAATCTGAGACAGTAAGTGAAATACTGTATAGGGTCAGCTAAGATTCTTTGCAACTATTTTGAAGATAAAATTTGAAAGGGAGGGCTAGAGATTTGGATGTTCTGGGTGCATGGCAGCTGGATGGAGACAAATCTGTGGCATTTGTGGATGGAATGAACACAAGATGTCACCCTAGCTGTGAGATAGCTCCGGCACAAAAATGCCATTTACTGAAGAGGAAAGGCGATGAAGAATTGAGGTTACTTCTTTTTTTTTTTTCCCATAAGTTGTCTGTCACGTGTGTTCATTTAACTATCACCACTACGCATTGCTGAATTTTTTAAAATCAATTCTATCATTCCATTTATGATTTTTTAAATTGCTCTGTTTGAAAGCAGGTTCCTGAAATTTGAAGTCAGATTTGACTTCCTTGAATAGCAGCCCTATGTTTCTTATACTGTTAGTGAAAAAGATGATGGAGAACACAGTACAATATTGTTCTGAGTTTTCTTCAGTCTTAGTAATTTTCACACATGTACCTAGAAGTCCAAAAGCTCATAGAAAGATGCAATGGCAACTATCGTGAAAAACTTTCAGAGAACATAACACAGTTAAATTGTTATGTTTCTTCCTAAACCACGTAAACCTTTTTGTACTCAAGAGTAATATTTTCTTTATGTAACAGTTTTAAATTCCTTTTAGCTTTACTCTAAACAATGCAAAATTCTTCCTTCAAGGAAGAAGAAATTGAAAATCTTGAATTAAACAAAGCATTATTTAAACAATGGCATTAGCATTCTTCTGATTATGGATGGGGAACTGATACCTTTAATATTAAACTCCTTGAACTTGGGCCCCTGACTTCAGTAATATTGACAGCATGCCTATGTTCAGAATGGCATTTATGCTTTACATCTTCGTTTCCTTCCTGTATGAAATAATAAAAAAGTTTTTACAGCCAAGACATCTCTCTGCAGCTTGTGAGGACAGAACTCAATGCCTTGTGATACTGTAGATGCTCATATTATTAAGGTGATTGTTCTAACTTCATTTATGTCATCCACACAGTAGAATATCTTCATCTGTAAGATGAGGATAGCCATATTTCTTTACTTTCACTGCCTGTTTGTAATTAAATAGCAAACCCTTAAAGCAAGGACTGACTTAAAAAATACATTTGTATGGGACCTATAACAAAGAGGGCCTGGGCTCTGTCGTAATATTAAATAAAAGTGTATTACTCTTAACCACCAAAATTTAGGTATATGAGTGATAGTAAAATACTACCTTGTAACAAAGTATACATCTTAGGTGATCAGCTTCTCATAAAGCTGGACAGAGCAGGAAACTAAGTTGTGAACATAGAGCATGTCAAACAATCTGTGATACCTCTACCTGCATGTGCGTTTAACCCAGGGTGAATAACAAAAATATCAAATGAGTTCATTCTCACATATGCCGTAAGGTGCAGTTAGGAATACACTTACTAATGATTTCCTTGAAGTGTCTCACCCCTCACTCGCTCAATATTATTAGTGTGCTCCTACATCCATAGTTTTACACTGCTGTTCTGCTTTACATCAGGACTTGGGAGTGTTGGTTGACAGCCGGCTGAATATGAGCCAGCAGTGTGCCCAGGTGGCCAAGAAGGCCAACAGCATCCTAGCCTGTATCAGGAATAGTGTGGTGAGCCGGACTAGGGAAGTGATCATCCCCCTGTACTCGGCACTGGTGAGGCCCCACCTCGACTACTGCGTTCAGTTTTGGGCCCCTTGCTACAAGAGGGACATTGAGGTGTTGGAGCGTGTCCAGAGAAGGGCTACAAAGCTGGTGAGGGGCCTGGAGGACAAACCTTATGAGGAACGACTGAGGGAGCTGGGGTTGTTTAGCCTGGAGAAGAGGAGGCTGAGGGGAGACCTTATCACCCTCTACAACTACCTGAAAGGAGGTTGTAGAGAGATGGGGGCTGACCTCTTCTCCCTGGTGACAAGTGATAGGACGAGGGGAAACGGGTTCAAGTTACGTCAGGGGAGGTTTAGATTAGATATTAGGAGACATTTTTACACTGAAAGGGTTATTAAACATTGGAATAGGCTGCCCAGGGAGGTGGTGGATTCACCATCTCTGGAGGTGTTTAAAAAAAGGGTAGATGGGGCACTGAGGGACATGGTTTAGAAGTGGCTCTTGTCAGGGTAGGCTAAAGGTTGGACTCGATGATCTTAAAGGTCCCTTCCAACCTCAACAATTCTATGATTCTATGATTCTGCATGTCCTAAAAAACAGTGTAAGTTGCTTTTACTCTTAAGACCCTTTCAGATTGCCATTAAAAGGAGTTTTAATATTCCTGAGAAAGAGAATGGTTAATTATTAGTCTGTTATGTAATACTGCATTTTTTGATTGAAGCTCAGTGGGAGCTCGGACAGTCAGCACTCCATAAGAGAACGCTCAATAGCTTGTATTATTGGACTCGGAGCTTTTATGGTTCAAGCCTTTATAAGCTGTGTCAAGCTGTGATAGTTATAATTATTGCACACGTTGGCTTAACCTATATAGCGTAGTCATAATGCATTAGCCTTTCCGACTTTCAGTTGCCTGTCCTTTATTATCAGTGACATTTTCCCTTAAAGGTTCAGAGCAAGCGTGACTTTATGATCAGCTGTAAGCTTTAACTAAACCAACACTTTTTTCCATGGAAGACTGTTGTTGAAGAAACCAGGAGATGGCAGTCTTTCTTAATGGATCAGAATTAAATTCTACTGGAGATAATTTCTGTTCTTGTGCCCCAGAATAGGCAAAAATTTAAAATGAAGTGAAGGAAGAGGCACGCTGCTTCTGTTGTCGACACAGCAAGTCATTGAATGCTTGACCCCCTGGTATCTTCCAGAGCCTTTTCTTTCACGTGTCAGATCTTGAACAATCACATAAATCCAGGAGGAATCATGGTCTTCCCAGTCTTCAGATTGGCCTTAGTGCAGTCTGACTGTTTCATCATACCTGAACTACAGTTCTCTCTCGTAATACTGATAGGAGAAGTCAATGACTACCCAGCCTTCCTAAGACTCTGTACTTCATCTGAAGACAGGCTATTTCAGGGAAAACTGTCTTAAAAACAAAACACAATTCATTCATTTATGTTTAATCAGTAAAAATGTGGTCACCCAGAGACTGTATGACCTAATCTGTCTCTCTGTTAGTTTGTTCCTTAACATATCTGTCACTATTTTTGGACAACTCAGAGCCTCCGTAGGGGATCAGGGTGGTTTTAACTGGCTGTGGTGCTCTGTTCATGTAACCTGACAAAAGGCAGTGTCACATCAGCTAATAACCCAGTGGGATACCACTGTACTAAGATATGCTATTGTCTGTTCTTACTGGAGACATAATTGCTGCATGGCAGTGTTAGAGATCAGATTCTTTTGAGCTGTTGGCTGCAAACATGATCAAAACCTTCTTACCTTTCTGTATGTTTTTCTGTAGAGTAAGCACCAGAAACTCCATGACAGGAGAGCATGAAAGTGGCTTAAATTAACTCTTCATCCTTATTGTTCCAGGCCAACTCAAACAGAGTTTAGGAAAAACCATGATCTGCCTTCAATTATTTACTGGAACTAAGTGATAGATTTACTTCTAACAAGATAACAATCTTGCATCTCTGTAGTCATTGTGGCTTTTGGACTTCCAAAGCTGCTTCTCAGTGTTTACCACTCCTTCCCTTTAACTGCAATAAGGTGCATGGGAATGGCAAGTGTATAGAGATCAAGAACAAATATTATTCAGGACCACATCAGGCGTAAACATTCTTTGGACTAAGGCTTTGTCTTCTATGGGCAAATTCTTGCTTTGCACCTTACAACCATTTCATACTGTCTTAAACAACCTCTCACTAATAACAATAATAACATGAATAAATTCTTTCAGGCAATACTGAATAAGATGAGCAGATGTAGAAGGTAGCTAATGTTTATTAAATATTCCAGTTGCTACCTGAGCTTATTGCAGAACCAAGCAAAGGGGGAAAACAATACATCGTTCCAAATTTCCAGCTATGTTCTCACTCATTATATTTGTCAGTATTATAAGGGAAATGATTTTGTTTTTTTAAGTTAGTGATAACAGACTTCCGTGTCATGTTTGCGTGTAAAGGTCTTCAACTTTTCTTCTGCAGCTCACCATGTTCAGTTTGATGCACATTACTCAATGTCTTGCCACTGCTTTCCTGAGCATTCATGCCTGTAGACGTCCTGCAGGTGACTGGTTCTCACAGCAGAGCTCTATTTTTAACTTGGCATGCAGGAAGATGAGCTGTTCGCATCTAGCAGAAGACAAAAGTCTTTGGACTTGCCTGCCAGGATTCTGCAGGTGAGAATCGTGTACGTGGTAAGGAGTATCTGAATATAGGTTTGGAATATGGATACACTGAGAGTGCAAAACTCGTTGGTGTGGCAAAACTGCTTGATATACAAATAACACCAAATATATTGACCAAAGTTGTTATTTTGCCCACTTCACAAAATCTCAGCCACAATTCCCAGATAGCTGTAATGGAATGTACCTTAGCTGTATAGATGAAGTTTCAGTTGCTATGCGGCATCATGATACAAGCTTCTAAGAGCTATGTGAAACATTTAGCATGCATTTAATCATCTGCCAGAAATGTTTAAAGGCATAAAGTCTCATTAATAATTATTAAATCATTCAGTCATGCAAAGAGAGATGTTCCATCTTTACTTACATAATGGTAAAACACAGGTGATTTACCAAGCATGCAACAGCACATCAGATATTGGAATTTTCTTGAAGGCAATTAACAGAGCCTTGTTAGAAGATATGTATTAGTAAAGGAAGGAAGCATTTGATGATTGAAACAGTGTTCAGCCATGGCATACATTCTAGTTTCTACACTCCCCTGTACTCTGACAGTTTAAAATGTTCTCATGTAAATTGACAGGTGTAAAGAAATGACATTAATAATATATCAAAAATTATTGCACAGTATTACTCTGTTATGAGTCTGGGACTCAGAAAATACCTGTAGAGCTTCTAGTTCTGCCACAGACATCCTGTATGATTGAAACAGGTAATTCATGCTCCTATTCCTGCCATCTAACTCTGGACGTTAACAGAGGTCCTGCATTAAAGCACTCCAAAAAGTAGTTCAAATGTCACATGAGGTCCATAGTGGTGTCTGTATCTCTTCATTGACAGTTGGGAGTACAGAGCGAATAGGCTCTTAGCATAGTCAAGGTCCTTAAGTGCAGTTTTGGAAATAGTGCTGGATGTTTATCTGGATTTGTAGGCTTTAAGTATTGCCTGCTTGAGGTGAAATGTTTTACTTACCTAGAGGGTTCCTTGTACCCTGTTGTATCGAGTTCGGTAGTTACTTATGCTTGCTTATCCGTGGTGACAATCAGCCTTTGCCCCAGGTCTAGGATATGTGGGGGATCAAAGCTCCTGGGTACTGTCAGAGACAGGGTCTGTCGTAGAGTTCCTGTGTCCTTCTGGTGAGCCCTTGGTCTCTCAGAGAGGCTGTCCTCCCTCAGCCCTCTTTGCACAAAACATGAGGGAGTCCTGATATTCAGCTTGCTTTGCAGCAGTTTTTGTGCTTACGTCTTCATTCCTCTTCCAGAGGGTACAGAGTGAAAAAAATAAGATTGAGTGAAATGGAAAGGATTTTTATTTTGTCCTAGACTCAGAATGACATTGCTTCTTATAATATCCATCCTTTGGGTTAACAGTGTGTTTTAGCCTTTCCCGTCCATGTCCGTAAGGAATGAAGGTAGTCAAAGACAAAGAAAAGGGAGCAAAAAATTAGTATAGGTAAGCTCCAGACAAAGAGCAAATGTATTCACTGTGTAGTGTTTAAAAGGGAAATTTAGGGCTTTAAGTGAAGCCTGAATTACTTCAACCTTGAACAGCAAAATGCATTAATCTGTAATTATGTAATTTCACAAAAGAAAGCAAGAAAAACAAGAGATGCCTAACTGATTTAGATGGGAAAATGCGAAAAAAAAATCCTGAGCTGAGATTTGTATATTTCAAGGAAAATAAAGCAACGATGCACAAGGAGACCTGGAGCATAAGACATATATATATTCTGCAGATGTCCAGCAGGTTTTGATGAATGAAGCAGATCTCTGTGTGACTTCTTAAGCCCTAAGTCTTAACACCCCAGCAAGTGTAAGCATTCAGAAAAAAGTCTTCTGGCTAGATACCAAATGTGGAGCAAAATTGTGGTTGTAAAAATGCTATTTCAAATGCTATAGAACTAAACTTTGATTAAAAAAAATCATAGTTGACTTCAACAAAAAGATTTGGTTTTGCTTTACCCTGGAGTCCCCTGAGTGTGCTCTTCTAAAAGAGCACATTCACTCAATGACCTTGACAACAGTAGTGGGACAGTCCTTTGATGATGCCAAAATGCAACATCCAAGCACATGCCACATTTCAGTCGCCACCATCTACGTGTTGTGTAGCCTTAAAGATAAGCTTGTGTTTTCTCAAGAGCCCTGTTACATCCTGAAATTAATGGCTCCTGGTTGATCATCTCACATCAGAAGGACAATGAGCATCTCTGCTGATGGGTGGTGCTTACTAAGAACAGTGGAAATGTGTTTGACGTGAGGTCAACAATGTTACCTGTGCTCAGAGGCTGCCTCACACAGACCCATATCTCACAGGGGTTTGGGGAGTGTAGTATCTGGGAGAAGCTAGATGTCATGCCTCAGCTGCCTCAGTTGTTCTCCCTGAATTTCATGAACCTGTTACAGGATTCTGGCGTAATAAAGTCAGGAGAAATCATGAGGGAGAGTAAGGAGCTGGCAGGACACTTTGTTGGACTGTGTGTTGAGCTGAGGAGTTGTGCATAGTGCAGGTGAGGTGGTGGGGATGTAAGTATTGGAAGGGCTATGTCAGAAGCTCAGTAAGGGCGGAGTAGGTAGTACATGTGTCATAACATAAAACTTGCCATGCTGGCAGCTCAGACTTAGGACGTGCACAGATCTCAGCCTCCTGAGGAGACGCATGCCCTGTGAAAATAGCATTTTCAGCTGTATTGTACATTCGTGATCTCACAGTACTCTCACATTGGCTGAGGTTGTACAGCTATTTGTAGGTCACTATGTGACTTTCTCTGGAGTTTGATTGCTCGGGATAAGAACTTACCTGCAAAAGTAAAGTAATTTGTGCCGTGCCATAGAATTAGTGTTAGTCATGTTTTTTTTTCCTAACAGAAGAAGATAAAGCATTGAGTAAGTCTGGCCCTGCAGGTGATGCTGAGAGACACTGGGAGATACAACAAATTGAATTCCCTAGCCAGCCTGATATTAGAGTATTTACTGCTTCCAGGGAAGTTAAACCTCACCTCCACCATGCATTTCTAAACACTTACACCCTTTACAACTTTACACCTTCTAGGTAGTTAACTATCTTCAAAAAGGATAAACAGACTAATTGTAAATAATTTTTTAAATTACATAATTTCCAGCATCATATTATCTTTCCATTAAACAGCACAGCTCTAACAGAGACACAAAGCTGTGAGGCAGCATCTGTGGATTTGTTAAGCTCTCCATTATTAATGTCTTGTTTTCATTGGTTTTAAAACAGATTCTTTCAGTCACGTTTTCAAAACCGTCTTGTGGATTTGCACACGTGATTTTAAGTGTGAATGATTTGAAAGCTCCCAGTGGCCCTACCTGACTTCTGTGATTTTTGCCTTTTTATGTTGCAGTGAAGATGCTGAATGAAGAATGGATCCCACATCAAAATTATATCTCTATCTTGTTATATTGCACTTAACGGGAAAATGTTTATAATTTTAGCAAGTAATTTTCCACTATTCTCGGACAGCTTTAGTGGAATAAGCAGTACTCAGGGCACGTTTGAGAGATACTATTTGATTTATAAACAGAATAGTGAGCTACTGTGAAGAACTGTGTAAAGATTAAGATTTTCCTATACTGTTGGAATGGAAAGAGACCCTTGAGTAAAATATTTTAGGAAACAAATCCAATAAGCGTCCAATTTAAAGAAAAAAGTCCACTTACATGCATAAGTACAGGTGTCTGACTTTTCCTCTCTTAAAGAATTGCCCCCAAAGTTATAAAATAAGAATAATGACTCTTAGCAAAATTTTCTGATCATTTATTCTACCTGGATTTTCTGGAGTACATCTTCAGATCATGGATTATATGTGCATATCTCATTATCACTAATGAGAATTTCAATGCAGCATATAATTTTACTGTGCTATTTTGTCTGACTTGTATTACACCTGTCAGTCTGCTTTCCTCCTGCTATTTCATTAATATTTGAATATTAATATTTAAAGGTCAAACTTCGCCTGCGGTGATATTAAAATATATTATTCAGTTTCATCTTTGGGACAGTGTTCACTAGATAGGGAAAAAGGCAATCACCATACACTTTGCTGCCTTTTTAATGCATTTTTTTCCTTCTCCCTCCAGTAGAAATTGGGCAGTTTCCATCTGAGAGAGAGAAAAGAGAGATTTGTGAAGGAATGAAGCGTAATTCATATTGCAGTCAATGGGAGTGAGGTGGGACCCTTCTCTGTGCCTGGAGAGTCTTGTACTGAAGCAGTCGAAAAAATGAAAGTCTTCACAGGACAATGAAGCAAAACCGTTTGCCCTGTAGAATTTCTCAGTGGAAGGTGTATCCATCAGGCTCGATGCAGCTCTCATTCAGGTCAGTGAAAGAAGATGTGTGATGGCAGGATCTGGACCAAAACCCTCCCCCTGTGTGCTGGGTTCTTGAAACAAACATGGAGCATGTTTCAACAGTATGGCATCCTGGAATAAAAAAGAAATGCCAAGTGTTAAAGTGGTGTGGTAAAGATAGTGCTCCAGGTTAAAAGGTATTTGTTTACACAAATATTTAGATAGGTGAACTGTGTTCCATATATGGGATTTTGCATTTTGACCAAAACTGGATTATCCCAGAAACTGCTTATCTATGTAAATATTTGTGACATCAGAATTGAAGGTTATAAGGTCAGGTTTGCAGAGAATTATGAATATAGGATGTAAATTCCATAAAACAGTGGTTTTTGACTTGAGACCGCACTAATGCTAACATTTTTTCTGTGCATGAATCCTTCTGAAAACACCAAGAAAGTTATATGGCCTTTACTTCCTATGTTCCAGTAGGTAGCCTGGTGCTGCGGAGAAAATGGAAGAGGTCCTACAAAGAGCGGAATGGATCTGCATAGATGATCTTCACTGTGTCGAAGCTGCTTCTGTTGTGGATTTAAGGGAGCCTGCCATGAAAACCAGGTAAAAGTAGAGCTGTGCATATGCTGTGTATGTAGATTGTTGCATGCCCTTGCTTGGAACGCAGGAGTCCTTGCAATATTTGCTCACGTGCAAACAAAAGGGTCCCAGGAAAGACCTTATAGATGGAAAGTCTTCTTAACATCCGCCCTATGACGCTGCTGCAAGACCAAGTGGGTATGTGGTAGCAGGCAGTTTAGAGGTAGCGCATGTGTCCCATCCACACTGTGGACATGGATGTGTTTGGACTTGTGCCAAGGCACACGAGAGATCCGTATTTTCTCATTTTCTTGTCTTGATACACATCAAGGGATTATGCAGACTTAAACTAAAAATTGTGTCCACACAATGTGGACCTATTAGTAGTTTGGACTGAGGACAAGTTTGATCAGATGCTGATTATATAGACGTACCTCTGGTGCTGGGAAGCTGTGCAGCTTGGCATATTTTATTGTAAAAGACTATCAAGCAACAGGGAAACTATTCAGTCAAAGTGTCAAATCTCTGCCAGGAATGTGGACAGAAGTGTAACTGTTGACTTCAGTGGAAATGAGATCAATCTCCAAGTGCCTAACAGTCTAAATAATCCTGAGCTGATAGCCTAAATTTACCCATTCAGTTGTTCACTGCTGTTGAATGCCAGGCTGAATGCCAGGCTGTATGTTCTTTTTTAAGCACAGATCTACATATCGTTTCATTTGAGAGTATTTTAGTCTTCCACAGGCAATGTAAAGAGGCTGCAGTCTTTGAACTTCCCTACTAACGTGTGGCTGTGAGGTGATAAATTGAAATGGACTGTATTTCTTTTTTTCTGCAATGTTTTACCTAATCCGAACTTCTTAGAACAGAACTTTCCATATCTGCACAATGAGTTGGTGATTATAGCTTTTGCTGTCAGATACAAAAATAGAAAATGTAAATGCATGTACTTTTAATAGGAGAAGTTATCTTCAGCTATACAGCTGTTTATCCAAAACCTAATGTCATTCTTATGAACCTAGAGCTACCTGCTTGTAAAGTTCTGTTGTAAAGTTATAATTAATTTTGTGACTCTCCTCAGCTTAATATCATTAATCAGTATGATTTTCTAACCTCAGCTGATGCTAAATAATCAAATGCCCTTGCTGTAATGCTAAATGTAATGCTAAATGCCTCTTAGAATCATAGAATAGTTTGGGTTGGAAGGGACCATCAAAGGTCATCTAGTCCAAGTCCCCTGCAATGAGCAGGGACATCTTCAACCAGATCAGGTTGCTCAGAGCCCCGTCCAACACGACCTTCAGTGTTTCCAGGGATGGGGCATCTACCGCCTCTCTGGGCAACCTCTTCCAGTGTTTCACCACCCTCATTGTAAAAAATGTCTTCCTTCTATCTAGTCTAAATCTACCCTCTTTTAGTTTAAAACCATTACCCCTTGTCCTATCACAACCTGCTAAGAAGTTTGTGCCAATATTTCCTGTAGCCTGCAATAAGGTCTCCCTGGAGCCTTCTCTTCTCCAGGCTGAACAACCCCAACTCTCTCAGCCTGTCCTCATGGGAGGGGTGCTCCAGCCCTCTCATCATTTTTGTGGCCCTCCTCTGGGCCTGCTCCAACAGGTCCATGTTTTTCCTGTGCTGAGGGCTGCAGAGCTGGATGCAGTACCCCAGGTGGGGTCTCACCAGAGCAGAGTAGAAGGGCAGAATCCCCTCCCTCGACCTGCTGGCCACCCTTCTTTTGATGCAGCCGAGGGTGCAGTTGGCTTTCTGGGCTACAAGCACACATTACTGACTCATGCCCAGCTTTTCATCCACCAGTACCCCCAAGTCCTTTTCAGGGGGGCAGCTCTCAATCCCTTCATCCCCCAGCCTGTATTGATACCAGGGTTTGCCCTGACCCAGGTGCAGGACCCTGCACTTGGCCTTATTGAACCTCATGAGGTTCACATGGGCCCACTTCTCAAGCCTGTCCAGGTCCCTCTGGATGGCATCCTGTCCCTCAGGTGTGTCAACTGCACCACTTAGCTTGGTGTCATCCGTGAACTTGCTGGTGGTACACTCAATCTTTTGAAACACGGAACAGCAATAAGAAAATACAGTTGCAGATACATCGAAGGAAATGTTTAAAGTGGGATATGGTATAAATAGCTGATCTTTTATCACTTTTGGCATATCATCAAAGAAGAAAAAATATTTTTAATAAGCTAAGTGAATCTTAAATTCAGTAGCTGAATAGTTCCTCTGGGGGGTGTGTGTATGGGAAAAAGCAAAATCCTTCTTTTCTGCTGCCATAGAAACCAGCCTTAACCAGGACATTGTAAATAAAAAGAGCACCCTCTGGCTTCGTATTTATGTTGCATATGTATTCCTTTTTAAATATGAAAAATGGCTTTTAATTTCTCAAATAGGTAGTCTGTTGATCCCCTTTTAGATTTGGCTGTATTTTCAGAAACAAGTTTAAGAAGTAATTTTTGACTGAGAAATGAAAAATGCATAGACCCTAAAGAGACTGCAGAGACAGCCTGAGTCCCACCATAGACTTTTAACCCATGGCAGAGAGCATTGGGTGGAAGGAGGCCGAATGCTCCCGTTACGACTTGGCATGGGGGAAAGACAGAATGCAGACAGCAGGACGCTTCTTCCTTTACTGTGACATCACCCTTCGTATACCTCATCATACAGAGTGGGTTTTCATCATTTCAAGTCTTTTTTGTAAGAAATGAAACATTTTGTTAGAGTGGGGTAACTGATAACAGCCATTTTCCTGGAGCTTAGTTCTTACCTTAAAAAACCATGACTTGTGCTTTCCAAAGCAAGGAGCTAGTTGGTGCTTAGATTGATAGGTGTCCATCTGACAGCAATATTTGCCTTGAAAAGGAGTAAGTTTCAGTAAAGTGTCACAAGCTGAAAACTCCCAAATGAAGGCACTGAAATGACGAGTGAAATGCTGTCTTTATTGGCATGGAAATTTTGTGACGTATCAGCTGCTTCTTGTGGAAGAGAGTGTCGCAGTTTTACATATATCATGTTCAAAATTGCAGAAAACTTAGTTCATTTTAGTGTTGAATCTACTTTTTAAATCAAACCTCAACCCCTTTTTTTTTTTTTTTTTGGAAAATGGCTTGTTTCTCAGTGTGATCCTGCTCTAGCACTCCATTTCTAGAGACAACTTTAAAATTTGCTAGATTTAGGAGAAGAAACTGTGTGCTAGCTACTGATATATCTATGAACTGAGTTAACGGCTAGAAGTAGTTTTCCACACACTGTGTGTGTTGTCTGTATATCTGCTTTTGGTGCACTACAAAATTGCACGTTGCAGACTGAAACTCCAGTGACCTTTTTATCCCTGACACTGTGGTGACTCTTCTAGGGAGATAGGACTGGGCTGGACTGGACTGGGAACATGGCTCTGTAAAATGAAGGTCAATCTGTCGGCTCAGTGCAGCTGTACTTTTCCAGCCGTTTCTTCAGTTTCTACGTTTAACTTGAAGAAGAATATATTCAATGGCAGCATAGGTTAAAAAGGCTTTCTACAGCTCACTCCTCCTGCCTCAGGAGGGATGCTCGCCTGATTGCTGTGACTCTCTGGAATAAAAAGCTGAAATGCTCATTTTAACATCTGCGAGAGTGAAACCAGAAGACAAGGCTGGTACAGCCCCTTCTGGAGACCCGCAGGGGCATTCCTATCAACATTTTCTTGTGGACCGCGGGAGTCCAGCTGCACCATTGTAACAAAAAGACCTAGCAAAAAAAAAACACTCTTAGGAAAGACCCTACACTGTTGTTTGTCTGATATCAGTCATACGGCACTGCCACAAGGATAAACAGATAAGTGAAAGCAGCCAGATCACGCCTTAGTTAGTTCTCCATGTTTTACACGTATAATGGAAGAGCAGTCAGTCACCCACAGGCTGGATGATGACGGTGGCTGACTGTCAGGTACAAAATACTGTGTCTACTGCAAGAAACGTATAAATATCTGCAGTCAAGTCAGGACGCAACTAGCAATATTCTGTGTGGAAGTTTGCTGTAGCAGGGTCTGGGTCAGCCCTCCAGGCTTTGTGAAGGGCATGCTGAAGCTGGACATGCATGCTGTAAAAGAAAGTATTTCATCATAGTCCTGTCTTTTTTGCCGTTGCTGATTTCATTCTAGCACATGCTGCATTTCTTTCTTCTCCAGCTGGTCTCTGTGTTCTCACTTTAAAATGTATACCTCTACCTTAAAATGCATTGTAGATCAAAAAGTATCTACGTAAGGATAGCCTCCTCCTTCTCAAGAAGGCTGCACTTGGAGAATAATACTTGCTGACTAGTGTGACAAGAGACAGCTTTGAATGATTTTTTACTCTGTTAGCATAGTGCCTGTGAGGTTTGCTCAGCCAGTACCACAAAGAAAAACACTTCGTTCCTTGTTTCTCTCCAGCATTAGACTCATTTGCTAAGTCACAGCTGTGCAAATATACTAACAGTGGGGGGTGTTACACAGGTGAAACTGGGCACCTCATCTGACCTACACAGCCTTCCCCCCTGATGGTAATGGTGTACGAGAAATAAAGAGCCAGTATAAGGCTATATATCAAGAATATACTTTTACAGAAAGACATGGTGTAGTTCAAGTAAGAATTAAATGAAGTCTCTGGGACTTTTCCAGGTGCTAACGGCTGGGGTGTGGTATAGGATGCGGATGGCAGGGTAGACGTTCAAGGGCTGCATCCAAGGAAGAAGCAAAGTCAGGGGTGATGCAAAGGCAGCACATGGGGGAGGACAAGAGTTGTTATATCCATTTTAGCTCCTTGGTAAATGTTTGTTTGACCAAGGGGCTGGAACTCTTTCAGGTCTCAGTGATACCTTTTGAATCCATAAGTGCAAATGCAGCCAGACCTGTGTGGAATGGGTCTGTGTGATTAGCAAATGCATCCGTAGAATGACTGACAAATTAACTACGGGGATGTAAGCGGTGGGACCAGGAAAAACTTAAATATAAAGTTATGTCATTTATATTTCTTCCCACTTCGAACTGATGCTTGTCTAGATTAACAGTCTACTTATTCGGAGCAATGCAGTTAATTAAGAAAGTTACTTGGGTTGCAAAGTCAAGTATTTTGAGGCTGAAAAATACCAGATTTATGGTTGGCTGTGAAATATTCACTAGATGTCCAGTGTCTTAAATTATAATATCCTATAGTTCTCTGCAGGGTACTTGTCTTATTCAGAATGCGGAAGGGACTTAGAAAGGGAAAGGAATGAGGGCAACTGAACTGGCCTTGACTAATTGCTATGTGCTAGACTTGCTTCCTAATAGCTCCCATTTAGCTTAGCTTCTATTGAATATAACGGATCCTTAATGTTAGTCCAGTGATACCAGACTGCCCTTCCACCTGAACATTTCAGTTCCTTTACAAATAGTACCTTACCTAGGTAATTTTACATAGACAGGTAGATACACAAATAAGAAATTGTAAATTATATACTCGGATCCACAGGCAGTGAGAGTCAAGCCAGAAGTATAACCTAGATATATGGGCTCCTGACCTTCCATTTTAATAACAAGTATCTTTCTCTTGTCTTATGCCTAGTATTTGTTAATTTTTAATGCAAATGGGACTCAGAAATCTATGGTCACTTTCAGTAGATCTGCTGCAAGCCACTGGGATTATATTTTATAAAATTTCAGGCAGGGTAGAGTGAATCAATTAGAACCAGCTGTAGATTTGTCTACATGTTGCTAAGTGATGAAGTTTGAAAGTGAAGTCTGTTGATACATCCAGCAATGTTAGTGGGAAAGGATACTTAAATGGAAGAGACTTTTCACAGTAACACTATGTGAAACTACAAGTTGAAACTTTATCTATACCTGTATTTTCATTACAGTTCCCTCTCTGCTTTCTACTGCAGTGCATGCACTTGCCATAGATCCTTAAGAAGAAATTGCATGTGTCTGTCAGAAATTCCAGGTGGATCTTTGCAAATAGAGTGTCAGCTGATAGGCACTGTTGTTGGTCTGCTGGCCTCTGGGGCCATTAGCACCGAATGGCCCTGGCCCTGGGGTGCTGTTAAGACCTCAGATACCCTGTGTATTCTTTGTTCAGGCAAAAATGGTGTTGTCTCAGAAGCATGGAGAGAGAAGAAGAGAATAATAGTAGATGTTGTTCTGACTGTAATGGAGGCCTGTTTACAGAGAGAATGATTTGTCTACAGGTCTGTGTGGAATAAGGCTGCCAAAATTCCTGCCAAAATGTAACCACTGAAAATAAATATAGTAATACTAGTGTCTTCACTACATACCACGCCAATTTCTTTACTTAACGTGAAGTCTAGAAGGGGATATCCATTAGCATGAAAACCTACTATGTAATTTAAGAAATAATATTTGTCTTAGTCCTTTGTTCCTTTTATCTCCTCTCCCATCCTCATTCTGTCTCGTCCCTGCTGCAGAATGATGTAGTGCTACTGAATGTTGATGAGAGCACATTAAGTCCAACCCCAGCCACTCATTATTGGCTAGCTAAGTTGGCACCACAGCAGCATTTAGTACCTTTTGACTGGGAGAAAAATCCATGGAGAAGGCTAGTCATGATATTGTACTCTCTAGGGAAATACGGCTTTGTTTTATTTTGTTCTGGTTTTAATGTATTTATTCGAGTCTGACTTGATTACATTCCCTCCTCACCGTGCCTTCTCAAAGAGGCAAAGTCTTCTCAATCTGTTTTCTGAAGATGCACATACAGAGAGAAGCCAAGACCTTCTTTCAGCATACAGTGAGAGAGATTTATTGTTCATATTTCCTACTGTTTCTGTCAAGGTATTGCCTGCGTGCCTTGGCTGAAATGCTTCTTGCGCCAAAGAAGTTTATAGATGACACAAACAGATTTAGAAGGGAAACTGAAGCAGAGAAGTACCAGAATGCAGGGTGGTGTTTTGAAATTCAATATTCATGCTATTTGAGACATATATACAATACATTTAGGTAAGATTAATCAGTACAGAATTGCTGTTGAGATTATACTAAAGCTAAAAGAAAAAACGGAGAGGAGGTGCTTGCTATTAAGCAGTAACTGACTACAAGTGGATATCTGTGGGTGAAACAGCTCTTCTTCAATAAAAAATATAGATGGATTAGTGAGCAAAAAAGGTGAAAACAAGTCCCTGGACTTAGGAGTTTTAAGTATAATCAAGAAGATGTAAGTGCTGGTATCTTTGAATTATGAAAGCGTTAAAATATATAAAATATGAGTTACAATTTCTTTGTGCATTACAAAAGAGGCTGGGCTCTTTCATAGATACATTACTTTGGAAAAAGCAATGGTATCCATTCTATCAGGTATTTCTGTCTAATAGTGGTACCCAGACAGTAGCAGCAGTCACACTAATGCGCTGCAATATAAAGTATACTTGAAAACCATTTCCCTAACTGCAGCTGTCAAACACAGCATCAAGTGTGTTCTGCCTAGTGGAATAGATACACTTTTTAGATGAAATAATAGACATCTCACAATTTTATTGAAATACCCCACTGAAAGATATGTAGAGAATTGATCAAAATGGTAAATTCATATAATCCCAGAATGGTTGAGGTTGGAAGGCACCTCTGGGAAAAATCTGGTCCAGCTCCCCTTCTGAAAGCAGGCTCAGCTACAGCAGATTGCTCAGGATCCTGTCCAGTCATGTTTGGAATATCTCCAAGGATGGATACTCTATAACCTTTCTGGGAAAGCCATTGCATGACCATCCTCTGAGTCAAAAAGCTTTTCTTGTGTTTACATGGAATTTGCCATATTTCAGTTTGTGCCCATTGCCTCTTGTCTAGTCAATGGGCACTGCTGAGAAGACTCTGACTCCATTTTCTTTAAGTCCCCCATCAGGTATTGAGAAGACCACCCTAAGCCTTCCCCTCTCCAGCCTGAACAGTCTCTCAGCCTCCACTTGTGTGCTGAAAGCCCTTAGTAATCTTTGTAATGTTTTGCTGGACTCACTCCAGTATGTGCATATCTTCCTTGTCCTGGAGGATCCAGAGTTGGACACAGGGCTCCAGATGTGTCCCATCAGGGCTGAGGGGAGGGAAGCATCACCTCTCTTGGCCTCCTGGCAATGCTGTTTGCTTTGCAGCCTAGGTTACCTTTGGTCTTCTTTGCTGCAAGGACGCATTGCTTATTCATGTTCAACTTGTTGTCTATCAGGACTCCTATGTCCTTTTCTGCAAAGCTGTTTTCCATCTAGTTGTTCCCAGATCAAACTGGTTTATTGGGTTATTTCTCCTCAGGCACAGGACTTTGCATTTCCCTTTGTTGAACTTCCTGAAGTCCAACATTGTTCTGTCCATTTTTTTGACCCTGCTGAGGTCCCTCCAAGTGGAAGCACAACCATCTGGTCTTTCAAACACTCCTCCCAGTTTTGTATCATTTGCAAACTTCCTGAGGATGCCTTCCTGATCTGCCCCATCATCTAGATCATTAATGAAAATTCAAACAACACTGGCCTGGGTATTGACTCTTGGGGTAAACCACTAGGCAGTGGTCTCCAGTTGGACTTTATGGTGCTGATTGCAGCCCTTTGAGCCCAGCAATTCAGCCTGTTTTCAGTCCATCTCATCAGTTCGCCAGTGATAATGCTGTGGCAGACGGTGCTGAAAGCTGTAATAAAGTAAACAACATCTACTATCATCACCCAGCTGGTCTTGTCATCATAGAGGGCTATGAAGTTGGTCAAGCATGATTTCCCTTTCATAAATCCATGCCAATTACTCCGAATCACCTTTCCGACCTTCAGTTGTATGTAAAGGACCTCTGGGAGGATTTGTCCTATCACCTTCCCATGACTGAAATAAGGACATCTGGCCTGTAGTTCCCTGGATCCTCCTTGGCATTCTTGAAGACAGAAGTGACGTTTGCTCTCTTCCAGTGCTCAAGAAACTTCCCCAATCACCATGATCTTTCATATTTGAGAGTGGCCTTGCAATGACATTGACCATCTCTCTCAGCACTTGTGAATACACACCATCAAGTTGGATGCTTTTATGTAAGTCTGGTCTGTTTAAATGTTCCCTAACCTGATCCTCCTCCACTAATGGTAAGTCTTCCTTGCTCCAGACTTTCACACGGGTCTCATGGACCTGGGATTGCTGATGGCAAGCTTTACCAGTGAAAGACCAAAGTGGAGAAGTCATTGAGTACCTTGGCCCTTTCTGTGTCCTTTGGCACCAGGTCAAACTTAAATTTTTTAACATGTGAAGTTAGCAGCATGGGAGACTGCACAGAGGTGCTTCTGTGTGTTTGATCTCTGCTTTCACACGTGTCTCTCACTGATAAATGTCTCTCATTTTCTGTTAAAACAATTATTTGACACAAGTACACCCTGCCCAAAATATCAAGTATTGCAATTCAGCCTGTCAAGGTAATCCAAAATGTAATCTCCTGGTCTGGAAGTGCAAGAATGCAGGTTATATCATTCCATATTTTTCCTTCCTCATAACTGTGGTGTGAGTTCCTCTGTGGCTGGAAGCATCTCTGAGCTTAGTAGCACATTTTGTTATCAGGAATAGTCTTAGAATCAAAACGGAATCATTTATCACAGAAAGGTAGCATTAGAGCAGATATATGACTACTGCTTAGTGGTGTTGCGCTGCGCTGTGTACGTTCTAGTGAGTTGAATTATCCTGAATCAATTCTTATCAGAATGAGATAAGCGTATGGACTCTATATCTAAGTTTTATGAAAACGTGTGTAGAGTTCCCCCAAATTAAAGAACAGGCAGATGGTTGCTTAAGCAACTTGAGTTTCTACCTCTGTGCTCTGCTGAGAGGCAAGGACTATAAGCCAGATGATCTGTATCCGTTTATATTTTCCTGTTTTCCTGGGTTTATATTTTCCTGTTTTTTCCTTTTAAAGGAAGGTTGAAAAGGTGCGCATGATGCTGCGATGCAAAATGCCTCTGTTGCTCCTGAATCAAAGCTACATGTAACTCTGACTGAGGCTTGTGAAAAACAGCATTTAACTTGATCTGTATGCTCTACTCACTCACCGGTGCCGTGGCAGACGGCTGTTTTGCTTCATGTCAGGTTTCTTACTAGTCCTGTAAGAAATCTATGTCAAATGATTTGCAGGGCTTTCCTTCTAGGTCAGCAGTTTGCCAACACTCTTTCAAAACTCAATTAAAATGTTCCATTTTCTCATTGGCATGAGGATAATAAATGGAAGAATTTCAAGGCTTAATATATCTTTCCCCCAGAAATACTTCAGATTGCACAGCTGTTAACAGAGGTACTTTATCAGAGATTAGTTTGTTCAGATTTCCTCCATGACTGAAAATGGTTAACAAGAATTCGATTACAGTTGTGAGGAAGTAACCTAGGAAATAAAGACTATTGCTGGCTATTTGCTGAAGGAAATCAGTTAAAGTAATAGTATCAGTTAAAGGCAGTTGGCATTGCTTTAGAAGTTTCTACTAGATTAATAGCAATCTTTTCCGATGTAGCATCAGGTAAAAATAGAACTGCAGTTATGTCCTGCACTTCAAGTTGTTTATATGTCTTGTGGTAGATTTTATGTGTACTGTCGACAAGAGACATCCAAAACAGGAGAGTGGTGGTGGTTGTGCCTCTCACCAAAGCTTCTTGATGGCTCATTGCTGTCTGGATGCACACAAGCAAGATACTGCTCTCCTGCTGGTCTTACACTGCTCCGCTGAACAGTTTAATACCTCGGAGGTGAAGTGCTCCCCCTCTCCTCCCTGTCCCACAGCAGTCAAGGCCACGTTTCAGCTGGTAGTAGCTATGTGTCCCTAGTAGTCTGTACAGCTGAACTGCATGTGTTTTCATCTGCTCATAACATTTCTGCCAGTAGCCATGGCTTCATCCAATAGTATTATATCACTCTGTACAGCTAATTCTGGCGCAAGGACTAAACATTTGGATATAGAGGTTTAGTCCAGAGGTTGGGCTCAGTTAGTCACCCTGTACTTCAGCACGCAAACTGTTGGTGCTTTTGTTGAAGAAAAGTAAAGTCTGTATTGGTTGGAAAAAAAATGTGTAATTTACTTTCCTCCTCTCCCCACTGCAAAGTATGGGAGCGGCTGTTGCTTCCCAGGGTTCTTCTCACCCAGATATCACCAGTTTTCCTATGGCCTTCCCTGGCTTTGACACATCTCACCTCAGGGTGATTATGCTCAGCCTCCCACTGTTTTCCCCTGGATTGTTTCCTCTATCAGAGGAATTGTTATGCTCATCACTTCTTGCTGCTCTTTCTGAACTTTAATTAGCTCTGACCTAAGGGCTTGTGAGCCTGAGGAACTCTTTGACAAAAGTGGGTTTGCTCAGGAGGCTAAGTGCAGATTTTCTGAGGCTCTCATAGTACCTGTCCTGCCAAGCTTATCTTTGCATTGAGCTCGCTTATCTATAATTAATACATGTCAGAGATGAATCTGTGCTATAAAATTTTCTTATGAGGGTGAGTTCTTCCATGAAAATATTTATCAAGTTCTGCTCACCTTGACCATAGCAGTGAATTCCTTTGTTCAATTATTCACAGTCCTGCGAAGGACTGTGCTCTAATCTGTCAGGGCTAACAGAACTCAGGACTAATACCTCTTAAGTCTGGATCCAAAGTTCAAATAGCATCTTAATCACAGATTGGGTGGGATGTGCCATTGGCTTTCTACTTGGAGTATGTCTTCAGAGGAATTTAAAGCATTTTTTTTACATGGATTTATTTGAAGGCCTTATTTTGATTACTTGAAGAAGAAAAAGATGAGTCAATATTGCCTCAGACCTACTTTTAAATATATGAAATTTAGGTGCAGGAATGACCTGATTTTTTCCATTGCTCTTTGTCTCTGCAGCTTTCATTAACTTCAGAGAGACTTGCAGTCACTTGTACTTCTGACCATAATTTTCCAAGCTTACTTGACTCACTAGTGACAGAGCTGGGAGAATGAGTCATATTTTTCATTAATGACTAATGATTTTGAATATGTCAAGGTTTTAATTTCCAGAAATCTCACAAGAACCCTTTTCTTTTGCCTCTTTTTCCACAACCTCCCACCTTAACAACATTGCCAAAGATCTTCCTTTGAAAAGTCAGGTTCCTTTATTTCCAGGTTTCAGATTAAAACTGAAGATACAAACTTCTGAAAAGCGCATGTCACTCAAAAAGGTCCTGGCAATAACCCGTTTCATCTGATTTCATCTCCAGCATCCCTCACAATTCACTCTGCCACTTCTGTGAAGTTGATTCTAGTGTTTTCATCCCATCCTGTTAAATTGAGAAGAATATTTCTATTGATTCAGAAAGCAGAAGGATTAAGCTCTAGCATGTGCTTTGCTCCATTGCGCCAGGGAGTGCCTTATAACCAATTTATAGCATATGCAGCTTTAGTTTACTGTTTGTGGTTCCGATATCTAACTGTCTGTTTACATCAATGTTGACATCCTGACACAGATAGTTATTTTACGTTATAAGTGGTATGGTCATTCTGGAAATTAAAATGATGTTTTTACTTTTTCTGTTTCTGCTGTGGCTGCCTTAGTAAAAATCAATCAATTCAAAAACGTCTCCCTCACTCACCCAGGCTGGGTTCAGCTGAGAAAGATACCTACTTTTGTCACAGAGGTAGAGAAAAGCCATTAGGTCACCTGGCTGATCCTCTTCTTGGGTCATCTGCGCTTGGAGAGCTTGTGCTTACATTTTTCAATATTCTGCCCATTGAAATAGTGTGATGTTTAAAGAGCTACTGTCAAACTGATCGGATTAAGAGCAGTGCTTGCCATTGTGCATTTGTTTATTAGACTGAGACTGCTCACTTGTGCTGGCTCTTGACTCTAACTTTCTACAGGCCTGGCAGTCAAATGGGCATGAAATTGGTCTCATTATTTTTTAAAAACTGCGCTAAAGGACTTTATCTCAAGTTTGACTATACTTAGGAGTATGTATTTAATCCAAACGAAAGTTAAACTAAGATAATACCTTGAGGTGAAAGTGAAACCAAGCTAAAAACCCTTAGGCACCAAAACATCTACTCTGTTTGCAAACATTTTGAAAAAAGAGATCTACAAGTGTGAAACAGCAGCTGTCATTCTCTGTCTTGGCCATGGGTTGTCCATCACTGATACGGAGGACTTGGAAGGTGCTGTTTCATGCTTGTTCCTTATGCTCTCTGGACTCCCTAGTCCTATGGGTGTAGGATCCTTGGGAGCTGATAGTCCAGGCTCTGGAAATGAGATCTGGTGGCCAGCAGAGGTGTGAGAAAAACAGAGACCAATCCTGCAAGGGCCACACGTGGAGCTTGTCATTGAGCTTGTTCTCTTGAGCCCAAGAGATGATGATGCTTTAATGCTGCTGCTGTATGTGCTGTAACTCTGCTGTGTGCTTATCATGAATGTATTCCTTCAGGGCGAGGTCACGTCTCCTCCTGCTGATCCTTTTCAGACATAGCATTGGGATTGGAGACATGGAATTAAGGGGGTGGTGGGGTGGTGGTTATCTTTTCCTTATAGACAACAGGACTATTCTGCTTTCTGCAAAAGTGGGGTTATGCAAGGCTATGACTGCATGCAGCCGTACAAATATAAGTCTATGAGTCCCTCAGGTCAGCACCTGTTAGAATATCCTGTGTCCAAGCGAGAGCTGCCAGTTTTCCCTGACTCGGCACAGGGCTGTTGCATCGGTGATTTCCTCAGACATGTGCCTCTGAAGGCTGCCTCCTCCCAGCTGCGTTCCTGTGCAGGTAGTCTGTGGCAGCAGAGCAGATCACAGGACTCCTCCTGGCTCCCGGCTGTGACTTAGGCTGCCGGCTCCGTCATCCAAGCTGATGCCAGTCTAAATGAGAAGGCTGTGTGCGCCGCTGCTGCCGTGGGGTTTAGACGGCACACCACGTGTAAGGGAATGCTGGCGCTGACGTTGCACAGACCTGATGTTGCGGGCTATGCCTGTGGTCTCATTACACCTGTGAGTATATTTCTGCCTACAGACATCGAACACAGAGTCTCTATATATCCAACGGATCATGAAAAGATGTTACCCTTTATTTAAGGCTGTGCTTGAAAAACAACTAATTAACATGGAAAGCATATAGGATAAAATGGCAAAGATCGGTACTTTGCTGTGCTCTAAACTCAGTTTGGAAAAGAGAGATTTATCTCAGTTTTGAAATCTTTTTAGTTCTTTCCTTCTCTTCTGTACTTTACATGAGGAGAAGAAAATGGGAAAATGATCAGAAAAGTTGCCTGCATATATTTTAATAATAATTTTAACATAAAAAGAGAAAAGTCATAATTTTGTTTAAGTAGTTCATCTCCATTCAGACAATACAGAGGTTACTGCAGAGCTCACACTTTTGATTTCTTACTTTACTTTGGCTTG
The DNA here is from genome assembly GCF_963924245.1 of Chroicocephalus ridibundus. NCBI lineage: Eukaryota > Metazoa > Chordata > Aves > Charadriiformes > Laridae > Chroicocephalus > Chroicocephalus ridibundus. Next base: position 10,062,666 of record NC_086290.1, on the reverse strand, counting down.
TGTACCAACCAATTCTTGTTAAATATTTATGGGCAAGATTAAAGACTTTATAAAACTTAGCAGCTGGCAGCTGTCCTCGCCTAAAGGATAATGCAGAGTTTTCATTTTAATTGGATAACTATGTGACCGAAATATGCAAACCCCAAGGGAAATACAAGAATTGAAATATGTAAAGTATTTTTTTAAAGAAAATACCCTTTTACATTTTTACATTCTCTACTTTCTTTTTCCCTTAGTAGCATTTATCTGAAGGTGAAATTGTCACTTCTTTTTCACTTCTTTCTTTTTAAACTTTTGTTTAAAGTTGGGGGTTTTTTTATTTTTTTTTTTTTGGTAATCTCCAGGATTTAAACTTTTCAGATGATGTGCCTTCTGTTACAGGCCAGGCATGAAATGCCTGTATTTTTCCTTCTCTCTTCTTCCTTCTCTTCCTACACTATTTCAGTTCTTTGTGTTCTTAATTACTGCTATTATTATGTTAGTGGATACTTCATATTCCACCCTTTGAAGATTAGCCCATCAACACAATCTTGTAGGCTAAGGTCTTCCACATTAGCTGCTTGTACACACATTCTTCTCCTTCTGCATGTCAATGCTTTACATACATACACCTTGCAGTCCAGCTAAAAGAAAGGACAGCTATCGCAGAGCAAAAGCAGGCAATCATATTTCAACCCTTTTCTTGCCATACCCGTTGCTTTTGTCTTTCTAAAACTATTTTCCCCACTGTCTTAAGCTGTCTTGTGACTACTGAAATCAGTAAAGCTGTTGCTATCTTTGCATGAATGGTAATAAAACAATAACAGTTTCTTTCTTCACCCATTCAGCATCTTGTAGTGCAGGCACCTGTGCAGCAAAATAATACAGTTCTTGACCTCTCATTTTCTCCCTGAGTGGATGATCTCATGTTTTTCTTCTTAAACCCATTTTATGATTAAACCCATTTTCTTTATTGCTGTTTCTTAAGATATATTCAGATGTGTGTGTATTAGCTAATCTATACAATCTAGTTTGTTATTGAATGAATAGTTTAAGGTAATCAATATACTTCTATGAATTTTAGAGTGCTGTGTACCTATGTGTATTCAGTTGTTTTGTCCTCAGTAATATTTGCCTAACCAGCCACGTACTGTACTGTTATGCTCAGTTTAGCTTATCTTTGCCATTGAGTTGTAGTTGCCTTAAAATTACCGCTAATCACTTCATTCAGGACATTGCCACCTAAGCTAAAGTGAGCATCTACTGTCTCCATCAAAAGCGTGGGGGAAGCCCGACACTTCTAGCAGAGCTCAGCAGGTTGAGGTAAGAACACACGGGACACGCTGTTGCCTTTGTTATTTCCCAAGAAGAAGAAAGGTGGAGAGGGCCTACAGAAGATGACAGAGCTCAATGGGGAGGCAGCTCCTTCTGCTTGAGGATCACAGCCTTGTTCCTGGAGTACTGCTACAAAAACTGAGCGGAGGTCCTTCAAAATCCAGTTGGAGAAGGTGCCCTCTGTTTAGCCAGTAGCTAGCTAGTTAGAAAGGTGAGGCAGGTTACGGGAACTATAAATTCACACCTCCACTGACACCGCCACTGTCTGAAGAGACAGTGCAGTTACTGAGGGAACTGGGATGGAAAAAGAAAATCAGGCAGCTGCAGATGCAAGGTTATGTTATATGGCAAAATTAAAGATAAACTGCTCCAGGGAGAAAAAGTGATGTTGATCTCCAGCCCAGTGTTGGTGCTTTTGTAGAAGGACAGACATCTGGATTCTGCTGCCGTTTTCCTTGACTATGTGTACTATTTATATACATCTGTGCAAAAACTCTGTAGGCAGTGGTTTAGAGGAGGGCCAGCTGAAGTAGGTTGTTTCTGAACACTCACAGGAAATGAATTTTTAAAAAGGTTGTTTATCTTTGGTAAAAAGTGTTTCAATGTAAAAAGGTTAAGAGTTTGTGGAGTGGCAGCTGAGTGGTGATTTGTAGGACTGTAATTCTGTAATTTGGATTTGCATTGCTCAATTGAAATTAGACAGGACTTTTGAACCACAGTCTTTCTTCAGATATGCCTTAAAATGACTCACAAAACATCACAGGTGAAATCATTATTAGAGAAGAAAACCTTAAATTCTTAAATTATAAATTGACATGTCCATATGGGCAGGTTTTTCTTTTCAGTTCCAGTGTTAATTCTCCTTTCCCTCTTGGCACTTCAAAGCATTGACATTTTAGATTTGACACATAAATGTGTTGTTAAAATGACCTGCAAAAAGCAGGAGGCTAAGGTGTTGCATAGGAGGATCTATGAGTATTTGTTGTGTGCTTTCTCACCTTCCAGTAACAAGCAAAGGATAAGTTGGGTTTTTATTTTATTTGGGGATGTAATTATTTCCCAGGCTTGCTTTGTAAAACTGTATGGTTGTCTTGCATTTGTTAAGAAATGAGTACTGATTAGAATTTTATAATGAAGAAACATCTGATGAAAATGACCTTTTTTATTTGTTTATTCATCTCATTGTAACAGGTAACAAGAATCATCAGATGATATTGTACTAATTATGATTTATTGTATTAAATGATGTAATAAAAGTATAATATCTCCTCCAGTTTGATTTCTACTGAGATAGTAAGGTCCTTTGAATACATAAGGGACTCTTATGAGAAGGTGTAAGCGAGATTGGCTAGTCTTTTTGAAATTACATAAATCTTATCTAGTGCTGTATTATTATGTATCTTCTTTCTGTTCTTAAGTCTTGGACTGGAATAGGTAATGCCAAAATTCTTAGTTGGATATAAGGATCTTCAATAGCTGTACAAACAGCCCTGTCAGTGTTTGTGTGTAACAGCTGACTGGTCAAAGTGCACAAGAGAATGCTTATATGCCATATATGCTTTGAAGAAGAATACTGACATCAAGGACTAGTGGCATGCTGGGATTTTGTCTTTTCCTTCTGTAGTAGAACTTTTAAATATTCAGAGTGATACTTAAGTCCCCTTTCTGTCATTATTCTGTCTGATGTGGTCCAGTAATTTCCATTTTCACCCATCTTTGGTTTAACCCTCTGTGATGACTTTCACTCTGTTTGGAAGTACTTGAAGATCAAGGCACTTAAACTTCAGGTTTAACTCCTGTAAGGATTTCACATCAGCTATTTCAAATAGGAACTCTTATACATTAAATGAGCATTATCAATACATATTAGATGCATTAATTAGCTGCACTATTTCTTGTGCATTTTACATAATCTCTGTGATAGCATCTGTAATTTCTCAATTTTTTAAAAAAGGCATGCCATGTTATCATCATTTCCCTACTTCGTAACCCAAACACTGCTGAGAAGCATACTTATTCTCTGTTTTTCTTCCTTTTCTGATGGAATTTCTGTGATTAAACAAATATATTGCAAGAAAAAGAAGATACATTACACCCACACTTTCTTAATCTCAAAATCATGTTAGTGCTACAAGTAATGTCCTCCAGCAAGAGGTTTGGGGTTTTTTTTTACATTTTTAGTCCTCTAATACACTTTCTGTGGCACGTCCATAGAGAGGAGAAGGGAGTTATACTATGGGAGTGAATTGTCCATTAGCTCTTCAGGTTGGTGTTCTGGATATACGATAGTTTGCAGTTTTAGTCCCATCTCTTTTCATGTGATGGAAAGTCCTTGTTGTATATAGCATCTGAAACCTCTTACATGCTGGACGTCTAATCTAGATGTAACAAAGTGATGAGAAAAGTCTATTTATTAGGAATGAATCCAAATACCATCTTGAAGCTGTTATGATATACCGTTCTGGTTTGTTCTGCCTTTCAGAGCTTACTTCTTGGGCTGTGTGTCTGTGTGTGAGATTGCAGGAGTGCAAGGCATTTGATAAGGCAAAAATCCTTCCTTTTGCATTTTGGGAGACTCCTTCACTAGACTGCATGGGCTAGAGAAGCGTGCATGTCAAAGATATGTAAGTCAGTAGTTATGCAGATAAAAATTGGATCGTACTTGTAATTTTTCTTTTCTTTTTTTTTACTCTTTGTGTTAAGTAATGCTTTTGGTAGAATTTTAAACAGAAAAAGAAGGAAAATGTTGAAAAACATTATATAAACCGAACATATTAAAACATTAGGGTTTTTCCCTCCTTCTCAGTTGTGGTTTTGCCTGCACAATTCAGTCCCTTTCAATGCTGTAGCATAAAGGGGAGGAAACCTGCAAGACCAAGAAAACTAGGGAAAAGCAGAATGTTTACTTGGCAATGCTATAATAAAAATTGGCTCAGTGTAAGCCTTACATGAATTAAGAAGGAGATTTAGTATTTGCTTTGTTGCTGCAAACAGAACCTCTATATTACTTGGACTCAAATGTGTTGCACAAAGGTCTGCAACACACTGGTGAGCTGAAAGTAGAGTTGTAGTTAAGAACTCCATAGAGGAATATGTTTTGCTTGAGTATGCTTAAAGGTCTCTGACGTACACAGTTGGTAACTCACAGTGGCCAAATAGTCAGAAAGGATCTGCAATGGTGGGTGGTTTGCAGAAAGAAGGTGTTAAGTGATGCTGATTAACTGCAATTCCTCTGGACTCAGCTTCTCTGAGAATGAAGTCTCCAAATCTCTGGTTCAGTCCCTGAAGGGCATCAGTTTTATCCTGAGGCATGTCTTAGTTCCCATCCTGTGCTCATGACTCATTAACTCATCAGCTTGTAGAACTCAGTGCCAGCCTGTCAAAATCTAATAATAGAGAGTGCTCATCTTCTGCACTCATTGCCTTTAAGCTGGCACCTGTATCTGCACATCTATGTCTTGGTTGAACCCTACCTTTGCGAATTGTACCTTTAGACTCAGAATTATTGAACAATATTCAGAACTGAAAAGAAGTCTCTGATACATAGCTTTTCACCCTCCTTCCCCAAGTTTTTGGGCCAGGCTGAGTACAAATAGCTTTTCAGAGGTCAGTTGTCTCTACATAAATTGTCATCTCTGAGACACCTCTTCAAAGTTAAGCAGTGCTCGACAGTGCTATGAAGAAACCAGATTCAGGACTGTTGCAAACAGCTCTGGTTTTGAGTTGTATGGTAGAACACGCTTTGAGAAGAAAAATGACAGCATTGCCTGGGGGTGGGTTACCTGCAACAGGGAATGACAGCAAACCCTCACCCTAGGGAAGCGAGAAAGAAAGATGTTACCAAAGGGGGAAGTAATGACGTATAAGGGAGACTCCAGAGGAAAAGGAAGAGAAAGGAAAGCAAAATGCCACTGAAAAAAAAGAGTTGAAGGGATGAGGCTGCCAGAGTTGGCAGAAACACAACAAAGCCTCATGAGGAAAAGCAGAATAGAGAGACAAAAAGGGATCAATGAGATTGCAAAACCCCCACATCTTGGGGAAGCCTTATCTGCTATACAGCCTTCAGCCTACAAGAAAGCACCTTACTGCTCAAAGGAGCGGCATAGAAACTTATATGACCCACAGCAAGATTTAGAGGAAATTGATAACAAGTTGGTCAAAGAAAAGAAGGCAGATTTTCTTTTGTCTTTTCAAAAGTACTTTATTTTTCCCATAACTTTCAGCCTTTACTTTTCTCATTTTTGAATATACGGTTTAAGTATTAGACAAATTTAGCATATTTCTCCTTTTCTGATTGCTTTTCAAGTGGAAAAGCAAGACCTACTTTTCTTCTTTCAAAGACTTCACCACTGAATCTCCTTTAGGGCTTAAGAAGGTTCGAAAAAGGCCTACAGAATCATAGAATAGTTTGGGTTGGGAGGGATCTTTAAAGGTCATCTAGTTCAACCCCCCCTGCAATGAGCAGGGACATCTTCAACCAGATCAGGTTGCTCAGAGCCCTGTCCAACATGGCCTTCAATGTTTCCAGGGATGGGGCATCTACTGCCTCTCTGGGCAACCTCTTCCAGTGTTTCACCACCCTCATTGTAAAAAATGTCTTCCTTCTATCTAGTCTAAATCTACCCTCTTTTAGTTTAAAACCATTACCCCTTGTCCTATTGCAACAGGCCCTGCTAAAATGTTTGTCCCCATCTTTCCTGTAGGCCCCCTTTAAGTACTGAAAGGCTGCAATAAGGTCTCCCTGGATCCTTCTCTTCTTCAGGCTGAAAAACCCCAACTCTCTCAGCCTGTCCTCATGGGAGAGGTGCTCCAGCCCTCTCATCATTTTTGTGGCCCTCCTTCAGACCCGCTCCAACAGGTCCATGTTTTTCCTGTGCTGAGGGCTGCAGAGCTGGACGCAGTACTCCAGGTGGGGTCTCAATCAGAGCGGAGTAGAGGGGCAGAATCCCCTCCCTTGACCTGCTGGCCACCCTTCTTTTGATGCAGCTGAGGGTGTAGTTGGCTTTCTGGACTGCGAGCACACATGTTGGCTCATGCCCAGCTTTTCATCCACCAGTACCCCCAAGTCCTTCTCAGTAGGGCAGCTCTCAAGTGGGCAGTTCATACTGGCCCACTTCTCAAGCTTGTCCAGGTCCTTCTGTATGGCATCCTGTCCCTCAGGCTTGTCAACTGCACCACTTAGCTTGGTGTCGTCTGCAAACTTGCTGAGGGTGCGCTTGATCCCACTGTCTGTCATTGAAGCCATTGAACAGTACTGGTCCCAATAAGGACCCCTGAGGGACACCACTTTTCACTGATCTCCATCTGGACATTGAGCTGTTGATCACTACCCTCTGGATGCGACCATCCAACCAATTCCTCATCCACTGAACAGTTCACCCATCAAATCCATCTTATCTCTCCAATTTAGAGAGAAGGATGTTGTGGGGGACCACGTCAAAGGCCTTACAGAAGTCCAGATAGATGACATCCGTAGCTCTTCCCTTGTCCACTGATGTAGTTACTCCGTCATAGAAGGCCACTAGGTTGGTCGGGCAGGACTCACCCTTGGTGAAGCCATGCTGGCTGTCTTGAATTACCTCCCTGTCCTCTATGTGCCTTAGCATAGCTCCTAGGAGGAATGTAAGAAATCTTAGCATAATGTGGTTACTTTTCTGTTCTCACTCTTCTTCCTTCCCCTACCCTGAAATTTCAGTAAGTTTATGTCTCTGAACATTCAAATTGAAAATGAAAAAAGCAATTAGAAGAAATATAGCATGTTCCCTTGGGTGACCACAACCGTATTTATCTACAGCCTTTGGCCTTAATGTTAGAAACCCAATATCTGCTTTTGGATGCAGTTTCCAAGGTGCCTGTATGCATAACAGCACTTGCATGGGGAAACTTCTGAAATAAGCAAGGAACTATGACTAAAGACCCTCCTAAGGCATTAGTATTGCCTCGAAAAATAAGCACAAGATGAAGTATCTAGTTGCTCACGGTTTGTATAGCAACACTTAAACTGTGTAGCATGAATTTAATCAACAATTTTTTTTTTTTTTGTCATAATACATGGCTGTAGGACAGCTTGGTTTTTGTTACTCATTGCTTCCCAAGCAATGTTTTATGAGTATTTACTATATTTCAAGTGTGCAGTAGAAAATGTTCTAGGTGCTTTGCAGATTGAAGGGAAGATGATACAGTGTTAGTATCAAAGGCAATACTAGTAAAAATAAACACAGGCAGACAGAAGGCCATATCCATTTTGGGCTTTGCTCTTCTGGACAGTAGTTTTACATCAGGGAATTGTTTGTCCTGAAAGCTGAAATAGGACAAAAGAGTAACAAGCAGGCTGATGATGAGGCATTCCTTCTACGGATGGTGAATGGCAGAAGTAGAAATGTGGGATGTAGGGAACAATGTTTTTTCTGTTAGCTCTCATTTGTGGTGGTGAACGTGCTGGGAGCAATATGCCCAGCTCTTGAATACTACCAACTGTATTTCTCAGTTGTGCAATCCAGTGGGGTAGCAGAGACTGAAAGTGTGCTTCATCTTTTCCTCACTATCTTTTTCTGTTAGGGTTAAGCAGAAGGCAATGAGATTTGTTTTCCCCTCCTTATGTCTTCTGGGTAAGGCAGGGTCTTACCAAGGCCATAGAATAGCATGGCTGTGGGGCCCTTGTTCCCCATTTTACCCTTTTGCATCCACCTAGGGTTAGACCATTATCTGTCGTAGACCAAGCAAGGCTCCAGCAGTCTGGATGCAAGTTAGTTTCTTCTTGAATGTAAACACATTAACTACTCCACTGGCCAGTTAGCAAGACAGCTTCTGCAAAGAAAAGAGCTTTCTGTAGAAGTGTCTTTGCCAGGTGCTGGTTTCCTAGTACGATTCATCCGTCTTTTTTCTACTTGCTGGTGGTAGACCTAAATTCTTGGCTCTGTATGAAGCAATTAATTGACAGCTTTGAAGTCCCCAAGGTAAAATTCATATTTCTCCATCATCCATTCCAGGTAAAGAAATCAGTTTTTCTTCATCATGATGCTTTGCTTCCTAGTCGCTCTCTCTAGCAGTCCAGCTTCCTAGTCAATGGAAAGCCCAGTCCTGTATGGAGGATGAACAGTTCCTTGTCCCAGAAATGGGAATAAAATTTATTGCAAGGTGGAGAAAACAGGATAAGAGAAAGCCAAGGCAAAGGATAGAATGATTTGGTGTGCTCTAATACAATCCTAATCTGTGGATTGAAATGCTAAAAAAATTCTGAAAGATCTAGTATTCCAGAAGGTTTATAAGGGAGCCTAGTTGAATGTGTATTTTGTGGCAGCTTGTCTGTGCACTCTTACGATATGCTTTTTCTTGCACATAAACCTGACTATCTTCCTAACCAGTGGTCCCAGGTGGTCTTGTGCAGCATTGCTGAAGAGCTTGCTGCTAGACAAAATTGCTCTTGGCAGCCGCACTGCCTGTAGTTAAGTTAGTTTGGGTAGGTCGGTGCATGGTATGTGCTAAGGTGTTGAGGCACTTTAGAGTTTGCAAATCTCCAGTGGGATGTTAATGGTCCCAGCCTGAAAGGGTTAGGAAGGTTGTTGAACCACTGACAGTTATCCTCTCCCCAGGTAGATAGGGAACAGGCAGGGATGAGGTTATAGATTTTGTTTGCTGGCTAGAGCGCTGGCAGCTTGGCAGGAGATGAGTTCGGTATCAGGATCAAATAGCTGTAAACTACCTGTCAGGAGGAAGAAGTAGGAGAGAGATTATGACTGTGATGAGGTGTGGATTATAACCTTCCCTGTTATTTGGGGCTGTGTTTAATGACAAGGTGCAGCTCTATGAAGGCTAAAGAGTAAATCCATAGCCAAAAATGTGTGCTGGGGTATAGATCCTCACACGCTCTCCTTAAAATCGTTGGCACAGGGGTGTCAGAAGACCTTGTTTTAACCCAGCAGTGAGGCAAGATTGCAGCTGAATGATTCCTTTCCTCCTTGAGCATCATATTTTTTCTGTTCTGTTGCAGCAAATAAACCAGCAAAGTTAAGCAGGCTGAAGCTAATGAGAGGCCACTGGAAAGCAATATGTGAATAATGTAAATGTCTTACTATGATAAGACGGTGTATTTTCATTAGGTTGGAACAGCATTGACAGGGCAGCTGAAGAGCCCTTTGGCAATATGAAGGCTAATTACTTGTCATGAAGAAACGAAAACTTGTCAAGCGGGAGCTCTGTCATTGCGCAGTTCAATAAATCAAGGCAATAAATCATACCCAACAGAGTCCCTGTGCCATTTTAGGCTATCTGTAATGTGTGTGGGAGTGGAGAAACCAAACACTGGAAACATAGTGTCATCTTAAAGAGGGGCTGATTTTATGCACTTTATGAAAAATTATTTCCACGCTTGGGTTTTATTGGTTTTTTGAATAATGCATATACACCAAATGAGGTGGAGAATGGTGAAGAGGGTGCATCTGTAGATGAGTATAAAGGAAAAATGGAGATGCAGTGAAAGAGGTTTATTGTTCTCTTTACTTAGGTGCTCAGGATAAGAACTTTAAATGTACTATTTGGTTGTGATTTCTCACTGCCTGACCTCCAGATTAGCTGATCAAGAGTGTTTTCAGAGGTGCAAATAGCTCTTCAGGGCAAACTGGTTCTCAATGGGCAGAGGTGCCTCTGTTTTCTGATTGCTTTCTGGAATAGGGGACCACTGAATATTACCCTCAGCTGGGCACTGCTGTCCCAGCTCTGCTGCCAGCCCTCCTGACCTCTGGTAACACGCTGCTGCTCTCTGTGCCATAACTTCAAGTAAAATGAAGTAAATAACACTTGCCTCATTTCTAAACTTCACTGAAAATTACACGTTAAGATACCTAGTAAAAAATAGTAGCTAAATCCTCTTTATTGTTGCTTTTGTTGTAAGAGAGGTTATTAAATCAGAATACCTAAAATAGCTTCAATACTGTCATAGAGCTGGATTTTGTCCAGACTGGAGGAGGCTACTGTTACTCCTCTGTGCTTTTCCACAATCCAATTTGCAATTGTAAATATTCTCTGAAGAGATCTGAAGAAGTCCTTTCTGATCTCTTTGAGGTGGTCAAGCTTCTGCTGCATCTGCCTGTTAGTTTCTAATTAAAACAAGCAATCTATGAGTTCAAAGAGAAATGTTACTCTTGCTTGGCTTTGGCTTTTACTTTTATATTTGTTCTGAACAACTACTGTATCATCTATTGTTTTTCCCTGTCACTGATCACAGCAATTCAATTTCCTTACAAATTACGTTTGTAATTAATATGCGGGGTTCTTTTACTTTTGTGGTAAAATTTATGCATTCAATTTTAAAAATTGCTAAGGCAGGAGACAAGAGGATCTGGGATTAAAAGTATATAAAAGCTGTAGTGGTCTAAAAATAGCTTGGATTAAAGTTGCTTTCTCCTTCTTCCTTGATTTTTAAAAATAATAAAAAATTACTTTTTTTCCTACTGCAACTGAGGTGGGTGTTGAGATTGCCATTGGATTTTAAGAGGGATGTGATAGGTGCCAGACAATAATTACTTGTTATCTTACAGTCAGTGGGAATACTCACAGCAGCCCATTCCCATATACACCCATCTTCCTTCTCGGGGAGAGGATGTTGAGAGAACAAGCTGGAGAAGGGGAATGCTAGTGACAGCACTTGGTGTACTACTGGAAAGCCCAAGTATATTATGGCAAGGAGACCTTCATGGTGCAGAATAAGCATCCAAAAGAGTTAATATGTAAGTAAATATCCAAAATATTGATAATGACTTGAAGTCAACATCAGAAAATCTAGATCATGAGTATTACCTGAAATTTCTGAGATTAGACTGTCCTCAGCCCTCAGTCCTTTCGAGCTGTTTTAAATTATAAACACAGATCTGGGAAGTAGAACGGAGGGTGACAAATGGCATTGGTTGACAATTATTTTTTTTGGAGGTAGGCAGAAGATGGTATAAAACAGGTATTGGCTGTGTTGATCTACTGCCAGTGTTTCACTTTAGTGTAAGTTTACTGGGGTACAGCAAGAACATGTAAATTACCATTAAATTGACTTCTGCTGTTCAGTTCTATGGGCAGCCCCTCCTCCACTCCTAAGGAATTCGTCCCTATTAAACAAAGTTTAAATACAAATTTAAGTCCCACTGACATTAATACATTTCAGTATATGCTTAAACACTTTGTAGAAGTGAAGCCTGGTGCACTTTGCTGAGGAGTTTAACAAAGCCGGATTTTTCATCTCCTTACCCTCTGAGATACTACAGACATCAATATCAATGATACATGGAGGTCTACTGAGCCTCAAATGTCATTCTTAACAGGCAGAGTCACCTTTTTTACAGATGTTGTAGCGTCTCACTACATGAAAGGCTTGAGTGAGAGTAGTGCTGGGTCATAAGCTCATGTGAAACAGGTGCGCTAACAGTAGAGTGAAGAAGAGATTTAATTTTTTTTTGTCTTTTTTTCTAAAATGGTATTTCTGTAGAATGCATTTGCTGTCGTAATCCTGATATTTCAGCATATGCCAGATGCCTTCCCAGTATTCATGGGTTTTTCAATTGCAAATTGTCTGTGACACATGTATCATAACACTTTTTTACACCTGTTCTTATTGATTTACATACTGACGATATTCAGTTGGTACTTTGACTGATACCAAGTGGTCATTCAAAAAAAAAAAAAATTTCTTTAGCAAAAAACCAAGTAAAATACATATTCTCAGAATGAGATATTTCTCAAAACCCAGCTATAACCCAGTATACCTTTCCCTTATATCCAATTTTTTTTATTGAAAATATTTAATAATATAAATGTAGCAACCTTATCAGCATGTGACAAAAACATTTTAAAATGGAAATAATATTTCCAGTCTATAAGTATTGCAAAGCTGAATAATGCTGTACGGCTGCATAAAAATTCCTTTAAACCAAGGATTTTCATTGCTGCTCATTTCCATTCTCAGCAGCCTGATTATTTTCACAACCATAGTAAATATAGCTAAGAGAAATAAGCTTTATCAAAAGGCATGAATAAAGAGGAAAATAATTCTCTAGCTAGAGATGTTCAATAGTACTTATGCTTTATTACAGGAAGATTTTAGGGTTTTTTTCAGAAAAAAGGGACATTAACAGAACTTTTAGATGTTTTTGAGTCACATGCAACACAGTAACATTGACAGCACAGGTAGCAAACCTTGTGCTTGGTGCCATCTGATAAAGTTAAGGTTATATGATTGATAAAGTTAAGGTTGCATGATTCAAGACCAGCTTTCACAGAAACTCAAAAGAATCCATTATTGCATCAAATGTGATTTTTCCTGTTTCTCAGGCTGCTACTTGACCCTTATCCTAAGCCCGAAGACTTTAGCTGGGGTGAAATATTTCACTTGCTTATCTGGCAAGGATAGGAGCTCCAACGTCCTGTTCCTGTAGTAGGAAGGGAAAAAATGTGATGTGTTCAACCCCTATGCTGAAGAGAATTTCCCTTCTGTCTTTCTTGCCTCCCCTCCTCGCAATCCTGAGATCCTTGTCAGTCCGTGTTAAGGAAAATTTTTTTCTTAACCCAAATCTGTATGATCATAATCCTAATAACAAGACCCGTTTGCCAAACCATGGAAGAACGAGGATTCTTCATGCCATCTCTGATCCATGCATCCAAGTATGCTGAACCTACCAATGTCCAGCTTCAGAGGAGCGCAAAATGACAAAATATGCTGACAGTTTGGGGTGGCAGAGGTGGAAGGCGGTAAGAAGGAGATCCCTTTTGATTTCTGGGACAGAAGACTGAAGCGTCGTAACTAAACGCAAAGTTAAGACAAAGCTGTGCCTTTTGTTGAAATTTTTCATGAAGAAAGAAAACCTGCATTGAGATTGTTTGCCCACACTAGCAGAACACGGCATCTGAAGATGCATCCACTTGGCTGACTTTCAGTGTTTGGAATAACAAAGTTTTTGCTGTTGAGAGGAAAGCATAAAGGTGTTTTTGTAACTAGCACAATAGAATTGCTACAAAAACTATTAGGTCTAATTTAGACCTACTGCAAAAACACGAAGAAAAAGAGATGGATTTGTGGAGTTGTATTTAGTCCATTGTGATACAACAGTAGTTGTAGAACAGAACTAAAATAATCCTTGTTGTAATTCCCTCATCTTCATTGGGTAGATCATTAAAATCTCATTAATGGAAGAGTTCAACTTTTGTCAAGTTCCTCGAGGAAAATTTTTTTATGAAGATAGCGATTTCTTTACTAGCAACTGAAAGGTGAATTATCCTCGGGTAATGTATATATGTGGAAATACCCTAAGATCTTTTCACAGTGGAAAGACTGTATTAGTGGTCATGTTTCATTCTTCTCTGTTACTTTTTTTTAAATTAAATTGCAGGTAAGGACTTTCAAAAGCATTAGCATATAACATATTACAAGGAGTCTATCAGCAGTTCTATGATAAACTTCCATTTTTAGGTTGGGTTGTATAAAATCTCATTTTAGGCTGATAGTCAGCAGTAAAATAAGTTGGAAACCATGCTGCATAGGAGCTGTGGCATATTTATCTCATATTTCAAAATCACTTCTCAGAAATTGAAATATTGTATTTATGCCATCTGTAAGGTCTGAATGTAAGTGTTTTGTAACTAAAAATGATAGTTCCTGGTATAGGAAGTAAAACCTGAAGGGCTGAGGATAGAAAAAGAGGACTTACAGGATCGAATTTTCAGACATATTCAAGCTCCTGACTTAATTGAAAACGGTGGGAGGCATCCATGTAAATGCCGATAGAGATCTGAGTCTCAGGTATGGCAAAGCTACTGTTAAAATGTCTAGCCTAGTGCCCGCAGGAGATTCAGGAAAGCTGAGTTAAGCACATGAAGGGGGGGACCGTAAAGTATGAGCATGCTGCTTAGAGAGCTGCCTAACCCTAGATGGACACTGAGATGGGGTGTCTTTAGTCTTGGACTCAGACCTAAAAAAGGTTTCATGAGTTTGCTAAGCTATCCTCTTAGTCCAAAATCTGTCTTCCTCTGCTTCCCTTCTGCCATCTCTGGTGATGTTCTGGTCCTGTTATTGAGACCATTTTGCTTCCTAAGCCCACAGAAATCAAACTCAGCAACAAATAAATAAATAAATAAATAGACTCTGCTTTCTGCCTTACTGAACAGCATTCACGTTTAGTGAGTTGCACTGGCTTTCTGTGGGATAAGACAGGTGTTAGAGCCAGAGCATGTGAGAAGCATGTAGCTAAAATATGGGATCAGATGATAGAGCTGGATTTCAACCTTTTGAGGCAAGAATGCCGTAGTTCAGGTTGATTCACAGGAGCTAGCACAGCTGTAGCGCTGCATTGTGTTTTGCACCACCCAGTACCTTAGACTTTCTCTTCGTATGTGACTTCACTTCCCAGTTGAGGCAGAAGAGGAGAGGACATGAGCCCTATGACCTCATGCACGGGCTGTACATAACAGGAAACCTGGCTTAGCAGATTGCCCTTTGCATGCAAAGAGATGTTTTATGTCTGTATCTCCTTTTCCCAGGTGGGCACTGTAACTACTGGATTCTGGAGGTACCCTTCCTCTTAGCCTTTCCTGCTAAAGGGATGTTGATGTTGAGTGGAAATTTGAGAGTTCTGGGGTGCTGAGGAAGAGCAACCGTGGGTAAGTTGGTGAGGAGCTTTCCAGCCCTGACATGGGTAGGGGGAAGAAAAGGGCTTTCTGAGTCTCAGCCAATGCCCTGAGCCAGCCTTTGAAAATCCCACCCTGGACTACATTTGCCCACTCAGGCTTTCACCTCTCGTCTGGGACCACAAATACTGTTTGAGATGAGAGATCTTGAAATGTAGGGAAAGTTGTTCACTAGGAAACTTCAGAACCTCCCCTTTGTTTCAGATGGGCCTCCACGCAGCTATAAAACAGTAATAAAGTAAAACTCGGATTGATTATCTAAAGAAGAAAGGTCTATTATCTCTGCGACGTTATTAATCCCAGCTCATCCAGTCTAAATATATTTCAAACTGATTAATATTCTGAGCTGTAGTTGTGGGTACATTCTGTACTCTCGAGTTTTCCGTTTATGAGCATGCTAAGTTTGCTTCCACAGTATGCAGCTTAACGGCAGGTGATTTTCTGGTGCTAACAACAATTTTGTAACTAGTTTGCATGCACAGTGCTATATAAAGCCCAGCCAGTCAATGCTGATTACTGAGAAGGAGGAAAAAAAGAAATCCGCAGATAACATTTTAAACCACTTTTAGAAATGCATCCTGAGGACTTTTGAGAAAATTTACCTAAAAGTCATTCTTTTCTCCTACTTAGGCTATGTATTAGTTAATTTTTTTAAGTCGTGTTTTTGGAGATCTCTGATGTACAGGTATCCACCCACACACACACTTTTCCCTCTAGCACGTGTCCTGGAAAGTTTACCAAATCATCAGGGTTCCTGTTTCTCTGATTGCTCTCAGTGGATGTAAATGCAAATACAGTGATGGGAATGAGAGATGAGGCTTTATTGATCCGTTTGTAGAGAGAAGGTTTTAGAATCCAGTAACCTCTGCTTCTGTTGAGCAAATAGCTATGATCAAATAGTTGAGGAGGTAAAGCAGAGCGAGCTTTAGAAAACGTCTGGAAGTTAGGATATGGGCTTTTCATTCTTTAGGGCTAGGTAGATTGGGGGAAGAGGTAGCAGTTTTCCTGCTTTTTCTCATAAGTGGTCCTAATGTTGCTCAATCCTTCATGGCTTAAATCAAGAACATTTTTTTCCCCATTCTTGAAATGGAATTGAGTGGAAAGGCTTACTTAAGGAATATGAATAGAATATATATAAATCAATAATTTCCATAACACTTAATTTACTGTTTTGAATGTGGATTGTTAAAAAGGTGATTTTTCTTTAAAGGAAAAATAGATACAAAGACAGTAATCTTTGTCTTCTGCTCCTTACAAATCAGCTTACATGTGTATTGGGAGTCCTCTAACTCTGCTCTGACATGTTAATGGTTATTTTTATGTATCCAATTAAGAGGTCCCAAGGATGTCTACAGAAATATAAAGAAATAGTGGTCCTTGAGGATCTTGCTGGCTGTGAGTCTTAACTTCCTTTCCATGATTTCTTTTTTTAAATGTCTGGTCCAGAGTTGAAACCCAGGATCATGAGGAAAAAGGCTTATAATTGATATCCTGCAAATTTTATTTTGCAAAATGAAGTATGTTGCCTGTGATCTCCAAGAGATTATAAACAAGAGATTATAACTGATATGATTCTTCCCATTTTAGGCAAAACTTCTCTCTCCAAAAAGCAGCAGTGCAACTGAATAATTGGATCCTGTGACTACACAATTGTGAGTCTTGGTAGGCCTGAGATTTTAGAATTTTGCTTAATATCACTGTCTCAGAGTGGAAAGCTTGTAATTTTCAAGATCATAGTTTTGTGATAGAGAAACTAGACATGTGAAGTCCCAAGCACTGCCTTGACCCTAAATTCTTTGATTCACAGTGGGATTCACAAGGCTTCTTGTTCCTTGGGTGAAGGATTATAAACGCTTGCAAGTTGGATCTGCTCCAAAGCTCAAAAGCCTGACCTAGGTTTCCAGAAGGAAAGCTTTATAAAATTTGTAAAAGCTGAGCCTTCACCATGAAATATGCATATTTTTTTTTTTACTAATCATCTTTTTCCAACAGAAATCTGTTTCCTCATAAGGTTTTGACTGCTTGTAGTCATAACACTGTGAGAGGTGACAGACACTAGTGTGGGAAATTATTTCTTTTACAAGGAAAGAAATAGCATATATAAACTGAGCAGAAGCCACTCCAGCTGCGTGAACGAATGCTCGGAATCTCTGAAAATAAGGCCATTTGGTTTTAGGCTCTTCAATATCTATCTAGCTGCAGTATTAGAAAAATGGCCAGTAAAACATTGTGATTTTTTTTCTGGCAGGGTCAATTATATTTCTTTTTCTTTCTTTCTTCTTTAATATTCAGGATAATTTATTTCTGACTTAAGTCCAAATCCCTCATTATTTTATTGCCTGGCTTACTTCCAGAACACCACAGACTCACAAAACTCTGTGCTGCATGATGATACAGGGTAGCTATCATATACCAGTGCCTGCTAAAATAGTAGCTCAGTGACTAAACTACAATGTAGTAAATTGCTCTTTGGTTTTATTCTTCTACAATGGCTCCCATGTTTGGAATACAGTATAACTAACCATACAACTTTTTGTGATTGTGATGTATTGTGATTTTTGTCATACAGAGAAAGGTCTGAAATCCTCCTTTTCTGCCTCTTTACATTCCTTACTCCAAATAAACATAAATGACTCTTAAGAATCTCTCGTTTGGCCATGGAAATGTTTCTCTCAGCTTGGGTAAAATCAGGTGCTGCCTTCTGAAAGCTCCTTTGCAAAATATGTGGCATGCTGCATGGGGGGAATAGAGAGAGGACTGGAGCTCAGCTGAAATTCTAGGCAATACTGCAGTGCTATAAAACAGTCCAGGGAAGTTACTGTACCTTAGAAAGCCTTGGGTCCTTATCCTAATTAAGCTGTGTTCCCTCCAGAACTGGGTACCAAGGTGTTTAATGACCCCTTAATCCTCCTGTACTGAGCAGTCTATGCTGTGCTGCCACACAGACTCTTACTCAAGATGACTATTTTAAGAGCTAAAGGGAATTACATGGAGGGAAGATAATGTATTAGAGACACCAGAAATTAGAGTTCCGTTCCATTTCAGATTGTGTCTCAAAGAAATGTGAAACCTTGCCTTTGTTACCTTCCAGTAATAGAAGCAATACTGTATCACTCCCTTCTCTGGATTCTACCAGCTCTCTACTGGTGAAGCGCAGAGATAAGTAATTAGACTAATTAAAAGTGGAGAAAGGTAGTCACCAACTCTGGACCTGAGAGACCAAAGTTTAATGCACCTGGCAGAAGGGTGATGTTTTTAGTCTGTTTCAAGACACACTAAACAAAGAGGATATTTAAATTTGTGGTCTTGGAAGACCAAAATGCAATAACCTGTGCTTAATTGAAGAGAATAAGCAGGAATTTTAGAAATTAGCTGTCAATGGGAAAGGATGGAAAATATAATATAGAGGAAGTAGACTGAAAAAAAATTTATTTCCAGATAAACATATGCAGACTAATAGATATACTGGCATTAAAATTAGTAATACTGAGGACATGTCTGACTTCTTCACTAGTTTTTTTCCTTTCATAATTGTCAGATCAAAGGGATACTGATATCCAGTGATGATAATGACATTAACTTATTCTTGAAATAAATTGAAAATGTCACTGTTAATAATGCCTGAACTGTTACAGCATCTCTGAAAATTGTAAGGATGGTTCAGTGGGATTGGAAAAAGATGTAAATGGAATAAGGTAGATATTTTGGTGATCCCATATATCTAAATACCAAAGTTATCTAATATTTGTTTTATCTTACTGATTCCCCAATGTTAAAACCTTGGAGTTGGAAGAAAAATTGCCCCTCAGAGTGGGCTATAAAAGAACGTGCACAATTTAACCACTGAATCTCAGTGTGCTGTGTTGGCCCTGGAAACAAAGGCCAAAACACTGGATTTGAACAAAAGCAATATAAGCCAACGAAAAATGATCAGTGCTAAAGAGAGCAGTACTCTGGTTATTGATGTAGAAGAATTAGAAAATATTGGTTTATGGACAGTGCAATCAGTAAATTTAATAAGTTGCTCCTGTAGTTAGTCAAAGTAATTAACACAAGGGCATAGAGGGCGGCTTGAGCCATCAGACTCTGGCACTGGAAAAACTGACTGTAAGAGAGCCATTAGCTCATGATTAAGTAGTTTATTATCAGAAGTCAGCATCTGTAGTCATAAGTACTAATTTATAACTATTTCTGACTGGTACTAGAGTTACGTAGGGACATTACATAGCCTACTTCTTTGAGGGAAAAGAAATATACTCTCTTTCATGAGGGAAAATGTTCTGCGTTGCTTGTTTGAAGCCAACATGAACTTTTCATGTTCCTGAAGAAATGGACCCTGAAGAGAACCATATCCATGGATCCTTGACCATAAGAGCCCACTGGAGATAGAGCAGTGTGAAGTAACTGGAGCAGAGAATGGAGAGCAGAATCTTTCTATAGAGATACAAAGTAGAATCAGGAAAGGTGGAAGCCCTTCAACACAGACATCTGTGGCATAGGACTACAAAGGTGTCAGGAAAAAGTGGTGTGTTGCTAGCAAAAGGAAAGATTGACCTCTGGTGATCAGCCAACCTCACAGGCAGCATTTTCATCTCTAGGTTTTTAGTTATAGAGTTGATGTCAAGAGGACCGGACAGAAGGCAGGAATGTGGTTTGCAGGTAGGAGTCTGGAAAGAAAGTTCTCATTTTCTGAGAAAAAGAAATTATTTTGACGAGCACATTTTACCATTATTTAGAAGTACAGTTGGTATATGATTGGGATATAGTAAGTGTGGTGTCTCCAGAGATGATGACATCAAAACCCTTTAAAATGGGTTAGAAAAGCCTGAATGCAGTCTTTGAATGCAGGGAAACTGTACTGAACTTTAGGAGTTGCAGGGAACCGGAGTTGAGTAAGTAAGAACATACAATATTTTGCCAGATGAGTTTGTGAAGAAAAGAATATGACTAAGGTATATTAGCAGAAGCCCCCTTTGTTAAAATTCAGTCTAACCAGTCATCTATTCTGGAAACACAAAAACCCATTCTCTGATAAAATGCAATTCATGGTGCCCATTCACTTGCTGCTGGAAGATGGAAAATTTGGGGGCAAAATAAAAAGTTACTTACATGTAATGATGCTTCCTACACCATACCATTAAGAAGAGACACCAAATTTCCAGATGATATGAATGTGAAAAATCAGGTGAAAAGGAGAATTTAGAACATCAAAGTTTATTTAATTCTCTAATTTCCTGCCATCTAATGAATACGAAAAAACCCCATGTTGTATTAACACAAGTTTGGTTTTTTGCAAAGCATATTAGGAAGAAGCCTGGAAATACCCCTTATTAGTAGTATTGCCCTCTGATTGCATATTCTTGGATTCTGTTAATTTTGCCAAGCTTGGCAAAAATTTAATTTGAAATTTCTTCCCGTTTGTGTCCACAGTAGGGGACAATTTCAAGAAGTTAATGAAGCCCCAGCATTCTTTTCTCACATTGTTCTTTCTGAATGCAGAAACACAGTGGGGGACCTCTAGTTGTCCCAGATTTGGAAAGTCTTCTCTTAGATCAGACCTTCTCAAATGTGTTTGTGACATCAAGGTGTGTAGTAATAATCAGCCAAGGGCATTATCTGGAAACATCTAATGTAACAGCTGGGGAAGAAAGTACCTTCAGATATTGATTGTAACTTGGCAGTATGTATCAAAGATGTACAGTTTTTCAGTGAACAACAGCTTTTTTTTCAAGTACAATATTCTATTATACACAGGGGCCTAATCTACTAGAGTGTAGAACAAGCCTCTCCAGGCTTTTATAAGGAGTGCTCCCTTGTCCCATTTGCCTTTCATGTCTTCTGAAGATGTCCACCCATGATTGAAAGTTGTGATTCAGGGTCTATAAATTCCACTACAAGAACAACCTTTGCATAGTCTAACTTTGAGTTTCAAGTATGAATAATTTTTTTTTTTTGATGTATGTGTCAATAATTGTTCTATTTCAGTGGAAAATGCTGTGAATTTCGTTGGTGGCTGTGTCTGTATGCTGGAACGCAAGACAGACAAATGGTTTTTACTTGCGCTATTTCTCATAGAATCATAGAATATGTTGGGTTGGAAGGGACCTTTAAAGGTCAAGTAGTCCAACCCGCCTGCAGTGAGCAGGGACATCTTCAACTATATCAGGTTGCTCAGAGCCTCATCAAGCCTGGCCTTGAATGTCTCCAGGGATGGGGCCGCCACCACCTCTCTGGGCAACCTGTGCCAGTGTTTCACCACCCTCATTGTAAAGAACGTCATCTGAATGTCTAATCTAAACCTACCCTGCTCTAGTTTAAAACCATTGTCCCTCGTTCTATTGCTACATGCCTTTGGAAACAGTCCCTCCCCAGTTTCTTATAGGCCCCCTTCAGGTACTGGAAGGGGCTCTAAGGTCTCCCCGGAGCCTTCTCTTCTCCAGGCTGAACATCCCCAACTCTCTCAACCTGTCTTCACAGGAGAGGTGCTCCAGCCCTCGGATCATCTCTGTGTCCCTCCTCTGGACCCAATCCAACAGGTCCATGTCCTTCTTGTGCTGAGGGCTCCAGAGCTGGACACTACTCATCTACATATAACTTCCTTTCTCTCCTCAGCTGTGGATCCCTTGGGCAAGTATGTCTCCCTGTTCTAGCTGGTATAAACAGATCTTGCAGCCTTCCTCTCTTCATTTCCCCATGGAGTCTCATGTGGTAGAAAAGCATGAAGCTGGGGAGCGTGCCATCTGGCAAGATCTCTGAGTGCAAGGAGAGACACTGCCTTGATGCAGGACAGTGTACACATCTGTTTCATGCTATGACTTCAAACACCGTTTGTATTTTGGTGAAAATCTGCAGATCAGGACAACAGAATTTATGAAGTGGGAGTTTTAGAGGCCAGTGTTATTCAGAATTTCCCAGACTAGTCGGATTACTGTTGCTCTGCTTTATGTTGGTTGTACGTGGTGGAGGAAAGAGATTCCTGAAAGCAGAGCTCATCCACAGAAACATACCTGAGAATTTGTCCCACTTGTCATTCCAGTTCAGTGTTATGACTGCGCTTCGTTTCCTCTGACTTGTAGTGCTGTCTCAGATAACACTGCTCATCCAAACCCGAGTCTCATCAAAATTCAATGACTCAGACATACATCATGGACAAATCATGGGAAGATTTGTGTGGATGTACTTGGAAATTGCCAGTCACAGTTAGAAAGATTTGAAACAGAATGAGAAATGGAAAGGAGTGGAGACGGCAGGTAGACCAAGCTGAAACTGTAGAACAAAGGGATGGGGAAAAGTGAAAACAGGAATAGAAGGTGGCAAGAAATATCTTGACATTACTAAGCATTTGGTAGAAGTACTTTTAATAAAAGAAATCTACATAAGAGACCACATGGGGGCAGGGCTAAATCAAAGATCAATATCTCTGAATATTCCTGGAATTTATGTTGAAATGGTCATTTCATGTGAACGGTCCTCACCTGTACTGGCTTTACTGGTGCAAATAATGGGTAAGTAAAGTCTGATGTAAACACAGAAAGATCACTGATGAAATCTAAAATAAGTATGTAGCCTCTAATGAGCTCCATTTCATTAGAATCCTCTCTGAAAATCCTACAATTTTTTGTTTGTTTTTTTTCAATGCAGCATATGTTCCAGTCATCAGTCTCTGTTTAGTGTAGGAAGCAGAGCTAGTATTTCTTTGCCTGGTTTTGGCTGTCCATAAAAATATCTGACTGACATGATCAAGTTGACTTTCCATAGCCTAGTTCATGGCATACACGTCATCAAAAAATTTGCTTTGTTATGGTATGAGAGTAGTAAGAAATATAAATCGATACATTAGGGATCGTGGATTTGTGAAGTCCTAGAAATTGAGTACTCGGCAGTGAAACAAGAGATATTAACTCTTGGGAATTTTACTGTCTGTGATGTTTGAAGAGAAGTTACTGTCATTGTGGCTCATAGGAAGTGAGGATTAATTCCCCAGATTTATTGTCGGAGGCACAGTGTATGTTATCCCTTAATGAACTAACAAAGAATACATAACATGAAACGATGATACTGTAGGCTTTCCATAATACAACAAACAGACTAGATCCAGCCCCCTGGGGCTATTTGGATTTTAAGGGATTTAAAATTTTGGCTAAGTGGAGATATTCATACTATAAGTCCTTTCTTTTAGTTGCTGTGTCTATAGCTTTTTTTTGTGCTTTATGTGCACCAACCTGTAATAGGGATCCATATATTATATGTCTGTGTCAATTAAAAAAAGTCCTCACTAAAAGGTCTGGTGTATGGTTTAGATCACCAACATGAGGCAAGTGGACCAGAAACTAATTCCTTAACCTGTAACTCCTCCTTAAGTGTTGCAGGTGATTACTGAAGCTTGTAGATACAGCACATGCACAGCGGAGACTGCTGCTGCCTTAATCATCTTCATGAATTGTATTACTTAATTGAAAACGCTAATCGCATAACTGTTAAATTGTTAATAACCATGAATCAGTATGTCATTAATTTGAAATTGCTATAATCACAGAATGCACAAGTGTAGAATTTCACTGGTGAGGTTGAACAATTGATTTAATTTCCTAATGACAGATGTGTCATAAACGGGTAGTGTACAAATAGTAATTAAGTGCAAAAGTATGTGTTTCTTTGCTTTCAGTCATATTTGTTTACTTTTCAGACAAGCAAAATACCTGAGAACTTTTTTATGTAAGATAATAATCTTTCTGAATTTCAGAGAAAAAAGTTTCTGTGATTATTTCATCCCAGCATGGGTCTTTTCTAGGGCTGTCCTATCTTCAGAAAGAAAAAAGTGAAGCAAAATTATCAGCACTTCCTTACAAATGGAGCAAGACTGTCTACTGGGCCCAGTCAGCCCATTTTGCATTACTAAATGCACCTAGGTTATAGAAATTCAGGCCTAGTCCTTTTCTTATACAGTGATTCAATATTCCTTTTAGATGCAAAAAACCCTGCCCGTGGACTAGGACTGAATACAAATCTCTGCGGGTGTTTAATGCTTGTCCTTGCTGCACTTCCTTTCCAAGTGCTAGTTACGGCGTTTCTGTGCAGGAAAATTAGCACACAGCTGGTTACGTACTACATGGCTCTCCGGGCTACATTCCTTGGCATTAAATTGGAGGTAGTTTTCTTCATTTCTGAAACCTTGGTGTAATCTATATACCTTGTTTGGGCACGTGCAAGTTCCGTATTTCAAGGGGAAAGCAAAGCGTGGCCTTACCATGCACTGATTGCATCCATGAGGGAACAGTGAAATATCACTGGTTTTGCTAGCTGACTTTGCAGTGCTTTAATATTAATTTTCAGAACAGCCACCTCTGAGTCACACCTCAGTTTCCCACCTCCTTCTACTTAAGTCCAGTTTGTCAAAACTGAAGTTGTGCCCTTTGCTATGACAACCAAGGAAGAAAGATATTACAAGAGTTTCCTGTGGGAGCGTGCAGAGGTCTCCTTACTAGGTACAAAATGTTTTCTCTCTGTCTACCTAGGAAGATGGCATCGCAGCCGTGGAGATACCGCAATGTTCAGTACGTCTGGTAGACCAAGGATGTCACATCATATTCATTTTATTGAAGCAGAACTCAGGCTCACAAAGTGGCAAGAAGCAAACCCATCTGCAATAGATTTTGAATTCCTCAGACTCCTGTGGAAAATCTAGTGCCTCGCTGGATAGACAAGTATGGCTACATATCTTGAATCCTTAGCTATTGCTTTAACACTTACTGGGGTTTGTTTTCAAAGAGATTATACACTTCTATAAGCCAGTTGAACATATACATGGTTATGTCCATTAATATTGCATCACACTGCAATTTATACTTCTAATTTCATCAGAAAAGCAGAATAAAAATATGCACATGTAAATTCACTCTTGTTCATTGTTCAGTCTCAAGCCGCAGCGGAGTAAACTTTCCATGCAGCATGTGAGAAATTAGGCATACTGGCAGCTGTGAACATCTAATTCCCCCTGCAGGGTGCTGACAATGTACTCCAAAGTAATGTTTTTCACTAATTACATACTGCACTGACCATGGAAGCCTTCCACTATCCCATGGCAGAACAGTAAGATTTCTACAGCTTTTTCATTTAATTGAAAGCAAGTATGAGGGACTGTTACTATTGTCTTCTGGGATCCAGTGAGGCTTCTACAAATTGCAGAATTCTAGACAACTGTTTAAAACTATGTTATATTGTTATCTATCTCTTGCTTTTATTTAGAAAAAAAAGCATCCAACACCCTTAAAATAAAACCCAAGAGAATATTCAGCAGGCAGGCTTCTCCAGAGGTGTGTCATGCTGCCACTTATAAATTAGATGGAAAAGGCGTTGCCTTGCTATTGCTCAAAATTAAAATTCAGGAAAAAGAAAAAAACACCACAAAATAAAACAATGAGTTACTTTCTGGCAGTGATAGGTTGGGTTTTTTTTAAACTTTGTTATCAGTTTATTGAATAATTCTTTTGCATTCATCCAAGAGTGATTGTTTTAACAGAAATACTACCTCATTTAGGTTCAAAATATGTTTTCACTTTCATTAGTTATTGCTTAATCTTCCTACTACTGAATTAGCTTTGAGAAAAATAGGATTAAACTCTAATATGCAAAAAGTAGTCCCCATTAGACGAGAAAAAGAGAAATCAAGCCTTCCGTTTGAAATATAGTACATACCTGTGTTGTATAGTTTTAATGGGTTTATATTGCACTATGTAAATTTATAATGTGTGTCTTCAAGCACCGTAAGGAGAGAACAGGATGGAACACATGGAGTAGAGCAGCTCTTAATAGGAAGGTGGTTTAACTGTCCGTCTGCGTTGGTACTTCTGTGAAATGGAGGCACTGAAGCTCGCACTGCTCTGCATCTCTTCGTGGCAGTGCAGGGTGCTTCAAGTGCCAATTTTTGAATATACAGAAAGTAAAAAAAAGGTACATAGAAGTTACTTTAAATTGGAAGCTTGTGGCGCTGAAGATTATATTTATTTTTTGTCTGTACTGAACCAAAAAGAGATTTGCTAGAGAAGCCATTCAGTGATAGCAGCAATAAGGCAAAGGTGAATTCCACCGAGAAGAATCTGAATAAGAAGGATGAGAGGGGGCTCCATCAAACAAGATGAGCAAGAGATGGATAACTAAGGAGAGAGCAGTTCTTTTGCCAGCAGAGACTAGATGATATTTGTTCGTTACGTATTTGTGAATATTTGAAATTTTGTCAGGTGGGAAGGAGGGAGTTTTTTT
Source organism: Chroicocephalus ridibundus (assembly GCF_963924245.1). Classification (NCBI taxonomy): domain Eukaryota; kingdom Metazoa; phylum Chordata; class Aves; order Charadriiformes; family Laridae; genus Chroicocephalus; species Chroicocephalus ridibundus. The sequence goes on along the minus strand of NC_086290.1, from coordinate 10,036,431 downwards.
CTTACTTCACAGCTTGAGCCTGAATACCTATTTATATTCACAGATGTGGGAGTAGCATGCAATGCTGGTTGATGACTTTGACTGGGATTTCTTTGAAGACTTTTAGACTTCTGCTTGTTTCATATTTGTCCCTCAAAATTAAAGAAGTTAAATACTTTGAGCATGTGACCCTGTGAGTTTGTTGTCTGCTGGGTCTTTTTGAAACAAATTCTGCCATTTACAAGGATAAGTGGAGTAGCTTAAATGAAAGAATATTTAAAAAGCCTTGAAAGAAATGACTTTTGCATGGGAGAGATGTTTTTAGAAGCATTAAGATGAGTTAATTCTGACAAGAATGCTAAGGTTTTAATATGCTAGTTTATATGCTTGAGGCAGTCAGTAATCAAATGCCCAAGTACCGTATGTACTGACATTTACAAATCACAAACAGATTTATGTATTATGATTCCAGAACTTTATCACAGCAAAATCATACTCTGCTTTTTAAAACAGATGACAGGAGAAGAATTAAAGATTCGTGCTTATGAGAATGCAAGCAGCTGTCTAGTGTTTATTATATGGGACAGAAATTAAGAGGAATGCATTTTAAAAAGCTTGAATAGCCTTCTAAGTAAGGTCCTAACTAGATGGTTGTCCTGAAGATTTATACTGGGTAAGTCACTTTACCTCTGTGTTTCCCTCCTGTCAAGGAATAATTATTTATTTCTACTGTTCTTCATTGGTCTTGCCCATGTAGGTTGTTAGTTATGCTGCGTAGGAATTAGAGCTGCTTCAGAATTTTTTCTTTTGAGTTAAAGCAGCTCCTGCTTCCCCTCAAAACACCCCTGATTTGTTAAAAGTGAAAATATCTGGAAAAGCCAGCCCTACCTGAAACTGCGTAAGATGGATAACCTTGTTTTGGGGAAGCGTTTTCAGGACAGAAGCTTTCTAAAGTTGGCTGATGTCTCCCAGAGCAGTCATGATGTTCTGAGCTAAGGAATTTATCTGTGATAAGTGTGAAAATGTCATGGCAGAAAATTAATCCTGGATTCCCACTGAATGGAAAAGGGGAAACATAACTCTCATTTTTAAAAAGGGAAAAAAGAAAGACCTTGGGAACTACAGGCCTGTCAGTCTCACCTCTGTGCCTGGCAAGATCATAGGGCAGATCCTCCTGGAAATGATGCTAAGGCACATGGGAAATAAGGTGATTGGTGACAGCCAACATGGCTTCACTAAGGGCAAATCCTACCTGACAAATTTGATGGCCTTCTATGATGGCATTACAGCATTGGTAGATAAGGGAAGAGAAACTGACATCACCTACCTGGACTTGTGCAAAGCATTTGACACTGTCCTGCATGACATCCTTGTCTCTAAATTGGAGACACGTGAATTTGACGGTTGGACCACTTGGTGAATAAGGAACTGGACGGATGGTCACAGTCAAAGAGGTGCAGTCAATGGCTCAACGTCCAAGTGGTGATCCCTGACAAGAGGTGTTCCTTAAGGGTCGGTACTTGGACCGGTGCTGTTTAACACCTTTGTTGGTGACATGGACTGTGGGATTGAGTGCACCCTCAGCAAGTTTGCCGATGACACCAAGCTGTGTGGAGTAGTCGACACACTGGAGGGAAGGGATGCCAACCAGAGGGACCTGGACAAGCTTGAGAGGTGGGCTCGTGTGAACCTCATGAAGTTCAACAAGGCCAAGTGCAAGCTCCTGCACTTGGGCCAGGGAAATCCCAGGCACAAATACAGGCTGGGTGGGGCAGTCCTGAGGAGAAGGACTTGAGGGTGTTGGTGGATGAGAAGCTCAACATGAGCCGGCAATGTGCACTTGCAGCCCAGAAGGCCACCCGCATCCTGGGCTGCATCAAAAGAAGCGTGGCCAGCAAGTCGAGGGAGGTGATTCTGCCCCTCTGCTCCGCTCTGGTGAGACCCCACCTGGAGTACTGCGTCCAGCTCTGGGGCCTCCAACATTAGAAGGACATGGACTGGTTGGAGTGTAGTGATAGGACAAGGGGTAACGGTTTTAAACTGTAAGAGGGTAGATTTAGATTAGATATCATGAGGGGTAGATTTCGATTAGATGTTAGGATATTAGACTGCCCTGCTGTCACCCCTGGCTCCCACTTGCCTTCCCTTATGGCAGCAGCCAGCCATTGCTGCTCCCTGGCATGAACCCTGGAGTGAAAACATAAGAAGTTTCGGTTTTAACTTGTAAAACTGATAGGTGTAATATTTAAGTCAAGCACTTCTATGGCAGTATGATTTCTGGGTATTCAATGGAGTTAATGAAGTGAACGTATTAGTGAACAATTACAATAATGGGAGTTCTCCACTAATGTTCAAGTTTCACATCAGAGAGCAAATACCATTCATTCAAATGCACTTTCATTTTGACTCTATTGATCTCATTCTTTCTTAAAATTTTTTCAGCATCTCATCACTGCCTAAGTTCAGCTTTTTGCACAAAATGCATATTGCTGCATTCATGAGCACCACTAATTATGAAATCTGCAGCATTTAAAATGCTTTGAACATTTTCCTAGTAATGGAAGAAATTAAGTTTCTTGTACAAGCAATATTTTTTTGTTGTTTTCTTTTTTACTTTACAGGTATTCTCTATTAGTACCTTCCCACAGTAATTAAGTTTTGGGTTTTTTGGCAAAACTTCAGTGTATTCTGTAAGATTCTGCCCTCCTGAGAGCTGTGAAACATTTATTTCAACTGAACCAAAAAAACCTATCTGTACTCCTGACAGATGGGCCAATCAGCATTCATCAAAAAAGAAATGATGATAATACTAACAAAAACAACAACAACAACAACAACAATAATATTAATAATAATAATAGCTATATAAGATATTATAGTAGAATACCTGACTAAAAAAATAGTTAAGATTTCAGTGCAAGAGTAGAAGCACAGGGCACTTGCTCTTATTTAAACCAACAGATAATATACCTACAAGGTAGACAGAAAAAATAAAAGCATAGGTTTCCCTGAACCAGTGAGTAAGCTTTACATGCTAGACCAAAGTGCTGCTGCACCCGAAGTTTTTTAATTTACAGTTCTCCAGAAAGAGACTCGGAGAAAAAATAAAGAAGAAATATGCAGTTGCGAGAAAAAAGCATCATGTAAGTTCCATTTTTCTTTCTTCCTCCTGAAACATTACATGTTTGTGGATTGCAAGCTGGTCCTGCTGCTTCTTGTCAGAGCACAGCCCACTGTCACCGTGGGTTACATGATAAAATGCCATTTGAATAATTCTCTGCATCCGCTGCACTTTTTATCAGTAGCTAGAAAATCATTCCTGTGACAGGAGGAGTAGGAAAGGATTCCCATGGAACAGAATGAAGGATCTAATGCCCAGCTAATTTATTTTGCGGACACGATGTCAGTCATATAATAGTATGCTTCTTCCTGTACAGAACAGACAACTTCATTTCTGTAACGCGTGATAATTTGTGAAAGGCTTCTACATTTTCTACCTCATCCTTATTTTTTACTTTCAGGATTAGAAAAATCCTGAACACCAAACTACTGTCCAATTGGAAATCAACTTCAGGTCTGAGAGATCCTTTTTGCTTTTGTTAACTTTAAAAACGTGGGTATTTCAGGAGATCAGATTTTTACGGCACTGTCAAATCTGGGGTCTAACTTTACAGATCTCAGGAGGAAACCTAAGAAGCAGCTCCCCACATTCAGTGAAAATGTTTTTTTTTTCTTCCTGTTCCCTTTCTGAACTTAACTTCTAACTTTGTATCTAACTCTGACCCAGTGTTCCTACATTTGAAGCACAGACAGCAGGGTTTAACCTGCACTGGTATTGACTTTGCTGAATGGGCTCCCCATGGAAGCAGACAAGTCATCCCTCCATTTTAAACACCTTTTCCATCCTTAATCATGTTGCTATTTCCAATGACTAATTGCTTGGACGTGCTCTGTCTCCTTCAATGCTGAGGTTATGGGGGAATGTGGTGAAAATTTGAGGCAGGGAGTTTAACTGGAAATCAAAGAACTTATGAACAACAAGCCCTGGCAGAGAATAAAATTCACTGTAACTATGCACAACTAAGCAGTCGGATACGGTTGGGTTGTGGCACGTATGTATGAAAGAAAGAAAGAAAAAAATAAAACTGCCTGTGTGCTTAGGTAAATGAGAAGGGAGGAAAATGTAGGATTAAAGGAATATAAATCTTTTTACCAAAGCAGTCTCCTCTGCCTTGGTCTGGAGAAGATTTTCAGATACGTTATATAGAGAGAGGAATCTGTGAAGAAAATAGCTGTGGAGTAAGAAGGACATATATCCCATGTGTTGACTACTTCATATCTAAAATTAGACCTAGATCCATTGACTCGGTTTTACTCCCACAGACCTACTTACATCTGTTTTAGCTATAGGTAGGGCACCTCGCCTCTCTCCGCTCCAAACAGAGAAGTCCATGGGTGAGCTGCAGCTTCTTTTGTTTCAGAAGCCTGGGAAGGAGTCTTAAGTTGTTCAGAATCTATATGTGAATCATAGGGCATCTCAAGCTCTCCCCGGGTTGTCTGATAAAAAAGCTAGTGCTTTTCTGGTTATTTTAATCCCATGTTGGTTAAGCAGCATGGCATTAAAAACTTCACACAAAGAGGAGACAAAATATATTTGTGAGGAGGAACTCATTACTGCCTGGAAATAGAGGTGTCTAGATTATTAGAGTCTATAAATAACAATATGGGAAAAGATGACGTGCAGTGAAACAAAACCAAGAAGATATGGCTGAATCAAAGAAAAGTAAGGATGAAGATCAGAAAGCAATTCTTAAAGGGAAATGCTCTGTTAGTGTTTGGTACAATCCCCGTGGGGAATTAGTCCCCTGGTGAGAAGTCACAGTCTGTAGCTAAAGCACTGCACGTGGAATCACGCCCTGTGGTGAAGGTGCTCTGGCCATTTCATGTCAAATCCCAAGTCTGTCACAGCCCTTTTGAGTGACGCCAGGCACGTCAGTTCACACATCGCTACAGACAAATGTCTCAAACCAAATCCCGATTCAAATTCATCCACATTATTTAAAAGCAAGCAAAAGGTTTGCTCTGGCTTCTATTGCTTGCTAAAAAAGAGCCTAAGTGGTGTTGGTGCTCTGAGGCAAACTCAAGCCCATGTCATCTGGATGTCTGAGGCACAGGTGCGACTGTGGGTGCCCAAAGAAGGTCTGTCTCGGTGATATCCTTAGCTCAACTCTCCCTGAGGACAGGGCAGGTGCTCTCAGCCTGCATGCGGCCAGCAGAGCAGAGAAGCAGCAGCTGACCATGCAGGAGACATCATCATCATCTGTGAAATGGGAAGGTGGCAGAATGAAAAGCCCCCACTTCGTCTCTCATCTGTATAAGCTGTGCCACATACTACATGCCTAGCAGAGGTGTCCTCTCAGGTGGACTTCTAGGGGAGCTGCACACAAACCATTTATCAAGCAGCAACACCTGAACTATTTGATCCATTAAAGAAATAGTCCAACTTAAAGCTTACGGGAATTGACCAAACCATTGCAACATGCATTTCTTCATCAACTACTAAATTAATTACTAAATCACAGAATCACAGAACGACAAAATCATTCGGGTTGGAAGGGACCTTAAAGCTCATCTAGTTTCACTCCCCTGCCCTGGGCAGGGACACCTCCCACTAGACCAGGTTGCTCCAAGCCCCATCCAGCCTGGCCTTGAACACCTCCAGGGATGGGGAATTGACAACTTCTCTGGGCAACCTGTTCCAGTGCCTCACCACCCTTACCGTAAAGAATTTCTTCCTGATAGCCAATCTAAATCTACCCTCTTTCGGTTTGAGGCCGTTACCCCGTGTCCTGTCATTACACTCCCTGATAAAGAGTCCCTCCCCATCCTTCCTGTAGGCCCCAGTCAATCAAATGGTAATTTACTGTAGCCTATAATCTACCAGTGTCACTGCGGGATGTACTCCTGCTCAGATAGCTGCTTTCCAGCTCTCGTTTTCCATTTTTCCATCCTCCCCTAAACTGGAGGGGGCTATATACAACTCCTGGAGAAAGACAAGCTGTCCAGCTGGGGACTGCTAGTGCCTGAACAATAGTCGTTTTTGTTTCCCTGCGTTGCCATCAATATAAATTACAGAATTGTTAATGATGATGGCCCTGAAGGATGATTCTCCTGATCAGGCAGCAGCTGTTGTAGCATATCCCGGTACTTAAATGTGCTTGTTGGTCTGTGCGTGAGTCAGTCTTTGATGTTTGCAGCTGTAAATACAAGGAAAGCAAACAAAACAAAAGATCTTTTTAATTCCAGTGTTGTGCTATCAGCTTCAGTGCTTATTGCATGAGCTGTACATGACCCAGCGCTTGCTGTTGTCCCTTTTTGTTTCTAGAAACAGGAATCACTGCAGGCCAGGCTTGGGCTGTGGGGCTGTTGTAGGCGGTGACCAGTGTGGTGCTGGTAGCTGCTTGCTGCACAGTGAGGGCTTTCCAGCTGTCTACAATTCCTTCCATGTGTGCGGGACAACCATTAACTAACCATGATGGAAGATGGCTGTGGATTAGTTTACCAGACCAGAAAGCACAGTCCCAGGAATCCCAGCAGCCTTTCTGGGCAAGGCCAGCCCTGGTGTAACTCCAGTGCAATCGTTTGGGCCTGGATTGCTCTAATCTGGAGGCTTAAATAGGAGGACTGGTCACATGTGAAGTTAGAAGATACCCATTTGTATCTTTTTTTTTACATTGCATTTACATTTACATTACATTACTCTTTTTTTACATTGCAAACATAATGTCTTTGTGCTATTTGCACAGTCTAGCACACCAGTGCTCTCCAAACCCACGGTTCAATATAGCCATCAGTGAGAGTTTGTGTGCACATCCTATGTTTTGGCCACTCTGTGCAGCTGCTTTGCTGGTTTACAACCCATCAAGAGTGGTGATTCTGGCCATATCTGCTGTAGAAAAAATTGTGGATGAATTGAAATAGCTGCTTCCAGCCGACAACCTGGAAAATTGCTTACAATGACAACAGAGCTAATAGCAGAGGGTTTAACTGATTCCTCCCCCTTACATGGTACTTTATTTGCACTAAAAGGACAGATCCGACGGTAGCAGCCTAGCACTGGGTCAACTGTGCTGAAGTTGATGTAAGCCCTCAGATTTATGCCTCACATTTGCTGAGCAGAGGAACTCTGGTTCTTTAAGATGTGGCCTTTCCTCAGCTGTTTGCTGTTAAAAGTGGAAAGCCAGGCTGGGCTCGTGTGGCTGAAGTAGGATTCCCTGGCCGTCTTCAAGGGTGGTAGCAAGGCTGCAGCTCAGCCCTCCCAGCCCTCCAGCTGCAACCCGCTTCCCCGTGTTTCCATTCACAGCTTCCTTTCATGGAAGCTCTGAACAAGGTCTGCTGGGTCCTCGTGGCAGGAAGGCTGCCCTGCCTCTCGCCATGGATGCTAACAGAAAACCCGAGTGGGGTCATCACCCCTTTTAGTGCCAGCTGTTCCCACAGTGTCAGATCCTCCATGAGGTAGCAGCCCGCCTCGCAGCACTTGAACCCATACCTAATATTGAGAGGGGACACGTGATGGCCCCTTGGGAAATGCTTTCATGGTTTGATTTCTCGCTGTTATAATATGGACTGTCTGTCGGTACTTGATTGCTCTCCACTGCGACAGTTCTCAAAGTGGGATGGCATGAGGGACACTGTCTGCCTGGGGACACGGTTGCCTTTGGTGAGGCTGTACAGGCAGTGTATATTACAGGTCTATCTTTCTTTAGAAATTGTCAGGATAGAAACATTAATGCTGCCATTTGGAAAAAAACAAACAAATTGATAACTGCTTAAGGGAGAAGGAAGAAACTCAGGAAACCTTACACCTGAATAGCCATTTCTAGATGGCAGAAGAAAAACACTGTTGATGCAGTGCCAAAGATAAAGCAAAATTAAAATGTGCATGTAATGCTTTGGCCAAGGAAATGTGACCAGCGAGATCTGCAAGATGAGATGTGCCTAGTGTTTGTGAAAGGAAAAGAGAAGACAAGCACTCTAATGTGCTGCAAAGATTTGTATGTATGCTGTTATAAATGTCTCAGGACTATAGTCAGCATCGTATTTCTTTTTGGTTTTTAGAGGTTATATCTTTTTGAGAAGAAAAAGGAGCAGAAGAAGCGATGTCAGTCTAGGAGACTGTGAAGGAAATAATGGCGTTCACCAGATCTATTTGATATGTGCACCAGAAAGGCTCCAGTAAATGATGATTTTATTACGCATTTCTTCCCACCTAGTCCCCTTTGGGCTGGGAAGCACCAACTGTGAAGTACAGCTCTTATCATGCTGGGATAAAAGTCCACCATATCTCTTCTTCCAGTGTCAGAAGTAAGCTCATACTGGACAACAGCTTTGGAGCCGAGCGATGAAAGATAAGTACATTCATTTTCAAATCTAAAAACTCTCCAAAATACCAGCTTTATTTTAGGCCTATGGTATTTTCCATCAGCTGTACTGCTGGCCTAGAATTCAATACATGCCTGGGACATGCAGTCAACACGGAGGGCAGAAGAGGGAATCACAATGAAGAAAGCCAGACTAGCACACCCCTTCTGTTTTCTATCTGGTTGTGTAGAAGGAGCTGTATTCATAAGGTCCCGCAACAACAGTAAAAGAGCTCTCAAAGGAATGTATAAAAGTAACTGGTTTATAGTAAACATTTTTTTTCTTTAGCTCTGACTACACAACAAACGATAACATGAAATCAAACATGACACCGTACCTGCAGGACTTGACTCTGACAGATGGAGCTGCGTTTAAATAGCACCATGTTGCCAGTTCCAATAAAGCAAAATGCACAAAAGGTAAAATCTAATGGGAGAACTAAAAATGTTCAGTCCTTGGAAGTAGACCAGAGAAAGGTGGGAGCAAAGAGCATGCCAGAGAAAACTCTTACACTGAGATCAAAGGGAAAAGCTTGTCACCAAAGCAAGAACCCAGAAGGACTGAGAAATGTATTTCTGAGGTGCTGGAACTTGATGTTATCAAAGGAAGCTCAAATATTGCAAGACAAGCAGGGTCAAGGTGCAGATGTATTTAGATCCTGTTTTATGGGTAAAAATGGGCACTTCCAAGGTTCTTATAAGCTCTGAACAGAGGTTTTACTGAAGATAGCCTCCCTTTCTGGTGAACTTTGAGATCAGCTTCTGGTGTCAATCAACACAGCTCTACTGAAGTCACCATAGACATTCCCAGTTATGTTCAGGGGATCTCAAAGCCTGCAGCAAGAATGATAAGCCTGGGAGCAGCTTTGAGACACCTCGCCTGTGTCAGCTGTGAAGTTTGAATCATTAAGAACTTCCAAAAGTTTAGACATAAGCCTGTTTTGGAAACATGAATTGCTTAGATTTCACAACTTCTCTCTTTGTTACTTTATTTAACGTTCTGCTTAAGGTCTCAGTTTCCAGTTCTTGGCAATTATAGGAGAATTTCAGCCTCCGTTAAGCTCTTGGGATTGTGAAGTAGAAACTTGCAAGTAGACATTGACTGAACCTTGAAGATGAAAATATGAATCAGAAGGCAAAGAGTAAAAAATTGTAATTTTTAATTGAAATCTCATGGTTCTGAAGCTTCTGGCTTAGGATTGTTGAAATCCTTGGGCTGGCAATACAAGTATGTTGCTCAGGAGAGCTGAGTGAGCAGCGCTTGTTCAACAAGAATAGCCAAAGCTGCTTCTCTAGGCATATTAAAAGCTGCACAATATGCACCATCTTCAGACTATTAATTATAATTTTTTTTCCAAATGCGTGAAATTAAGTGATATCGATTCCAAGCAGACAGAGAACAGAGCAAGGGACTTCTGCCCTTCACCTGCTTTAAAAGTTCAATTTAAGCTACTTTTAAGCACATCTTCCTACCCTCATGCATGGTAAGCACGAAGATACTCTGTTAATGACAGTGTGCCAAGAAATGTGCAACCAGGGGACAGAAAAGGAATGAAGTTGCTGGTTCTACCATTCTGGTTCAGATTGGTCAGCAGCTTTGGGATGTTCAGATAACCAGCATGAAATGCAACCCCACTGTCTAACCACATCCATTGCACTGTGCTCCGTGTCCATACATAGTGCTCTGCTCTCAGTCATGGGAAATATCTGTGATATCTGGTAATGAGTGACCGATGCTTATGCCATGTTATTTTACATTATGTAAAGGGTTTAGGCAGTCATTATTTTTTTTCCGCATGAAAAATTCCAAACCAGGACTGTGTGTGCCATTTAATCCACTTTCTTCCACCATTCATCATAAACCAGAAATCTTGATCATTTTAGTATTTAGAGGCTGAGAAAGTTTCTTTAGTTGACCAGGACTTGCTACCCAACTGACCTTTCAGTGAGATGGTGCTTGCCTATCATATGATGAGTCTTTTCTGTAAGCAGATGAACTACATTCCTTTTGGTTACATCTTCTTTTTGTACTTCTAAGCGCAGATAATATTTTTGATAGCTTTTTTCCCCACTGTCCTTTATTTAGAAGGCTTCTCAGTGAAATATTTGAATCTGAAGGATTTGCTCTGTAGTATTTCACAAGGGCTACATAGGATCTGAAATATTTACTGAGTTCAGCTAAAAGTATTGAGTAGTGCAGCTTTTTTCATTTGTTCAAGCCAGCAAGTATCTAATGTTGTAGAAATATATAGTACTCCTAGATTAAATGTATAATAACATGGCATGCGAGGAGACTTTTAAAGTCCAGCCCCAGAGGCAGCTGGGACCCATTAAGGCTAATTGCTGGGTGCCTTGGAAAATTGATATCACCTGCATCTTATGTAGGGTGGGGTGGAGCAGGTGGGGCAGGTTTATTGCAGGAGGGCAGGGTTAGAGAAAGAGCTTGGGTTTAGAGGAACAGCATTTGATGTGTGAGTAGGAATTGACCCAAAGCGCTCTCTAAGGTTTGTGGATGATCATCCCGTGATCCCCTTTGATAAGGATGGGTAAAGGATACCACTTGTTGAGCTGTTTGCTGTGAGGTGAAGGATGCGTCTTCTACTGGATGTTACAAGCTTATGCAAAGGTACCTTGTCTATTTGTAAAATGTCTGTCTTGGCACTTATTTGCGTTCCTGCACCTTCGGAGTGGATTAATGTAGGTTGTATATTTGTTAGTGATTTAGTTAGTTGTAAGAGTAGGCAGAGCCTATCTATGGAGAGCCAAGAGCTCTCATGCAAGGACAAATGAGATGCAAAGCTTAGCTTACTGGAACTAAGTGCGTTATCAAGAATGGCAGAACAGCTCATGGCTGTATAAGAAACAAATAAGTTATGAAGAAAACCACTGAGCTAAGAGTCCCAGGAGACGGGGGACTGCCGGTCAGTTTGTGCAATGGGGGTCTGGATTCAGTTAAGAAGGTTGGAGGAATCCCTTGATCTTTGGACCTGATCTAAATAAATGGAGTTTGGAAACTTCTGTGCCTTTTGAATTGCTAGCTTTGAGATGCAGCCCCAGTATAGTCTCCTCTCTGTCTCTTCTCTTGTATCTACTTATCTTTGCTCTCTTGCCCTGACCAGGAGCCCAAGCTGTAGCTTACATATTAAGTGACCAAAAGAGAGCAAGGAAATAGGTGGAATAAGGGGGGGTTGATTCTTGGCAGTTGACCTATAAAAGTAGTGCTTAAACTTTTCTGCTGACTTGTGTGTAGCAGGTGCAACCAACACATTTCATTGCACTAGGTCCCATATCTTCTTTGTGTGAATAGTTATTGCCTTTGGCTTGTCTTAATCTGCATTTCTCTTTTTTTTGGTTACTGTGAGTAAAAGCAGTGGAGCAGCTGATGTTTCCTCAGGTATAATGTTATTTTTTTAGCACAGTTAAGTAAGTTTTTTTGATTTTGTTTGTTTTTTTTTTTTTTTTTTAAAAAAAGCTGCTTCCATCTAACAGTGGCATGCTAGAAAGAGACAAGGAGGAGCAACACAATTTCACTGTAACCACTTAACAGAAAGTGATATAAAGCCCAATATATAATCTTTCAACCATGTCTTGTCAAAAGCTGACACAGAGTTATCATCTTGAAGGCTTTTCTTGTATTTGTTCATACGTTACGCCTGCTTGTTATTAAACTTGACTTTTCTTTCAGAATTATTACATCGAATCATTTCTGTTCCTTTCCTCTCACCTCTAAAAATCATTCAATAGTGAAACTAATAAAATGCTTTTCTTGGACAAAATAAGAGATATTACGCCCTTTAAATCACCTACTGCTTTCTGTCCTCCCACAGGATTTCTTACTTCTATTGATAGAAACTATAAAATAATTGAGGCCAGACTTCTGCCTCTTTTTTTCAAAGTTATTTTATCTTTGCTTTAACTAAAGGCTTTTGTTGAGTATTACTAGATCTTCCAAGACTTTATTGCAATAGAAATTGCTAATGATGAAAGCTTTTTTTTTCCCCTCAAATAACATTTTCACTACAAGGACAAGTTAGTTGTAGCCAAAACCATAATTTTTGCATTTCAGCCTGTGAAAACGACTCACGACTTTCATATTATGTGCTATAAGTTTTCATTGTATTACAGTTCCCTCTACAGTAGTTTCATTTGTACCATCATCCAAGTCTGAATAAGCAAGACAAAATAAACAAAGCATAACACAAGATCTGGAATATCACTGGCAAAGAGGGAGGAAACCAGTCCACCGTCTCCCCCTGACTTTGGTACTATCTGAGAGGACAAACGCTACCCGAATGCAATGGCAAAGCATTTAGGGCTGGGTTCTCTGTGAGGCTGCTGTGTTTGTACTCCTCAACACCTGCGTACTATGGATTCTGAGGGCCTTCTAGGGCCTTTCAGGGACTCTACCCCAGAAATGTCTTGTAGCAGGTCTTTTGTGTTTCATTGATGCAAATAAATGGGGATGAGCTTGCAGAGTGGTGTCCTGTCGGCGGTGGACTGGTGTTAACAATGCTGTGCAAACCTGAGCCGCTGTGTCTGTGCAGGTGGTGGCGTTAGTGTGAGCTATTGGTGAGGGAATCCTGTAAATGGAATTTATTTGAGTGTGCAAGTAAGTTTACATCGAATCCGCATTATTACTGGTGGTTATAAGCACAGTAGTTGTATCTTGCTGAATATTAAGGTGTGAATGAACAAGTAACAAGTCGGACTCAGACTTTAGCGCTGACTTGACTGAGCAGCAGTTGCAGCAACTCAGCAGAGCACTTGTTGGGGGCAATAAACCACATTTCTCACACCTGTCCTCCAGAAAGTTGCTTCAGTGTGGAGCTAGATTTACTTATTCATTTCAAGGTGAGTGAGCCTTAAAACCAGCATTTTCTCCAAGAAATGAAATGTTCTTCAGCTGTGTGGTTTTGGAGATAAGTGCACAAGCTGTGAAGGCTACAGTCCTTTAACGATCAACTCAAAGCGTTACAGGCAACCTGTGCTGCTAGACATCATGTAGTTTGAGATTTGGCTGGATTCTCGTATGTGTGCTTAAGAGTCGTAAAGAACTATGGGATGCAAAATGAATAAAATATTTTAAGTGGGTTTTATTACTTGACCTTCTTGTAGCAAATGCAGTAAGTCTGGCATTCACCAAAGCCTATTCCATACCCCCTTTGACACTGCTCCCCTTCATTAATGGACAATGCTCCTGCCTTACCTTTTTTAAGGTGTCAGGAGATTCATTGAACACAGGAGGACTAACTACTATCAGCTGTGGCTTAGGGGGGCACTCAGTTCTTGCAACTTAAGTTGCAGAACAAAATGGCAATACTGTGTGAGATATGAGTATTTACTGCTCTTAGAGGCATAGGTAAAAATCAGTTCAATTTAACAAGAAAAAGAATATCTTGAAGCATTATCATTGTACTTTCATAAACAGATATTTTTCTTTAAGAACTCAGAATTTGGGCATGCTGAGCAAACTAATTTGGGTAGAACAAGGGTCTAGTATCTCCTCCCTCATATTTCAGTCTAGGAATGCTGTTACTATGCTCTGGTACTTACTAAATTCATATGTCCTTTATATGGAAATATATATATTTTTTTTCCTACCTTACCCTGCTGCTATCTTTCCTCTCCATGCACTCCTCTAGTTAGAGGCTGTGCGTATACTTTAAAAGTTGATGTATACAGTAATGTATGCAGCGGACATAGACTCTACTAGTAAATAAAAAAAAATACCATTGAATAAGGATTGTTTCTTGTAGGGTGCTCTACAAGCCCCTATTAATGCTGCTTTTCCTGAGGGTTTATTGGCACTGCTGTTAGAAGCCCTGCCCTGAAGCACACCACCGCTGCGATTTGCTGCTCTCTTCAGCTAAAATTCAGCAAATTTCTTTTGAAATCCAACTTAGTCATTTTTAGGTTAGGGCTTAAAGGAGGTTAGGGCCTGATGGTAGGTCTCTAAATGCATGTTTAGGTAACTAAATTGAATACCCTCATGAGGGGAGCAGGCTGTTTCCTCCCCTCTGCAGCAGGGGAGCTGCTCTTGGTTAGTTGCCAACCCTGGATTTAGAGGCACAATCCTGCAGGCTTGATTCTCTGGTTTTTTGGGGTGTCTTTTTTTTTTTTTAAGAAAAAAAGTGCCCTTCTGTTTAATGTCTCAAACTTAGTGTTTCAAGCAATATGGTTCAAGTGTTTCAATTTTGCAAGGGGCTTATTTAAAACCTGTATGCCTTTTCTTCCTTCCCAATCCTGATTGAGTACCTGATTGTGAGCAACTGCATTGAAACTTGCATTTTGGAGCTGTGTGACTTTTTTTTTTTTTCCTTTAACTTTTAAATTTTTTTGAGCTGTCATGGGTCTAGTCCTAATCTCTGCCTGCTGCTCCGCAGGCAGGTTTGCTGGGTGCGGATTGATGCTTGTTCTCCCTGGCGCGACAGCTCGGGGATGGCACCTGCAGTTGGAGCATTGATCTCCGGGGCTTGCCTATCGCTCAGCTGTGCTCTCAGCAGAGTTTCAGCTTCTGGTGAATACGCTTTATATTTTTATTCTTCGGGGGACATGTAGCAATTGAAGGAAAGAAAACAGAGGTTTTTCAGAGGATTTTAGGAACTAAATGGTCTTTTGTCATTGAGGAAGCACAGGAGATATGGCCAAAAGGAGGTATCTGTGCAGTTTCCCTGCTCTGCTAGTGGGGATTCCTGCTGCTGGTTGTAGAAACACCTCTAGCTTGTACTGTTGCTTCCTCTTAGCTTGCTGATATCTGCTGGCAAAGTGTTTCTGTTGCTCAGTAAACACACTTTTTCTAGGCTTCTTTGAACTTAAAACTTACACTTCATTAAAAGCCAACTCTAGCTCCTTGGCTGCAGTTTTCCTTTCTCCATTGCCCCAGTGCACTTTCTTACAGGGAAGCAGAGCAGATGTGACTTCTTCCAGGTTATTTCCCTTTAACCTAATTTGCAACCCCCCCTTCAAAGCAAGGTTGCTTATAATAATTGCCATCAGCTATTTCTGGCCTGGAAGATAAACGCATATTACACTGCAGCTGATTATTGAATATTTCAATGCACAATCGATGTGGGAAATCTGCCCATTTAAAGCTTATAACATCTGTTCGACATTCTGATATTTCCTAAGTGGTGAAGATATACATTTGTAAATAGCACTTATGAATCTGAATAAAACTCAAATAGGAAAATTTGGTATGACTTTTTTGCCCTCAATTACACAGGTTAAGTCAACACACTGGTTTGTTTATTTAGACTTAATAAATATGAACCATGAGTTACTGCAGGGGGATTACCTGCGCAGCCTGATGTGAGTAAAGGAAATCTATGCAATCAAGGTACTATGCGACAAATTCTTTGTATCCAGAATATGTTTTTTAAGCTAAGCTGCATCTGTTAAATCAGAATTGGTTTGGGTAATAGTTGTTATTGCCTTATTCACAACAGGATTCAGCCCACCTTCCCAAGAAAATCCATTGGCCATGGGTTGACCTTTACTGGTCAGAGTCCTTGTATTTATGATGGTGCCTGTGAACACTGTCTGGCAAAGAGAACCTTGTAGACCGCTCAAGCAATTGCTCAGGAAAAAGAAAGTTCAACTCGGAGAACATGTTATCCAAGAGAATTAAGGCTTTCTGTCCGGGAGGAATTTTCAATCAGACAAGGGTAGTATAGGTAAAACAGGGTTTCTATGGTCTCCTCACTTCTAATTAAACCTGTAACTGTTCTTCAACAGGCAGGTTGTGTTAACTAATTCAATTCTCTATCCTGTCAGTGAAATTAAACAAACCTATATGAGTCTAAGGTCCTGACTTTGTAACTTCAGTCATAATGAACGCCCTCCCTCACATGTTGACTCAGTAGCACTGGTGAAGCTGTTTGTGGCCTGAACAGTTATTCAGTATAAGGATTTAAAACTTATATAAGTGCTGAAATTGATTAACCTCATCGTATAACCTTGGAGGAATAGCCTCTTCTGTTGCAACTCTTCTAGGCTGAATTCTTTACACAAGGACTAGGAATATATTTAAAAGCTGAAAAATCAGTCGTCCTTTTTGTCTTCCGTGCTTCACTTGGCCTGGGTGCCATACAAAGAACCTTTTTGTGCCTGGCCTTGGAGCAGGAATTTTGCATCGCTCTAGAGTTTAGCAGGTGGTGCTACATGCCTTTGTACCCGTCGAGCCTTCAGGGACTTCATGGCTTAAAGCAGACATATATTATTGCTGCTCTTGATAGACACATTTCTTTTCTGAAGGTATTTTGAAAGCCTGCAAAGCTCTGCCTAATAGAAGTTCCGCTTGATGTGCGAGTAGGCTGTTTATACTGCACGTCAATGAAGAAAAAATTGGTCAATTTTACAAAATGTCTTCACTCTATCTGCCATATCCAGTATGGAGAAACATGCGATGTCTTTTGCAGGGAAATTATGAATCCAATTTGGAAGCAGTCAGAAGGCATAATTCTTATGCTGCCCAGAGGCTGACGAATAAGTGACTGCTCTGTGCTGAAGGTGTGTTTAGGTGTTTGTGAGCTGGCAGCTTTTCTTTTGTTGCATCAAAAAGGGACGATTAAAACCAAATTTCTTTGGGTGGACATCCTGAGAGAAAAGATGTGCCTAAACAGAAAATGATACTATCTCTGGTGCAGAAGTTGCCCAAGTTTCTGCTAAACTAAGCAGATTCTGGAAAAAGCTGGGTCAGCCCCTCAGTTGTCCTCATCAGTACCAAGCCTGTGCAGTTCTGGAGTACAGCTCTCTGCAATGAGAGGAATTGGCTGATTAATGAAAAACTGTTCAAGTACTTCTGTTAAATACTGGGAAAAGCAGACATTAACTCTTCCCTGCTTTATGCCACTTGAGGCCATTTGCACCTGAGGCCACCCGATGTGAAGCTCAGGGAGGTGTCCCTGGACTTGATGGCCCCATGCAGCATCACTGTCCCTCTCAGTGTGAGGCAGTAGCTCTTCTTCCAGGCAAGGGTTGAGCCCATGTCTGCCTGACTAGTAACTGTACATCAGGTTGACTAGCTTGTTTTGCACACAGGGGGGTGGTGGTGGAGGAAACGCTCATAAAGGTGCTTGGGAATTAGGGCTTGGCATTTGACACCGAGAGATGACTCGGTGAATACACTTAAAGCAGATAACTCAAGCTTCAGTCAACAAATTCTCTTGATATTTCTAAATTTAGAAAAATTAAATTAGGATGTGTAACAAAATATTTTGTAAACTTTGTGGTTGGTTTTTTTTTTTCTTTTGAACAAAATTCTGCTCCCAGTTATGCTGAGAAATACCAGTACAGTCAAGGTTACGTTGCTGGACAAACTGACAATTGAATTTGTACTGCAAAGTACAGTAGTGAGCCTTGGGTCAAAGGGGAAAGGTAGGACTTCAGCTGAAGATGATGTGTGATGAAGATGATGTGTGATGAAGATGATGTGTGATGAAGATGATGTGTGATGAAGATGATGTGTGATGAAGATGATGTGTGATGAAGATGATGTGTGATGAAGATGATGTGTGATGAAGATGATGTGTGATGAAGATGATGTGTGATGAAGATGATGTGTGATGAAGATGATGTGTGATGAAGATGATGTGTGATGAAGATGATGTGTGATGAAGATGATGTTTAAAAAAACCCAACAAGCAAATCCAGTCTTGGTTTCAGAAGCGTAAGAAATCCTTCCTTAGTTGGATACGCAGTTTTTACGTACCTCTGCAGCACTGCTCCCAGGTACTCTGCCAATCCTGACGCCTCCTGTCCCAGGCAGTCGCAGCTCTTCAAATGATAAAAGGCAAATGTTACATAATGCATACTTATGAATATTTATAATTTGCCTACCAGTTAAACTTACAAATCATTGCTGTTCTCCTGAGTTTCCTTCCGGCAGAGGGTACGGGGAAGTTGTTTGCCATGTCTGTCTTTGAAGTGTTTTTACTGCACAACTTGGTGTTTGAAGTAGTTTGCAGTTGCTTGTTGCATCCTTTACTTTACAAACTTACTGATGAGGCTATCTTTGCTTGAAGCCGATGATCCCACTTGACATTGATCTTACTGTAAATGGGAAAACAGAAGAAATCTTCTGGAAATTGTTCATTTTGAGGCTTAGTTGTCTTCTGTGGCTGTGGTTGATATTTAAAATTGTGACAGTGCTGAATGTGGCTCGGGCCCTGAGCTTTCGCATTGCTTTGGTCGTTGCTTTATTATTTTAACGTTTCTCTTGCTGCATAGCGTTCTCCAAGACTCCTGCAAAGGCTCAGTTACTCTGATGCTGTTTGCTTGTTTTCTCTCCTCATGGTCTTTCATTTGCCTCAATAAGACTGCAGTTTATTCTTATTGCTATAAAAATGCTTAGTAAAGGTGTTTCTTTCTCAGTGGCTCGCTCTTCTCTTTATTATGAGAGATACGATACCAGAACTGGGCGCTAAAGCTGACATAACTATTATTGGTGACATAGACTTACAATATGGTGAACACATGTGGTTTCTTCCTTCTGTTTTAAATACTTGAAAATACATTTCCCCTGCCCCAAGCTGGCTATAGCGTCTATAGGTATTTAGTCCTATTCTGCTAATTTAATTAAAAAAAAAAAAGATGTTATTTTCATGGCTCTTCTAGATGACAAGACTGATTTGTGACTCTGTTGCCCTTGTCTGACTGATGTGCTGAGTTACTGCCCTGTCGTGTATTTTTCTGTTTTTATTCTTCCAATAACTTAATTTGTATGAGTTGCTCTGATGTGATCTGCTGTTATGCACACAGTGCATTATTTTGATATTCAGAAATGCAACTAATTGAATAACACTTTTTCAGACTGGCTACTCTTCTTCCTCATCCCTTGATGATAAAAGGAGGAGAAAAACACTTGCATTCCCATTGACGTAACTGGGAAGATCTCTGACTTCATTGCAATTTTGGATTGATAAAAAAGCGATCATTCATAGGCAGCCATTTCTGGTTAGCTTTCTTGTTGGGTTTTTTAAAGTTCTGCGTGAATATCTGGGAGATCTTGAGACTTGACTTTTTTTCTTAAGTCAACTTATTGATCTAATTCTGGACCCTTGAAGAGACACCCTTTCTGTGGCTTTGTGGGTACTCCTGTTTGGTAGCACTCATTTGCTGTCTTCACTGATGCCTGAATCTCTCTGTTTGCGTGGACCTGCAGAGGTCCAGAAATGCTGCTCACCATATGTGTGTGCTATAATTGCTCAGTTTGGGGAGGTGCTTTTGGATAGTGAGTCCTTTTACCTGTAATACGGAGGTATTATTGCTTGTTAAGGTTATATCAAGAGAAAGGTGGCTCTTGTGTCCCTCTGCTTCAGTGAGAGCTAACCCTACCCCCAGTGTAACGTATACAGTACTGGAGAAAATCCAACTTGTATCGCCTGACAAATGAGCCCATAAATGTGTCTTGCCCTCCTGTTTTGAGATAGTTTCCAGTTTTTCAGTCTTTGTAGAATTTGGCTGAGAGCTTGTCCTCAAAAATATAGAAAAATTAGAAAACAAAATGTACTTTTTAACATTGGTTGTAGCGAATTGATATTTTAAATGAATGATGATACATTGCAGAGATTAGTGATGTCACAGGAATGTTCTGGGGAAATAATGAGCTAAGTGGTCAGGAAGAAATTTACCTTTATTCTGTCACCTCAGATGTATAGGAGAGAAAAGGGAAACAATTTACAACAGGGCTGTGTACGTCTTAACACAGTAATATATTAGCCTTGTGATGCTGTGACACTAATCACCAAAAAATTCTAGGGCTGTGTCATAAATTACATTGTGCTGCATCTGATTGGGCTTTTTGTGCTCTATTCACATCAAAAGGCAATCACATTTTGTGCAAACTTAATCCTACCAGTTTAATGGCGCATGTAAAATATGCATTGTAATTTGTCCTTTATTAATACTGTATATATGAGTTTCTGCAATTGGGAGGCCACTAATTATTTTGATTCTTAGATATTGGGGTTGCCCTTCAGGATATAACCTTTGTTGAAATTGTATAAATGTGCATGCAAGAGGTACATATTTTGATCTTTTTAAGGGCTGCATCACACGCTGTAATACTCAAAGGAGTTATTTTAACGGAGTCAATATAACTGCTTAAATGAACTCAGCAAGCCGGGGTTCAGCAGAGATTCTTAAACTAAACTGTGATAAACACTGAAGTTAACCCTTTTACCCTTTTTCTCTTCCTTTGGTAATGATTAAAAAGATCGGCTTGGGCTAACGAAACTTTCTGGCAGAGCAAAGCTAAAAGAAATGATTGACTATCAAAAAGAGTCTTGTACACAAGAAATGAATGACCTTAGAGAAGAGAACAGCAAGAATAGGATCAAATTCAGCAGCATAAAATGCAAAGCCATATGTATTAAAGGAATGGTGAAATATTTGCTGGTCTAAGTTGGGAGCTCTAGAAGCAGCATACTAGACACCAATGTGATGATGATAAATGCAACTGGAGGATGAATTAGGACAGGTATTTCCATGAGGGTTTGGGATGTACTGGTGCTTAGGACTGGTGACACCTCTACAAGAAGATACACAGCACATGGCTCTGGGCGTCCAGAGTTTCACATCTATCCAAGTAAAGCTTGCAAGACTGCACCGGGAGCAGGCTGTATGTTTTCACTGATGCTTATACAACATGATTAAAAAAGCATAAAGGGCTGTGAGGCTTTTAAATTAAAGGATAATCTTGCCACTGAACGAAGTGATTAAACTGGCTGGGAATGCACGTGGGCAGGATTTAGGATGAGATTTAGAAAAACGGTTATTGAAATGCCCCTCAAACAGGAGCATGAAAAGTGAAAACTGGAGGTTGCAAGGGGGTTGTGTGATGTTGGCTGTAATAACAGAACAAAGTGAAGCTACATATGTAGCTTGTTCTTTACTGGGGCCCTTAACGGGCAGGTTTGTGTGAAAAGAAGGTAAGGTGTGTGTGTTTCCAAAAGGCTGTAATGAGAAGAAAATTGGTAAAGAAAAGGTGAAGGCAAAAATGGCATAGTTAAGTGTTGGTTATGGTCTGGGTTGCTGATTATTTTGGGGATTGAATGTATATGATCTTGTTTCTGTACCTACTGCTAATCACTTAAGTTAATTTTACTGGTTGGGAAGTGTAACCATCTAACATGAAAAATTGTGTGCTTGTTTTATGTGTTTTTTTTTTATAATAAAAAGCAAATTCTCAACTTAAATTCTATGTAGAAAGCTTATTTCCAAATGAATGGAGAATGTTTTATCCACTTTCCAAAAGGCAAAAAGAACTGTTTATTCATTAAGAAACAAATTCTTTCCCAAACACTTAAAAGGGGGGGGGGGGGGGGGAAACCTGTTTTGTTTTTCTTTCTTAAATAACAGAAGTTTATAAGGAAATCTCAAAGCTTTATCAATTTATTTTTTTTTCTGGTAAGATAGTAAATTTTTTTTTTACTATGTGCATTGAACAAAACCCTAGCAATTTTTCATTAGCTACTGATTTCTGAATAACTACAACTCAGACACTGCCTTCAGGTTGCAAGTAGTACGTGTTTGACCTAAGCTTACTATTTTTTTAGCGAATATACACGATATTGAATAATGAAATTGAGCTTGATATTAATTGTGTGTCACTCAAAATGTTTATTTGGGTCCAGTCAGAAGGTACGCACACTCTGCTGCTTCTGTGCCGACATGGTAGTAGTGATGAGTCATATGTCCGCTGTAATAGGCGAACGGGAAAGAGGAATGATTTGAATTCACTCTGACAATGAAGATAGCACTGCTTTGCTCATTAAACTGTCTGCAGGACTGATGCATGAAAACAGTTACTTTTCTCCAGCAGTCTGAGATGTTGCATTGCAAACTTTCACAGCAACTTTATTTTTAGAATGCGTTTGAATCATCCAGTATGATCTAGTTGTCCACCTACAATAACTGAGAGAAGTGCTATTACCTGTAGCGTTATACCTTGCGAAACACACCTTACTGATAGGTACTTTTAATTTTTATGCAATCTTGTATCCAGAGCATTTGAATTGAATTTACTTTGTAACATACAGGTTGGTATCACAGGCAGGATTCTGAGCAGGAGTCTGAAAAAAAATCAGTGGTTTGGGGTATTTGAGACAATGGAAAAGAGCTGAGAATTTCAAATCTAGTTTTAGTCTAGCTATCCTAATCTCAACTCAAAATTTGTATGTGCCTAAACTACAAGAATTGTCTTGGCTGTGAATTTATGCAAGCAGGGTAGAAACCACAACAGTACTGGGCTGCAAGCCCAGCAAACAGGAACTGTGTAGGTGGAACCAGGCAGAATTCATGGCCTTTAGTAGTCATAAGGCTTCATCCTTCTGCTTCCTTGCCTCGATTCTGCTCCCCAGGAGTCAAAACTAGAAGAATGCTGTGTTAGTTTATACTTCTTCCATCCATGGGGTTGCTAAGGATGCTGACAGCTGGGATGCCAAAAATATATATATAAAAAAATTTGGCTAAAAAAAGTCAAATTGTGACTTTAGAGAAGAGAAATAGTGTACCAGAAGGCCACAGGTGGACACAAGCTACAATTGGGAAAACTGCTATTAACCAACAGGCTTTTGGAATAGGTGAACACTGACAATGTCTTCTGATTTCTCTGCTGCTTGGTGAATGATACCAATTTGCGGCTTAGAGCAACATAGGTCTGATTTAGGTGTACCATGAGAAAAGATCCAAGAGTGCTTTTGCCAAAGGCCTCTTGGCCTCATTTGTGCTCCACTCACTGTCAGGGAAGTAAGAGGAGGAGAATAAAAAAATGGAGGTTCTCAAACATAGCAAACCGCAATATTGCGATATCAAGCAAAGTGCTTAGCTGCCTAATATTCATGTAATAATGGCAGCAGAAAGCTGGCCAAGAAATTAAAGTTGGGAGCAACTGGTTGCCTTGGGTCCCTCTGTTTTTCGTGTCCATCTTATGTGTTAATAGGACTTGAGTTGCAACATGTTCAGTATCCACGCTCTGATTTGTCTCTTTTCTCTAGCACAGCTTTGCTGGGTCTCTTTAAAAGAAGCACCCAGAGACATTCAGATACCTCGGTGTGCATCCCTAGCTGAGCTGAACTGGCAGCTCAGCACAGATGAGTTGTGTTTCGAGCTCAGTTCGATTAAATGCTAAAATCAAGTCGAATTCTGCTTTGACGAAATCAATGGCAGAAGTCATTTGGCTGCGATCTTGTCTGCACTCAGGCCACTTTATGCTCCTCTGGCATCGTAAAGGAGGAGCGAATTACACTGTGACTCATTTTAAAGCCCCTTTGTGCTGCCAGGGTGATACTGTGGGTTCTAGAGTAAATGAAATTTCAGGCTAGTTGGCTTTAGTGTAAACGAGCATCAGGGCCATCAACTTGTTTGGGCCGAGTCAATAAAGAGGGCTGGGTGTGAATGAGTTGCCCAACCCGTTTTAGTTGCTGTGGGGCTGAAGTGGATCCTCTGCAAAGATGCAGGAAAATAACGGCTGTCTGTCTGCGGAGCGCTGAGAGGGAGAGGCAGGGATAAGCCTTTCTGAAGAACACAAGCCAGCGGGCAAGCAGCTGAATTACAATGGGAAAAATAATCCTTTTCACTCTGACCGTGCCTTGTCATGGTGCCTGGGGTGAAAATTGGAAAGAAATGTCATCTCTTAGGAAAGATTTGAGGGGGGAGTGGGAGCAGAAATATTCCCCCTGTTTTCCAGTTGGCACCTTAATGGTTTGCTGAAGTGCACCTGGTGGCACTTTGGACTAATGGGAGTTCTCTGCAGGCCTGCAAAGTCTCTTTGCCTGCTCTCCCCAAAATAACAGCAGCAAAGTCCCTCAGAAGTTTCTCATTTACAGGGCATTTATTCAAAACTTTGCATTTCTGTCTGTAGTCTGGACCTCTCCCGTGGTCGCTGCCTCCCATGGTGTGTGAGGTACTTCAGGAGTAAGGCACTAAACCAAATCAACCATTTTATAGCTGTATTGCAGAGTTAAACAGCAGAGGATTGCTGAGACATAACACCACATATATTTTGTAAAATTAGCCAGAAACTTATTTCCTTTCAATTAAGGGTTTGGGTTTTTTTTCAGGAGAAAGGTGGAAGAAAGGTTGTTCGATTACACAGAGGGTTGCAGAAATGCTATTGAATGAATCATTTAATCTCTTTAAGTGCAATCATTTTCCAATTTTTACTTATTTTGGGCATTTCCCACCTTATGTGACGCATTCAAGAATAAAAAGGAAAGGTTGGTAATGGCTTGTTTTGTGCTCCCTGTTAATCTGTTCCTGAGCAATATCTGAACATGGAAGTAAAACCTCCAAGTGCACGTACTCCTATATGTGACTGATACACATAGATGTGAGGATGTATAGCAATTTATTAAATTTGTACAATATGTTCTTATTAGTTACATTTTGTGAAGCGCACTTTTTTGTCATGTGATTGTATTATTTGATGCTTAGGATTTGTTTAAACGGCGTGCATTTAAACAGCAAGAAAGGAGTGAAAGGACTTGTCTTGTCGTCTTTTTCCTCTCTGTCTACTTACAGCTCAGATCCAAAGCCAACAGGCAGCAGCGATACAAGGAATGTGGGTCTGGAGCAAAAGGATACTTTGATTCCTGCCCCCCACCACATGCTTCTGTAGGTTTTTCCAAGACAAAGGCGTTTCCATTAAATGGAATGTCTCTTTACTTCTCCCTCTTCGTGTCCAGCTTCACAGTTGTACTTGGGAATGAGAATTATGTCTGAAGCTGGTGTGATCTTTGATGCGATCTTGGTAATTGCGATACAGGATACAATTAAGGAATAAGACTGGCTGAAAATATTGTGTGTATAAGGATCATTTGAAATCGTTTGCATTTTTTTTAACCTACTGTGCTATGGGTTGCACGTTTTTAAATGTTAGTGCTTATCTGAATTACCTTTTATTTTTAATGTAAACCTGACAATGAGTATTTCAACATAAGCTGTTTCTTAAAGAGATTCTGCAAGTTTCATTGAATTTTTGTCTGATTTAAGGATGTAACTTAGTGGGAATAAATAACCTGAAGCTAAAACTTCAGTTTATCTGTCAGTTTATCAACAGGTGCCCTCCAGGTTGTTGCCCCTTGTTTATGGAACTGTTCCTTCAGATCAGAGAACCAAAGAAAAAAGATAAAATAGCGTATCTTCATTACTGGGAATTTCGGACTGTGTTTTCTGAGCTTGCTAAGCTTCAGGCAGCTTGGTAGCGATGTTTCAGATATTATTGGCAAATTACCTCACTCTATCAATTTTGCCTTTGTAGCAAAAAAAAAAAAATATATGTGGAAGTTTGAAAGGCTCAACCTTCAAAATAATACTAGAGAGCATATAGTATCCCATCCTAATGGAAGAACTTTTGTGTGGTTTTTTTTTTGGTTTTTTTTCTTTTTTTTTTTTTTTTTTTGCTTTTGGCCTTTTAGAGATACTTCAGTAACACTTAGTAACATAAGATTCCCCAATTCGAGCTCAGTTTCCATGTACAGGTACCGTCTGAGAGATTAGAGTGTGACCAAGTGGGAAAAGTGTTTGCTTTCCAAGCTGCAAGCTAAGCAGGGAGGTGCAACTGCTGTCCCGAAGGAAGCAATAAATTCATTTTACTGGTAGACTGCTGACACAGAACGCACAAATGGCCATATCTGAAAACTGTGTACATCTGGAAATGGGATTTATATCCGAGGCTGTTTTGCCACTTTTACTGAAGAAATAGTGCCTACTGTAGCTGTGGAATTTTTTTAAAAGTGGAAAGTACATAAAAATAAACATCATAACATGAATTCTTTACAGAAAGAAAATAGGTTGCTTTTTTTCCTACAAAATACTTGGTCATCTGTTTTGTTTACCATTCCTGTCACAGTCTATACTTGAAGTTATAAACCCCTGCTTTTCGAGGTACTCTCAACGCTGAGGCCCTTATGTAATTTATATCTAATTTGTGTGTGTTACTATATAGTTTGTATCTGCTTAGAAAAACCGCCTTAAATGTGCTGGGGCTTTCACTCTTCTGAATACGTTTAAGTGACGCTTTCAATTTCAAAGGAAAAATATAAGTTCAATTTCACTTAACTAAAGTAAGATTTGGCTCTTGAAAACAAAGTTCTAAAATGTGTTTACTTTATGCTTCAATGCGTGTCGCCACAGGCTAAATTTTAGCATGTACTTGCAAGCCTTTCTGGAGGGAGTGGTATTTTTTTTTTTTTACTGCATCAATTGAAGATAAATTAAAATTTATATTCTATGGGAGTACTCTTGTGAAATCAGACACAATATTTGTAAGCAGTTTCTTTTTAAAAAAAAAAAAGTACACGGGTTTGTTCTTCCTTGCACCTTTTCTTGGTATATTGGCTAATGCTTTGTCGAATGACCTGCTTTAAGACTTGTACGGCTGTTTGGGGTACAAACTACGCGAGAGCAGTTGAGGACTCAAAAGGAAGAAGTCCCACATCCTGTGTACATGTAGTACCTTGTTTTGTCACCGGGGCTGTGTCTGGGTACCCTTTGGTATCCTTTCAAGAATGCAGTCAATCCAGCAAACTCAGTCCAGGGTTTAATGACGCGCACCTTAACGTACAACCTGCTCGTCCAGGTGTCTCTATTGTTGTCAGAGAAAACAATAAACTGGCGCGGGGGGGAGGGGGGGGGAAATAGGCTTTTTTATCAACTTTTTGTTCTCTGCTTGCCACTGAAAGTTTCAGGTTCTGTACAGCTGCCCACCTGCTCGAAGGGGCAGCTCTAACTGGTATGGAAAAACAGATGCCCTGGATGCCCTGGTGTCTTGCAGCATTACCTGGCATAATACTCTTTCATCCATCCTCGTCGTACTTCTAGAAAATTTGACTTCTGGGAAATTTGCTTAGTATTGATTTAACTTCACTTCTGTTAAAAGAAAACCTGAGAGGACTGTCTCTCTAGCTGTGCTATAATAATGGAATATCCCCCATGTCTGATCAATGCAGCTGGGAGATATATCCTTGTTTCACAGTCAAAACAATAATTGAGGTGGGGAATGAGTCAGGCTGAAATGAGAGAGAAACTTTTCAGGATATTTGATGAATCAAACTTGGACTGATCCAAAACAACTGCAGAGTAAAGCATTCTCTTTTTTTATTTAACTTCTTCCTTTTTCCAATACAATTCTTAGAGGAAAAAATGCCAGATATCCTAAATACCAAAATCCTAGTTCAACCTTTTGATATTTCTTCAAGCAAGGTGATTTCCTTTTAAGTACCAAAACACACTGAATATTTAAAAAAAAATATATTAAAAGTTATGATGACAGCAACCAACCAAAACTCCAAAATCACTGGGTTTAACGAATACTGTTTGCTGAATTAGGCCGACATGCAAAATAATTCAGTTCCCCTTAAACACAGTTTTTCTGACATCTATCACCTGAATATTTACTAAAAAACTACATAAGACAATTTTTAGGGATGAACCATGTAGAGGCTTTTATGGTATTATTTTTGTGGACACTACATGCTGTTAGGAAGTGGACGTGTGGGCATCAAGTGCCCCTAATATGACTCCAAATTCAGATTTTGTCGCTAACTTTCTCTGCATTACTAAATCTGAATCTTGCAACTTTATCTCAACCTCTTGTGGCATTTCAGAAGATCGAGATTTTAATATACTTATGACTTGAACTCACCGATTACATGTTAAATGCTGGAAACGGTCACTGAGCCCTGTTCTGGGACCATCAGCTGTTTATTTTCCCAGTTTGCTCTGTGAGCAGAGCTGAACTGTGACTTCACATCGTGCACCGTTGTTGCTGGAAACTGGTCCTCCTGCTGGTGGACTTCTCTTCTCTGGTCACGCCTGTTGGCTCTTAGAGGTGGCATGGGACCACCCACAGGGCACTCGCTGGGCAGGGTGGGAGCCGTCCTTATGTGTGGGGCAGGGTAGCTAAAAATTTGTTAGTTTGTTTCAACAAGGGAGAAAAATACTATTAGTCTTAGCTAATGGGGCTGTTTCTAGTGGGTTTGATGGAGCGGTTTTTCCAGTGCTATTGAGGACGATGGAGTTGGAGAAGATCTAGGGAAGTTACTACTGCAACGCTGACAGGTGTTGTAAGGACATTGGCCGAACTGGTCTGTATTGCAGGGAAGCCGGACAGAAGAAGACATCTGGGTTTGACTGAGAGTTGTGGATATCCCAGCCCTGAGGGATGGGGAATGGAAAAGAAGTGGATGTGCTGCTCGTTGGCAATGCAGAGAAAACACGGTACCCCCATTACTGGGAGATACCCAGCAGAAAGGACTGGGCTGTACGTGTAGGCTCTTGTTCCTGCAGCCGTGGCTGAGCTCCCGGCATGCACCGTCACCTACTCGTGGCATTTATCCACCAAAGGAGGCTGAGAAATCCCCTTGCCTGGGTAAATGGTGAGCTGCGCGATGATGTTTTCTCAGTGCTGTTGTCCTTCAGGAAACAGGGGCAAGAGGGCTCACAGGATAGAGAATTCTGAGTGACACCCAGGAGATCACTGCCACATGGGACAGGTATGTCACATCTCCCTCGTGAATGCGTGTGAAATGATGGAGGAGGAACGCCAGAGCACACGATTGTCAGAGTATAAACAAGCTGGTTTTCTTTTCTCCTTTTATTTTTAAATCCGGCTTGTGTCATGCCGTCATGACAGTTACCGTTTCCTTTGTGCTTTGAAGTAGATCAATAGGCTTGTTGTTGGGTCAAGACAAAGGGCTTGACAGCCCAGAAAACAAGTTACTTGTATTTCCTCTCCTCTTCAAGCTTCTGCTGTCATGGAATTTGTTAGCTATAGAAGATGACTTTTTTTATGTCTTTGTCTGTGTTGGTGTCAGAATATCTGGAACAGATAAAATACCTATTTATCTCTACATAGTTCAGGAGCATCTTTCCTGGATTTGGCTTGTCTTCATGCTAATATTTTTGGTATATTTCTGGGGTGCCGCTACCATCTCTTCTAACGACTGCCCCTCCGCTTGACAAATAAACAGGCAGCTGAGGAAGATCTCCTTCAACAAGGAGGGGGTTGTGTGTTCATTAGGGAGCAGCTATTGTAATCACAATAGTAATAATACTAATAAGCTCTTACTTCAACATCGTAGCAGCCAGATGTGCTTTTATTGAAGCAGAATTCTTAATTTCCAAAGTGGGAAACATATTTTCCACATCTCCTTTATATGGAAGGCATGAGTAGAAAGAGATTATATCAGAAATCATCCCTTTTGTCATGATACTGACTTTTATTTTCCATTGGGTCCTTTTAAGATTTGTGTTTTACAGTCTGTGTCAAAGACCAATTCCGGTCAAGACTTACTGCACACAGATGAGCTATAAACAGAGTTATGAAAAAGGGCATTTGAGGCTTCTGTAAACATACATCACACTGCACTCCTGAAAAGCCTGTACCCCGTGAGTTTCTCAGTCTCCAGTTTCATTACTGTACCTTCTGCTCTCCTTTCAAGCAACTCTTTAAATCTACGCTTTGGAGCTTTGAGGGGCGCCGCAGCATGCGAACACGATTACTGCCCCGCTCTCCTTCCCAAACCACGACCGCGTTGAAGTGGTCCCAGGGAGTATAAAGTCTGAGCCACCACGTAGCACGACAGTCCTTCTTCTCACACCAGCACTGGTTTTATGTTTGGTTGTTCTGAGCGTGCTGCTTTGGCTCTCTTGTTATACCGACAAACAACAAAATAATTTCAGTTGGATTTGATGCGATTTACCTCTGGAAAGCAAGCTGTTTAACTTTTATTTCTTTTTAATTCTTTCTGATATTTATGCTGTAGTTTTGGGAGGACATACTATGTGTAGCATAGTGTGGTGGAAGAAAGCAAACTAAGCTTTGCTTTAACTATGAAATCATAACTAGCATTTCCAAATAAGTAAAGCTAGTTCAAACTAAGAGAATTTCTGTCTATCAGGATATTCTTGTACTTGGATGCCTGTGTCTTTGTTCAGTATTGGAGAAACATCAACTGTTTAAATCACAAGTGTGTGAGAGCTCTTGCTGAAACACCTTCAGCAGGTTCTGAGCAGGGGAGAAGGCTGAAGGCTGGGCAAGGATGTCTCGGGTTGCTTGTGGCCACCTCGGCTTCTGTGCGCGCAGAGGCTGATTGTGCACTCCAGCGCCTTGGTCAAAACCACCAAACGATGACAGTTTTTGCTCCCGGAAGGAAGCCCACGCCTTGGAGAGAAGGGGGATGTTTGCATTGCAGAACTGCAGTCCTCCTGAGCTGGAGGCCAAAGCTGACTCCCAGACACATGCGTTCCCATGGAATAATGTGGTCATGATTAAACATCTGCTAATGGAGGATACTTGAGGGAGGAGTGATGTCTGGTCCCTTAGTCTGATTCACCAGGTACTATTTCTAATTTCAGGATGCTTCTCAGGATGACCCCACAGTGAGGTTTAAATTTGAGCTCGGTGTCTGGACTGTGAAGTCTAAGCTCCTCTTTCATTTTCCCTTTTTTTTTTTTCAATAATTTTTGTGAAACTGAGTTTTCGTTGGGGAGTAGGGGTGGTGGATTTCACCCAGATACTTCTTTTCCCAACGTCTCAAGATAGGAAAACAAATGTGGTAATGCTATATTAATTATTAGGGTTAATGACATATATTGCCACTATGCATGAGCACTGATCTTCCCCATGTTCTGCGTGCTTTCATAGGATAAATACATGCAAAATTGTCCCTTTTATTGCCTGGAAGTTTGCTCTGTCTAGTTGGGGTATCTTTGAAATTTAGACTTCTATGGAGAACTATTTTTATTCATGTGGAATATAAATCACTGTGCCATTTATGACTGTTTTTCCTGAAACTGTACAAGTATGAAGGAAAAAAATAATTGAAATCCTGGCTTAAAAGGAGAGCTGTAGGGTTTGGGTTTTTTTTTGTAATTCTCAGTGCTGCATTTCCACACATGATTTTTTTTTTTTTTTTTTTCTTTTAATCCTGGTACATCACACTTATTTTCCCCTTACTCACCCTTTCTATTTTATGGACCATGAAAACTCTGAGGACCACAGTAGCTGCTTGGTAGCTGTCAAGCAACACTCCGTGTCGTTTCATATATGGTGAGGGGCATCAGTATCATGCTTGGAGGATCAGCTTGATAAAGGGGACAGAGAGTAGAAAGGTTGCACAGATGTTCTGGGACCTCAATTCTTGAATTTCGTAGACCAGGAGTTTTGATTATATTCTGAACTCACTGAAGCAAAGAGTAAATATAAAGCTCTGTGACCAGAAATCCCTGCAGCAGATATATGCTGTGTGTTAAATCTTACAATTAAACCACAGTGGTGCAAAATCTGCTTCCAAAGCATGATCTGTAGAACTTGATGCGTAGTTCTGAAGGGACCATCTGTAATGCCCCGATGCCTCGAGCAGGAAGGTGGGATTGCTCTTCAGTGTCTCCGCAGTGGCCGGAGCAGGGAAGCCTCCCTTTCTCCTTCCACAACTTTAGCCAAGTTTTGCCAGCTCTGGATAACCTCTGTTGCTGTGTTTGATGTCGAACATTGCATACACAGAATTTCTATGACTTAAGTGTATCTGTTTTCTGTATATTGGAAATTGTTGCTCATTTAACCGTGACTAATAGTTAGCTTGAGCAGAGATCTCTGCAGAGAGACTATTCAAGTTGAGAGCACAAAAAAAAAAAACCCTCATCTAATCAACCTACACAGATAGACACATCATCAACCTTTGCAGTTGTATTTCCCCAGGCAGGATGGCTGCTTGTTTGACAGAAAGATGTATTTTAGTTCAATTTTGGATTAAACAAATTGTAAAAAGGAAGGCTTTGTTCAATGTGATCCAAATTAGAAGAGCCACACTGATTGAGGGCTGCATATCAAATACATGCTGCAACAGAGAAGGGTAAAAATTAATTTTCATTTGGCTTTTTTTGCCAATACTGTTTATGACAGGTGCCGAAATGGGGGGGGGGAGTTGCTGCGAAATATTAAGTGGCATGAGATATATGACACTTG
Organism: Chroicocephalus ridibundus; assembly: GCF_963924245.1. Classification (NCBI taxonomy): domain Eukaryota; kingdom Metazoa; phylum Chordata; class Aves; order Charadriiformes; family Laridae; genus Chroicocephalus; species Chroicocephalus ridibundus. Next base: position 10,004,064 of record NC_086290.1, on the reverse strand, counting down.
AAATAAAGTCTGCCAGCTTAAGACAATGCTGAGATTAAGTGCTATTAATGCTGTCTTATGTGTCTGTCCAGTTTGCTCATATGGTTGGCATTCCTGTTTTATTGAATAAAAATTATGGCAAATCAAATTCACGCTAAAGTCTGTAAGGCTTAAAAGCATCTCCACAGTGAGGGGGGTGGGGTGGGGGAAGACAACTTCCTGCAGCTAACATATAATCAATTTATTGGCTTTTCTACATCAGGCACCATCAAATATAGTGTAGCCAGCCACAGATGGTCCTGATTGTATTGATTTTTTCTTTGTTTTGTTAAATAATGGTTAATACACTTGCAGCTTAAAAGTAAAATTTTTTTTTTTAAATGATTGGGCAAATAAGCACTTGAACTCTGGGACGTGTTGCTGTACCTAATGGTGGCATTATGGCTATCGCAGTCATCCTCATTTGCGTGGAGGTGGAGAGCTCTCTTCAAAATGATGTGTCATTCCCTTGTACCTAAGGGGTGAACAGGTGGTCTTTTCATCTTCTCGTGTGCTCCTGTGCTTACTGGTGATTGCAGTTCTCTTTGGGTATGCTCTGTCTGGGAGGTGTTGAAATCTACTTGGAAGAACAGGGTTGGCTTTGCCATTATGGCCGTGTAACTGGTCAAATGCTTCCTGGAGGCAGCACCTGTTGGTTTCTGCAACAGTGGAAATAGCCTGAAATCCAAACTTCATGTGGAGCGTTTCGGTCCTTAAAAAGATTTCAGTGACTCTCTTTTTTTTTTTTTAAATTGCTGTCTACATAAAATATGTTAAGCGGTTTACAATGACTTGCATCACTTCAATCCAGGATAAACATGTAAATGGTGTTGATGTTTCATGGTGCTGAGAAACAATAAAACCTCAAACTGCATATTTATGTGCTGTCATTCCAAGTGCAATGTTTATATTGGTGGCAGATGCAGAGAAAGGAAAACTGTTAGAAACAAGGAGAATCCTAAATTATTTTTTTTTTTGTAATACTATGCACTTTTTTCCCCCCGAAGACCAGCTAACTATAGTCAGCATGATTCTTGTGTTCTCCTTTCATTCCCTTTCAAGGGATTTCAAGTTGAAACTTCTCCAGCCTTTCACACCCTACTTGCTGCTTTGGATTTAAAGACACCTGGCCTCTTAGGCATTATGTAGACTTTTTGACAGCTAATGACAGAGTACTAGTACAACATGTGGTTTCGGCAATTGCTCTTCCTGTCTTAACAGCAAATGTTCCTCACTTTAAATGAGTAATTTCTGAAAGGCCATCATTTGTTGTGAGGTGATTTTTAGCATGACATTTTCTTGTCTGTGTGACCAAGTCCCTCCGTGAAGGTGGCATCAACTTCTCTCTTGATGCATGAGAAATCGGCTGGTTTACACCTTGTTGATTACAGCCCCAGTGGTGTGATTTGATGAACCATCTTAATAAAAGACCATTGTCAATAGGTTTTGGGTCTTCTGTGATACCTGTGTCTCTAGCATTGTGTTCATGAGACCCTGTGCATAGTAGCTGCAGGCTGTGGAAGTATCTCTCGGACCTTTCAGGATGGTGAAAGGTAAGGTCCTTCTGAAAGCCTAGTGATGGCTGTATCAGTTTGTGCTATGTAATACCTCAGTCTTGCTTGGTTCGTCTCACAATGTGCTAATTTTGCACGCTGTCATGGACAAGGTGTCCTTCCTCTACATAATTTTGCTCCCAGCAGATAATAATGGAAATAGTATTGTGTATTTCCTACAGCATCTTAAATATTTATATCCACCTTGCATCTATGTTACATTAGCATTCCTGGAAGTGTGATGTTAACGTAGAACGCTGCAAACTAGATATGTCTTACAATCACATTGACAATTCAAAATTACAAAAAAACCCCAAATCCTGTGCAATTAACTCTACCTTTTTCCTGGTTTTCCCCTATGTTAGCAACGCAGATCACTTGCAATTGTTTTATTCTATCTGAAGTATTTTTGCAAGGGAGGGACTCTCTTTGTGACACCTATCACTATATATGATTTAGTTGGCAAGCTGTCAACCCAATTGGCTTACACCCCAAGCCCCTAGATTTTGTGTCGGTGCTACATGCTGGTATTCTGTGTGTTCCGCTCTTCCCACCCTCCTCTTTGACTTACAGACTCTTCTAAATTGCATTAAAATTCTAGATACTGAGAATGTCCTGATCTCTGCAGGAAACTGGCATGTTAATATTTTTGCAGCTGTGAGAAAAACCTTTTTTAAAAAGGGCAAAAAAGCCCCAAAGTAGCCAAACAACATCCACCCCTCCTTGACCCCCCAACCCACCAGAAAATAGTTTTTAACCTTGGCTGGACAGGAGTTAGATAGCAAGTTTTCAGCACTTGTCTTGCATGCACTTGATGCCTTCAACAGAAAGAAAGAGGACCAGACTGGCACATCTGCTGGAACTGGTCGGATGGCCGAGGGTTGCTGAGGACCGCTGCGATTACAAGCCGACTGCTTTATCTAGCTGAGGTGAGAGACGATCCGGAATTTGTGGATAATTAGGAGCGCTGCGACTGTGAGGGTAACAGATTGAAATAGAAGACAGGTCTTGTCTTTCGGAGAAGAAAGAGCGGTTTGGCCAATGTCATCGCATGTCAGGTGATTTGGGGTGTGTGTGTGGTGAATGTGGAACAGGAAGACTTTCAGAAGAAACTAATGCGCTTACTCATGGAAACAGGTATTATTTCCAAATCAGACAGAGCAGAGGTGAGAAAATGGGCTAGTATTAAAAAAACAAACAAAAAAACCAACCCCAACCTCCTGTGACTGTGTCTCACCTCCTACTTACAACTAGGCTGCACTCAAATGTCTGAGGTTAAATCCCAGTGTCTTTCCTGCCATGAAGATTAATGGTTGCCCATGGCTGGTAAATTCTGACCTGTGTTCATTTACACTCTTTCATATTTAAACTCAGTAACAATTATTCTCTTGCAAATACTAAAGAACCTCTTCTTTCCTATTTTCTACTGTAGCTATTAAATTATTGCATCGAATGAAATTGCTATGGTTTAGCACAGATATTTGCAAAAGGTTGGTTCGTATAAATGTGTAGTTCTCTCCTTCTTTTGACCGCTTGGTGCTGCTTTTAATGGCTATTTTCTGCTTTCCAAGAGGAAAAAGAAAGAAGCAGTTGCAGAGCTGTGGTGGGAATTGTGAGATCGGAACCGTGTAACGCGTTTAGTCTGCTGTCAATTAGTCTCTCTGATACAAACCCGCGATGAATCCTATGGTGCCTTTTCCCTGTTGAGCCTAATAAAATTCATTTTCAGTTTGCAAGTCTATAGATGTCCCTTCGGGTCTAAGGGAATAACAAAAGACATCAAGCTACATGTCAAACTAAAATAGCGAGAAAGTAAAAAAAAAAAAAAAAAAAGAGGAAAAAAAAAAAGCTGTAAAAGAAACAAAAAACCCTGAGAAAGATGTATTTGCAGTTGAACGTAACTGACTTAAGAGGCAGGAGTTAGTAAATAATACTGAAGTTTAGTACAAGCTCATCGTAGTAGACTCTGTTTGTGGCTCATGTATCACAAGTGGAGGGGTTGCCTTTCGTCGAGGAGAAAAAGGAAACAGCTTGGCAAGGTCTGGAAATACTGCTGTATATCCAAAAAGAAAAATACCTTTTAAAATTAGAAAATCCATGTGAATCTCTGACCGGGGTAAGCCTGGATGGTCTGAAGAAGCCCTTGGGATGTCGTGGGGAAAGCAGGGGATGTGTGTGTGTTATGGGAGAGCTGGACTGGGGATACGGTGGAGGGCAGGGGGGGCAGCCTGCAGTATCCCTTGGAGATGGGAACTCTGTGCGGCTGAGAGGTTGGCTGCTGCACCATTCCCGGAAAAAAATTCAAGGTCGGGTTGGATGGGGCTCTGAGCAACCTGATCTAGTTGACGATGTCCCTAGATTGGACTACATGACCTTTAAAGGTTCCTTCCAACCCAAACTATTCTATGATTCTAAAGAATTTGGAAGATATGAGCTTATTTCTGTGGGAAGCCCTTTCCTTTTGCCTATGACCACATATAAGATGTTCTGGGATGGACTCATTTGCTACTCTGCTCCAAGTATTTTTAGGCTGAAGGAAAGTGTGTATTCTGCTGATTCCTCTCCTGATCGCACTTAGCTTTAGGGAGGTAGGTATTTTAGATATTCCCCTATACAGAGAAATCTTATTTAAAACTACAAAGATTAAAAAACTGTAATTCTCTAAAAAGTTTGATTTTTAGAGGCAGTTTCTGAGGGGGCTGGGTTAAGTGTAAAAAGTAGATACCTTGTTTGTGACAGAGCAAACAATTAGTCGGTGATTATATTCCCATTTACATGGCAGAAAATTTTGGAAGTATAAAGCTGTCTGTCCCTCTTTTTTTTATGTTTGTTTTGTGAAAAAGGGTCTAATATTCAATGAAAACCTAATTTACATTGCCGGCACCTTTGACTCTGACAGGAGCTGGCTGACAGACAACATCCGAACCTCAGCTGTTCCGCTGGTTTGAGGAAAAGCTCAAGTGATGTGGAAAGCCAGGAATAGGATGTGGCCACAAATCACTTCAGAAATGAAGCATCGATTCTGTCTTGACGAAAACATGTTGAATACTGGCATGCTGTATTCTCCCTTATTTGGCCAGGGATCTTCAGTGTTTCTTGAGGGTGAAATTCATCTGCGCGCGGCGAACTATGCGCTCCAAATAAAGCTTCAGTGAGCTTTTAATGTTGGGTATATCATATGCTGGCTTTCCTGCGTAAGGATGAGTTTCTCCTTGAAACAAAATGAAGACTGAGAGCAGACAAGGTAAAATAATGATGGGATGAAATAAAACTGGTCTATCAGAAGAAATGGCACAGCAATCCAATTTGGGGCAGTAAAATGGGCATATGTATTATTTTCTATTGTATGCTATTTCACACAAAGTATGGTTACAACAGGAGATCAGTGGAAAATAGAAATTGCATACAGGACAAACCACTAAAAAATGTGAGTCTGTACTTTCCCATTCAAATTGAAGGGTAAAGGCAACAGAGGGATAATATATAGGTTTCATATCTTTGGGTAGCTGTCGGTTTGCTTCCTTCCTCTATTGATGTTCTATCTTCAATTTTCATTCTGGTGCTTGTTTTGGCAGTATGTGCCTGTCCTGATTATATGGCGAATGCAGACAAATGTCCTGAATGGCCACTTCTTTCCTGCTATTTCTGTCTGTAACTTCTTATTTTCAAATTGGACTTTCTCTGAAGCCATTTACATTTCATGGCATCACATCTTTCATGTGCGGACGGATCTGATGCTTATTACGCCGTACCTGTACTTAATCCCATCGTGCCACCGGTGTTTGTCGTCTTTGTATTGGCCCTGTAGATCATGGTGCTAACCTTAAAGCAATTTGTGTGTGCCTGTGTATATCTTAAACTCTCCAGACATAGCCCTCGTTTACAAACACTAGAAAATAGCTGTTAGGTGTAAGAAAACTGCCTGGAGTAGGAGATGTTAAGTTCTTTTTCTCCCTTATACAAAAATGGCCAAAGTGCTTTAATCTTTTAAATGCAAATATGCAGTTTGTTTTACACATTAGAAACTGGGCTCAGGCCTTGCTTTATTGGCAGTTCCCATGAAGAAACAATAGGATTCAAATGTCAGCGAAGCTTTGCTGCTAAACTCCAAAATTTATTGTAGATAAAAGGATATGTATTTGGTAACTCTTTTGCACCAAAGCACCCGCCCGGCCCCCTCCCCAAACACAGCAACCTTCTGAAAAGTTAACTGCAGAAGGGAAGAACTGGTATTTGATTAATATCTTCTTAAGTATCTTCCTCTTGGCTCTACGTGCTCTTCTGACAAACTTCCATAGCTTTCCCCGCATTCCCAACGCCTGTTTCTTTGTAGTTCTCTTGCATTTACAGTTTAAAAAAATAAATCTTTTTTCCCCTCTTGCTCTTTTTTTTTTTCCCCCCTTCTTTGCTGTTTGAATCCCCAGTGGCCCATTACCTGTGGCAGAGTAGCTCTCACTCATGAGCCGCTGGCTCCATATGAGGAATTTTTGAGGTTACCTTTGAAATATTGGAGAGTGGTGGAAATCAGTTAAGTGTCTCAGTCTGAGTTACTGGGAGTCTAGAGAAGATCATTCAGCCATCTGGAGATGAAGTTCTACTGGACTTTGTGTCAGATCATGAATACTTTCTCTTTTCTACCTTTCTACGTCGGTCAAAGGAAATTTCAGTTTAAAACAAAACACTTTAAAACAACAAACTTCATCCTGTTACAGCCAGCCAATTGCCTTTAATAATAATTGAATTTTTAAGGTCTTGACTGTAGTGATTGAGATGGCTCTGTGCTTTTGACACTATAATAATTCAGTAAAATCCTTTTGAGCTTTCAAGATGCAGGAAATTCTCCAAGCTGTAAACCACAAAGTTTACATAAAATGTGTGAAGTGGAGACTCTTCACGAACAGTGACCCATACAATTTTTCTCTTGGTTTATTTTATTTGATTTGAGGAGTGTTTGGAGTCATTCAGCGTACATGTAAAAGTATTTATTAGTAAAAAATTTGACTGATTAATGTAAAGGCTTATTGATTAAGAAGTTCTTGTCAAATCAGTTTCTGGCCTATCATTTTTCACTGGCCTGTAAAACTCTGTCCATCCACATTCACTGCATTTCTTTGGTTGCCCAACACTGATCCAGTCACATCGCTGTCTCTGCTCTAGTATTTCCAAGAGCACTGGAACTCTCCTGGGATGGAAACCTGCCATTCTCCATCCTACGTACCTTGTTATCAGCTGTTCTTGCTCAACAAGCCGAACTTGAGTTTGTATGTTGCTGGATTTTGGCGGGTTTTTTTGCATATACATGCAAAAATATGTGACCAGTAACAAATAGAAGTTGGATCTAATGTGTTGGATCCAGAAATGCTTCTCAGTTCCTGCTTACTAGTATGTGCCTTGACAACGTCTAGGCTCTAAGTTGCGATAAGACCTAGGTATGGATCACTCCTCTCTTTCATGTAGAGGAAATCCAAGTAGATGGACAGAAGGGAGAAAAACTAGACGTGACTGGGGCAGTACAAAGTAAACAAGCTGTGGTTCGACGGGAGAGCAGAACTGTGCCAGCAGGCCTTCTGGAAACAAAAAGCTTTTTTATTTTTTAACAGTAAACAACAAAATTAGCATAGAGAAAAGTCACGTTAAAAAGAGCCTGTCTTAACTCTTAACTGAACAGGTTGCTGTGAGCTTTGGTATAGGCTTGTTAGTCTGGTTCTCATGATACTGTGTCCTATAAATACATATGTAACTGAATGATAATGTTGTGCTTCAAGCAGGTTGTCATTTCTCCACGTTTTCTGTTGTACCCATTGCTGTAGGACCTGGTTGTAATGCCTGTGCAAGACGAGGATGCACCTTGCTATACTTCTGTGTGGATTCATTTAAAAAGGTGACTTCCAGGATGTCTCAGTACTACACCTGCGCTTGAAGCATTTCACAGCTGCTCCGATCAATAGAGGTTCAGCATCAATTGACTGGATTTAGTGCAAAGAGTTGTTTTTTCTCCCCTCTGAGCACCTAGTGATATAATGCTCCTTTATCTGCCTTCCAAAACGGTATTGGCCTTTTGCTGCTTGCTTTGTGAGGATGAGCTGGTCACAGGCACCATCATCAGTCGCTTTTTTTTCTGCAGTACTTTCTCCCTCCTCTCCCATTCAGTAGCTGTGGTTCAAGTTACTTTAGTTATATCAGATAGGATTTTCTCTATGTTGCACAATTTTTAATTCTTGGTTTTTTCTCCTATTTGTGGGGGTTATTAGCCCTTCCCAGTGCTGGATGACTTCAAGATATCATTAATTTTTTTTATGTTCCTACCTTCCCTAGGGAATTAATGAAATGATGAAATGCAAGCAGTCTTTAAATGACCCTCGAGTTAGGATAGGTGTGTAGGACTGACTCAAACCATGCTGAGTCTGGAGGAGCACAGAGCTGTACTGAGTCTCTTTGGTATTCCACAGTCAGAAAGGATTTTTTTTTAATCACAAAAGGTTTCCTACACCTTGAAAGCTACAGAGTTTTTTCTGAACTCCTTGCCTGTGAGTGCAGAAAACCCAATTTCTAGTACTGGCTGTTGTGTGAGGGGGCAAGTCTGTTGGCACTGAGCCCTGTCTGAGAAACACCTAAGAATTTGCCTGGTATGATTTATCTCCCCTATGGATGATGACCTGTTGCCATGGCGTTTTCTGAAAGAATGAATGTGCTTTCCCCTTGTACATACCGGTATTGGTTTTTTTTTATTGCCAGAAAAAACAGGGCAGGGGAGGGCGAAGAAAGAGAACTGGTATTTACTTCTGTGTGTGTGGTGTGTGGTGTTTTTTTTTATTTTTAATTCTATTTCCCTTAAAGTTAACAACTGTATTATTTCTTTAGGGTGGATTCTACTTCTCTCGCAGCAGCAGAGGTTCTTGTGGGCATTCACTCAGGGTAGCAGTTAATGATGAATACTCACTGGCCTGAGTTATGGAAATACTAATAATAATTCAAGTATCTTGTGTTTGCAGCTCTATGGAAATTAAATATTACCAAGCAGACTACCTTGTTCAGGAGCTTATCTCCTTGTACATGTGGGAGGTGTCGTTATAATCGAATCCTGGTTTGTACATCATTGGAAGGGGAAACACGGTTCACCCCTGGTGCACGTGTGTGGTCTCCAGCTAGCAGCAGCAACTGCGGCTTAAAGTAGAAAATGTGCATTTAAGTGGGAAATAAGAAACAATTTAATGGAAATATTAAAATTTCTCTTCCTTATGTGCGTCACTTGGCAGCTCTAGTCTTGGAGAAGCTCTTGCTCACTCGCAGCGCTGAAGCACCGCGTTCTCCACGCTTGTGAAGAGATGCTTAGGGATGGGAATTGAAGAATTATTTTCTTTTTCTTCATCCTCCTTAAGGCGTTATCCAGTGACTGGTGTGAGAGACTGAAGGATTTCCCTGGAGTTTGAATCAAGCTCTACTGAGAGCACTTGGTAGGAAGCGCAGGAGCCAAGCTGAGAGCTGAGTACTCCCATCTATCATGTCCTTGCTACGACAAGCTTTTCACGCACAGGCTGCTTTTCCTAGCTATTTGTTCTGCACAGACTAAATTCTTCTTTATGCTAAGCAAAATGTGCTGAAATATCTTAAATCCTTGCGAAAACAGCCCCTCCTGAGCTGGATAAATAGCAGCACATCGGTGGCGCATGCTTCTACAAGACCACAACAACGGTGGGTTCACAATAAATCTGTTCCCATTTGGGTTGTCAGTAAGAGCTTTATTGAAACAGGTTAGCTTTATGTTGGTCTCACGAGTAACTAAAGCTGATATTAATGTAGGTATTAACTGTATTAAAGATGCCTCTGGTGTCCCCCAGGCAGGTATTTGCACACTAATATCCCTTTCTTTGAAAGGATTACATCTTGTTCCGTTTTTTTCCCTGCGGAAGGAGGGATGTGTTTTCATCAAAATTTCTTAGTAAAATATCTTACTAAAATTTTTCTTGTCTACTGTACTCTGTCTATGGCATGTTTTGGTCATAACAGCAGCCCCCCCCCCCCCCCCGCCCTTTACTCCCACTTCATTTTGTAAAAGTATCTCTATCTTCTTCCTTACCCCTGTATGGAGTTTTGGGGACCTGGGGGGCACCACTCAACAACCTGAACCTTCAGCCAGTCTGGAAAGTGAGAGCAGCCATGGTGGGACAGGCGAAGGCTGGCCTGGCCCCCACCACTCCGCCTCGGCAGCAGATGCTTAGGAGAAGAGTGGGGGAATAAATCAAACCTGCAGCTCTGATGTACTCTTCTAGCTCCTGGCAATCTGCAGTTTAGGGACTTTCTGAGCTGGAGATTATATTGTATCTTTGTATTTAATAGTCCTTGATGGTCTTTTCTTCCACGATACAGCTCCCTACTATCCTTTTTGGGGAAACTAGACTGAGGATATGAATGTTGTGAAGAGCTGAGGTATCTAAAAGGCATTTACATTTGCAGATGGGATTCAGTCTCACCTCTCCATTTCACTGCTTTTTACGGCCTATTTATTAGAACAGCACTGCAAAATATGTGATATGGCAGTGTGTGTTCCCCTCTATTATCACCAGTAATCAGAAATGGCTTTCGTTTGTTAGTTCTGATGCTTTCTTCTTTTATTCTGCTAAACCCTTGGGGACTTAGGTCAGTGAAAACGCTTGTGGGTCACAGAAACTTGCTTCTCTGTCCTCTTTAATTTTGAGATTGTATCTCTTCCAGTGTTGTATGTGTCTCTTTGGGGTTTTTTCTCCCTCTTTCATAAAATCATAAGGGAAATAAAATGACTGGATTTGATGTATAGCTGTGTGCAAATGTGGGCATTTTCTTTATCCTTGTGTTGATGTCTACACAAGACGTGATAGTTCACTAGAAAGTATGAATAAATGCCCTCAGTGATTTAAGAATTATGAATAAATAAATAAATCATGCTCAGTAAAAAGCTTCTCACCAATTTTTAATGCAGTGTTTTAACTGGATATACCTGAAAATACTTTTTTTTTTTTTTAGCCCCCCCCTTGTCTTGCTGTACCTAAAAGCAGGTTACCTTTCACCAGTTGACGGGACAGTTGCTCTCCGGTGCAAAGGTGAGAGGTGGTACCTCCCGCAGCACCGCAGCAGGGCACGCTGCCTCTGCTTTCTCAGCTCCTTCCATTGGTTTTGTGCTTTTTGTCTTGAAAGAGGGGAATATTCGTCCAGCTTAGATTGCAAGACAGGCAGTAGCTCACCCATAGCAAACTGCAGCAGTAGGCTAGTAAATAATTTGGTATCGGCGGCTTCAAAGACACTTCTTGAATCGACAGGTAGATGTGCAATATTGCTCTTAATATCCTTCCTGATTATGTTATTTTCCTGCGGATCTTTACAGTTATGTAGCTATGAAGTCCCCCACTGTTTAGATCCTCCTCTGTATCTGTGATAAGGAGGAACGTCCTTTCAACATCAGAGACGTGCGTTTTGTCATCAGAGGACAAATACAGGAGGATGGTGGATACAAGAAACCATAGGGTCTTTCTGAGCGCCGATGCCATTGTGCAAAGGCAGTGCCCGTTCCAGGAGTGCGGAGCATTCGCTTCATTTTGCCTCTGCAGGGCGGTGATAACTTCCGCAGCACGCAAGACGGAACATAAATAACCTTTGTCATCTTTAGAAAAGGTACGTGCTGAGAAGGACTGTATTCAGTGCCTTCCTGGGCAAATTGTGAATAATTCAGTTGTTAGGCCCCGCGGTTCTGCCTTGCCGGACTCTGTGCTCTGCCAAGATGTTCGCCGAGCTGCATGGGAGCAATTGAGGAGCTCAGAGGAATGGAGGTGGCTGCTGCTTCCTTGCAGTGGGCTTCAATCTGTTTCTAATAAACTTAAATAAAATGCTCAGTACCCACCTGTAGTGTCCATGGCATTTCTCATCAGAACAGCTTGTGGGACATGATAATAGAAGCGAAGTTTATGGAAAGGAGACTCGCTACTTTCAGTGGAGAAATTACAACAGTAATAGCCATTTATTTAGACTTTTCTGAAACTTTTATACTGTCCAGCTGCTAATGGCTCCTTATTAAGCAGCAGCACTTACTTTCTGTTTGCTCCCGAGTGCTGCCAACTTAAAGCCGGGCTCTCAGATGACATTTATCGGTTTAAATTGTGGGCAAGTCGCCCGCAGTTACAAGATTTACACTGACACAGAATCAAGACGGTGCACAGTCAGCTTTCGCCTTTGCAGCCTTTGTGACCCTCAAGGACAAGTGAAAAATGGGTCCTGCTGGTAGTGAGAGGGAAGGGCTACCCATCATCTGTTACACTGGACGTAACCCAGGGGGCATTAAAAATTAATAATGGTGTACTTCTGGGCAAACTAAATAGATTAGCTCCAGAGAGTAAGGCAAGTCTTGGACTTCAATTTGCTAGTTTTGCTTTTGGTTGGATTGTGGAACCTCATTAAACTTAAGAGAGGCGGCATCATCCATGGGCTGGTGTCCCTGTCAAATACAGCGCTGGTTGTGGATGTGCGGAAGAGAGCTTGGGAGGCAGAAGGTCGCTGCTACCCTGAGACACAGATTGGAAATTTTGTGCTCTGTTGACAGGGTTCGATCTTGATTTTGGGTGAATATCTGAATGACGCTTTGTAGCCTGGATATGTCAGAGGGACCTTGACCTCAAACCAGGAGAGACAGGAATATTGTTGTTGTCAGGACTGAAAACCACTTAGGAAAAGTCTTTCTCCTGTTTCTTTCATTTGGGCCACTTTCTTACAGGCTGTGAATGAAATGAAATAGATGTCCTCATCTTTTCATCACACCTTATCAGTGGGAAACCACGTGTTAAATAGAGCTCATCTTTGTGGCCTGAGGCCCTGTGTGCTCTCACGGCATCCCGGTTACTGTCAGTTCTCTACGTTGGGTTATCAGCAGCTGACCCACAGAGTGTGGCTCGCGTAGAAGCAGCGCAGTTGCCAATGGGTTTTAAAGCCCAGTGTGGGTGTCGTGGTAGTTCATGTACATTGGCTGCTTGAAGAGTTCTTGATTTGCTTTAAATGAGTTTTATTTGTGTGCGCGTGTATATTGTTCTAGGTAGTTTTCTTGATATTCTGAGGCATGGTAAGAATGTGATCTAGAAAGAGAAAGACCAGTGCACTTCTTCATTCTGTTATTACCTGGGGGCTTGTTCTGCAGGGAACGTGAGGAAAGAGGAGAGCAGAATGCATCTGAATATTTTTTTTTTTTTTCTGAACTGGTTAGCTGTGTGTTTTGGGTTTTTTTGAAGTTGGACTTACAGACTTCTCAGTTCCTCTCTGTTAGCTTATTTGGAAACTGTGAAACACACTCAGTTGATTTAAAAATTGAATTGCATTTAATAACCCTGTTACCCTGTCTCATGGAAGTATTTTCTGGAGCTCAGAGCTTCTATTTTCCTAGGATGTCATCACTTGCTGTATGGTGTGGGTAAGATGACTACACCTGTCACTGGTACAGGAAATACGCTTTAAAAAAACAAAAAAACCACATCATGCTCTCTCAACAAATATTATATGAAAAAACAGATAAGTTTTAGATCAACTCTGTTTGCTTCATTTCAGTAGACTAATAAAAATAAAGTAATTTGAAGGAATGCTCAAGTGTTTGGGTTTAAGAAACGACAAAGCAGAATATTTGTGTGTTTTGATGCATTTCTCCTGAAGCTTCCATTTTAGTGAAAGATTAATTGCATTCAATTTTATCCTAACATTAAAAGAAAACTAACGGTACGCTACCAGGATTCTAAAGTGTAGTTGGATTCCTCCCACCTAATGAACCCAATTTGAGTGCTGATATGTGACTTCAGTGTTTCCTAGATCTAGAGGCAGAGGACTGATTAAAGCATCATCACTGGAGCTATTTCTGTTCCTTCTGATGTTCCTTCTTCAAACTTGCCTGTTACCTCAGAGGCCTTTCTGCATACCTAAAGGGGGAGATCTGAAGGTGAGACCCCCCCCCAACGCTTAAGAGTATATTACAGTGGAACTGCTTGTTTCTAGATCTTTATAATAGCAAAAGTATAGTACTGTGGTAATTAAAAGTTGGATGGTAAGATGGGCCTATGAAGCACGTAGGGTAAATAGGAGTGAAAAGGCAAAAAAAACTCAACAAAAAAAAGATTATTTCCTGATTTTTTTTTTGCAGGTGACTTGTTTTGATGAGGAGTTAAATTTTTTTTTTTTTTTTTTTTTTTGTTGTAGCTCTGTGATGATCCTTTCTCAACACTGGGTTCTTTGTCCTTTCCTTAACAGATGACTATATAGTCTAAGAAGCTGAAAAATACAACAGTTTGTGGGGAGTGTGTGTTTGCGCTCGGACTTATCCTGGGGTCTAGAGCTTGGCTGGAGGGGGATGAGGAGAGTGCGGGGGACTCTGCTTGAAATGGGCTGGCTGAAGCCATGGCAGCTGCTGAATCGCTCACTGTTGGGTTGAATCGCTCAGAATCTGATAAACCATAGCCGTTTGCTCTTTGCCCCAAACAGAGCATTTAAAAACTGCTGACTTGCCATACATGTGATGGAACTTCTAGGGAGTGTTTTTCTTCTGAACCTCCTAAAACTCCTCTGAAATGCCATTGACCACAGCAATGAGTTTTGCATTGACATAAAGGATAGATTTATTGCACTTAAATTTTTTCTTCCTTCCAATTTATGAGGTCTTCGAGAGCTGAGATCCAATAATGCCTTGTAAATGGCTACCTCTGCTTTTGACCAAAGCTTCTTAAATATGATCTATTACTAGCAGTGAGTGCACGCGTACCCCTTCTGTTGTTTCAGAAAAGTGCTGCGTGGGTTATCTTGCTGACAGGAAATTAGAGAAATATAAAGGTACCAAAATCTAGTAAGATTATAGCCGGACTTGATATTAAGCGTTGGAAATTCCCTTTTCCCTAATTAGGGGATTTTGCTGGGAGTAGAGATGTATATCAGAAGAATTATTACTGGAACACCTTTTATTAAGCTACTATTAATAGAATAAAGCTGTTATTAAAGGCAGAAAGCTATTTGCATGTCACATTGACTTACTCGTTCAGCCTAGTTGTAGCAAGCTCCCTGGCTGTTTGCCCAAACACTCCCTGCTTTAGTCTGCATGGACTCTCTTCCATGGACATCTTACTAGCCCTTGTCAGTTATACTGTCACTCAAAAGTAACTTTGAAATGTTAACATTTAGGTCTATTAACCCATATAGGCATAACCTGTGCATTTTATTGCCTTCCTTGGGCCTTCTGTTTGCCATGCTTCTCTTCTTGGGTTTTTTTTTTTTCACTTTCACATAGATTTGGTGAATTTTCTCTTTTGTTTTCTTTTAATCCTATTCAGTCTCTGAAGGACAGTAATGACATGTAAGAGCCAAGTCTGCTAGCTGTTTTTCAGTCTTTCTCTTTTTCCTTGTCCCTCCCTCCTTTTCTTCCTGCCAGATTTTCTTCCTGACTGAATTGTCAACCTTGACCAGAAACTGTGCATGCTTTCTTCCTCCCACTCTCCTAGTGCCACTTCCATACCTTCAGTAGCTCAATACCTGCTTTTTTATTTGGAAGAGGGATGTATTCCTGAAGGTGGGGTGAGAGTTAGATGCCCTGATGATTTTCCTGAGGAAGACTTGTGACAAGGTTTGACCAGAGATTCTCCTTCCCTTCCAGGAATGCTAACCTGAGAAAGAGCATCACGCCCACCAGTTGGCCGTGGTCAGAAGCACTTGCTGTATCACCACAGGCTACAAATGACTTCTTAATCCATATAGCAGACTAAAGCTATGTAATTCAGATGTTGGAGGCATGGTTATACCATAGTACAGGGAGAGCAGAAGTTATCAGTGCTGTTCACAATGCCCTGCCCTAGATAGGGGTCACTACAATAGGTAGGAGTTTGTTTAGAAAACATCCTGGGTGCTCCAAGAGGATGAATATGCTGTATGGTAGAGAAGAAGACAAGCCCCTGATAAGGTTCAACAGCCAGATGTCTAATGTCTTGACCTGGTCTTTAGACTCCTGAGCCTGTTGGCAAAGCACGCCAACCTGCCACCTAAGAATGTATATGCTGCTATGGCCATCAATGTACCTCGCCTGATCCTTTTTACTCTTGATCCATGTTATCCCAATCAAAGCTTTTTATGAGTCTGAATTTTTGAATTCTAGGTTCATTTTACATCTTAAAAAAAAAAAAAAACAACAACAAAAAAAAAAACAAAAAAAGAAACAAACAAACATATTTGTGTGTTCTTTTGTCATAAAGCAGGATAAATGATGAAATAAAGCCCTGGAGATTTGCAAGGCAAGTCTAAAGGAAAGTGCCCTTTTATTTTTAAATTCATTTTGCTTTCATAGAAAAATCTAAGCCTGGTCTGTGTAGACAATTAAAGTAGATGCTTTTCAGCAGCAGAGAAACCTTTTATTTGCCTCCAGCCCTTTCCATTTTTCATTACAATCACTGCATTTTCTTCTTAAAATGCAAACAAGTCAATGGAAGCATGGCTGGCAGGATAAAATGATTATGGGATAATTTGTGTTTGCCAGACCAAACAAAATCAATCACTATTGTTTAAGGACCAAAAGCATTAAATAGCTGTGAGATGTTTCTGGACTTTTACAAAATGTTTGTGGTTTTTTTTTTTGTTTGTTTTTTTTTTTTTCTTTTCAGGACAGATAAGGGAGAGGCTGTCTAACACCCTGAGGTGGTGTTTGTAATTTTCAAATTTACACAGTGATATGAACAGTACTTGTAGAGGGAGTCATCTGTGTTGATTTTGTGTTTAAAAATGAAAAAACTCAAACCTGACAATATTGAAATTCACTCCGTGTTCTACAACATCCTCTTGTCAGGCAAGAAGACTTGCCTATAGGTAGGCTTGCATTTACAAAATAGAAATAATGCTTCCTGAAAATATACAAAGTAAAAAAAAATACCTACTCTGTTTCTTAACAGTGACGCATGAACTTGTTTAAAAAGGAGATCACAAAGTTTCACCACTTCTCAAGTTCTTATAAGCTTTGAAGGAGTATCATGTGATACTTACGAAATGTTTCTAAGATTTGGATCGTTGCGCCGTACTATTTCTAAGCTTGCTAGCTTGTTGCTTGGGATGTGGTGGTGGGTCCTGCAGGAAACCTCTGAGACTTCTAAAAACTGCATTCAGTTGTCTTTGTGGTACATAGTAAGAAAACCTCATCTCCCTTGTTTTCCCTCCCGAGCCCTAAGCTGTTCAGTTCAGCTGTTTGTTTCATTGATAGAACATAGAATCCCGCAATTTGGTTTAAAAACCTTGCAAGAAAAGGGGTTAGTTTGAGCTTAAACCAAACTATTTCCCTGGTTTTAGCTGGAGCTTAACCCTTAAATGTCCGAATTGGTGCAGAGGAAGAGCAGACGTGTGGTGAGGTTGGGAAAACTGGGAATCTCTTGTGAGTGTTCTTGGGAACAAGGATCTACTGCGATAACTAGTACTGAGGTAATTGACTCTACAGAAAAAGTAGACTATTTGTTGTAGTGGTTCTATTTTAAAAAGACAAGTTTTACGTTATTACTGAGACTACAAGTTGAGATTTCAAAAATCACTAATGAAATTAGCCAACAAGTGCTTTTAAGATTGATATTTTTAAAACGCAATATCCCTTTGATGCTATTAATCTCAACAGAGCCTGATTCCGAGCTTCATGGCTATGTAGAAATACTGCCTTTTGCCACTTCAAAGGGGAAAAAAGAAACAAAAACATTTCCCAAGACTGGGGAGTTTTCTGCCTTGGTGCATTGAGTTGATTTCTCTTCTTTCTCTTTCAATTAAGGCTGTTATTTTTCTTACCCTAGTAGTCTTGCTGACTGTGCAACCCCCTGCTTTCCCAAAGCCAGCTCCTGTAATCTTTTGCACGCAAGAGTAACTTGATTATTTTTTTTAGATTTAGATCTGATTATGTACGTTAATATGTTTTAAGTCAATTTAAGTGGACTTTTTCCATTCCAAAGAACAATGAGTCCAGGTGAAAACAATAAAAATTTGAGGGGGGGGGGGAAGAAATGCATACTTGAGAAAATGTACTAGTACCAACAGATGCAAACTCTTTTTTAATTTAAGATGCTAACACTAAAAAGCATATTTAGCTATGACCAGATTAATGGCTGGGTTTGCCATAAAATCAATCATTCACAAAAGGAATGCATATTACTTTGTTTTACTCAAAGCCAAGAGGATATTTGTTTGCAAAACAAGTGACAAATTCCTTCAGATAGAGAACAGCAGTACAACCAGGGTTCATGTACAAAAAAACCACCCCAAATTAACAAAAATTGCTTTCAGAAAGGTATTTGATCTCGTTTAATCAGCTCCTAGTTGAAAACCAAAGGACTACCATGATTCAGAGGGGATCTTCACTACCTTGCTCACCAGCTATCTTCTAGCCAACAAGGGACTTCTGATGTCCATGCTTCTTCTGCTCTTCTGTCACCACCTACTGCTGTTTCACCTCTCAGCTATTTTTCTTTTCTGCCATTGGAAACTTGGTCCTATTTATGATAGTAGCTATTAAAACCAATATTTGTCTGTTGTTGCTTCTCCTGTACTTTGTTTATGAAAAAAATCAAATGTGTAAATGAAGGATTACATTCCTCTTTCTTTGCACTGTCTTCTCTCTTACACATTGCTGCTTTCCATACCACCAAATTTTTTTCTTCTCTCCTTTTATCTTTGTCACCATTTCATAGCACTTGTCTACGGGGCTGTCCATCCTACCTTCTTCTGTCACAAGCTAAAGCACAGGGCTCAGAGAACAGCAATGACAACAGAACTTGTAATTTCCTTGGAGACTGGCAGGATAACACCAGGGTTTGCTTTGGTGGCTTCAGGCTGAGCACGACCCAAAGGCAAAATTCATGCCTTAGCCTATTGCCACCTCAGGGATGTGCACAGTTTTGAGGGAAATTATAGAAGAGCAACCGGACAGATTAAGTGACTAGAGGGGTCTGATTTAGAAGGCAATATGAGGAGCGCGATATATTCAGACTGGATATGGAAATAGAGCAGAGGATAGGATAACTACCTTGAAGTGCTTGCTCAGTAAAGACCATTGATGTTGAAGAATTTCTATGGAAAGGAACAGCGAGGTATAACTGAGAATAATGGGTTGAAATGAAGAAAAATAAAACATGGTACGGATGCCAGGATAAAGCTTCATGACACTAAATTGAGAATGTAGAAGAGAAAGAAGAATAAGAAGTGGTGAAAGACCCATCACTTTAGACAGGTTAATATTAGATGTGAAAAAGAAGTAGAAAGTGTACTCTAGAGGGCAATCCTTCACTGGCATGGGCATAGAGTGGATGTTCCTTTCCTTCTCTAATTTCTGCAATTCAATGGTGCTGTGATTAGGTGATGATTTTTTTTCCTTGTGCAGACCCAAGATGCTACTTAATATTTTAAGGGAGCTTTTAAAATAATCTGTAGTAGCACTGAGAGTTAGCTTTATCAAATAAATTGAAATACTGCATTACGAACCTTAGGTCCATTAGGGAACGCTGAAGGATTTTTTTAAAAAAATAAAAATTATATGACAAAATAATACTTCATGTGGCTTCCTCCCAAGCATTCTGAGGACTGATGTCAGCTCTAAAGAAATGGTTTCTTCCTTTGTGAGCTCCAGTGAAGTTAACTGACTGCCCTTCGTTGCATCACCAGAGGAGCAAAATGTCAAAAATACGTTAAATGGAAGCTTGAGCCCATACAGTTGTGCTCTCTTGTGCACCATTCAGAAGAAGCAAAGAAGAAAGTTGAACAGATTTTTAGAAATGTTTCTTTTTGACCTTTACAAAAGTACTGAATTTAATCCCTTTAACCCAAAAGATCCTGCTGGTGAAAAGGATTAGGAAGAGGAAAAAAAAAAAAAAGGATATTCCTGTATGTCAGAATTGGTCAAGTTTTTGTGACCTGCTGCTTGCAGTGCATTTGTTCAGTCTCCTTTCTTCAGAGGGTTTCATTTCGTGATATGTTTTAGACTGATATCTGAAAACTGCAGGTCACTATTCTGTGGAAGCACCAATCTTTAAAGGGCTGGTGACAAAAAAAATACCAACAAACACCCAAACAAACACCCAAAAAACCCAACAAACTTCCCTCCGCCGTCTGTTCCCATATTGGTCTGCCTGAACCTGGTCTGTATGAACATCTAGGCATGGATTAACAACCCTTTTCTCCATATTTTTTTTTTTTGTGATTAAAGGCAAAAAGGTTAACAAGCTGCAGGTGTTGGTAATGGAAACATTTGTCCATAGGAACCCACAAAAACTAAAATGTTTTTATAAAGGAGCAGACATCAGATGAAAGCGAACTATTTTCATCAACAACTGTCAACAACCAAATAGAAATGCCATGACTTGATCCGGTTCACAGTGTTCTGCTCAAATTAATGTATTCTACTTTCAGGGAGACTGATTAGTGGGATGATGGGCTAATGCTGCTATATTGCTTCTGGTTCCCAAACTTGAAGATGGGAGCAATCTCAGGCACCTCTGTTTGTGTCACATGGGTGGATACCCCAAAAGAACCCGCACCAGTGTTTAAGAGGAGTTGATAATCTTTCTCTCCTTTTCTATAAAAACATATTTTTTTTCCAGCTGCGGGCTGGAGTCTGGAATTGCTTTAAATTTGTACTAAGTGTAACTCTGAGGATAGGATCTAATGGTTAGATGCTACTGCAAACGTGCAAACTCATTTTGACGTGTTTGAGGACACTGGAAGTTCTAGCGATTTAATGTTCACTGAGCATGTCCGCGGGACAAATAGAATCGTCTTGGCACGTCTGAAGTCAATGAGGGTTTTGCCATTAATTTCATGTTAGATTAATGTAACCCATAAGAAATAACACGTGTTCTTCTGGAGTTATTTATTTCATTGTTTATCTATGTTAGAAAGACAACAC
This sequence comes from Chroicocephalus ridibundus, assembly GCF_963924245.1. Classification (NCBI taxonomy): domain Eukaryota; kingdom Metazoa; phylum Chordata; class Aves; order Charadriiformes; family Laridae; genus Chroicocephalus; species Chroicocephalus ridibundus. The sequence continues at coordinate 9,983,595 of NC_086290.1, read as the reverse complement.
AGAGCAACGTGAGGTAGAAAGAGGAGGGAGATGTGAGGCTAAATGAAGAAACGGGGAAAAATAAGTTATGTTTGTTTGTACGTCTATGGCAGCAGTGGAGATAGCACTGTGATTTAATAACCCTACAACGTGCCAAGTGTCGCTTCTCTATTGCGCGCTGATGTAATAATGCAAGAGGAAGTTGAATTATTTGTAATGTCATATATTGTAAGAACGAGCTGCTCAGAAGTAAACAGCTGAAAAGTGTCTTGATAACAAATTGAGAGGCTAACGAAGAGGAAAGAAAAATAGCAAAAAGAAATTGCCACTGTCCTGGTGTCTCTGGTAAGCTGATATACGTTAGTCTGAGCAACGGCACTGCAAAATGTGGTGCCTCCAGTAATGACAATGTGCAGTGCAATTGTGTCCTGGTATCTATAATGGTTTGCTATAAACCATAACACTATCCCGCACTTCATGAAAACGAAAAATGGGTAATGTTGTGCTCTGAGATTGTTTTAAATAGGTTTGAAATTATTCTATTGAAGCTGCAAAGTGGCCTAAATTTGCATAAGGATTTTACCTATTTTAAATGCAATTCAGGTTGTTAAAAACACCCACAATTACTTTTATAATCTCTAATTCATTTCCTAGTGGGTTGTCACTAAATCTGACCTGATCGTATTTATTTCGTAGTGACATCTGCACCTGCACAGCCACCTGTCCCTCTGCACGTTTGGATTTATCTGTTCAAGGCGATGGCTGCAAATAAAAGAATTAGAAGTTTGAGCATACATATTCTCATGTGGCCATTTGAGGGAACCGCAGCTTTCTAGAATCAAAACTTTTCAAGTGGCAGTTCTGGTCCAATTCGTTGGATGAGATCAAGTGAGCTTCTCACTTATTTGTGTCTTCAGTGGACTGTATTGCTACAGGTTTCATACAAAAAAAAAAACCAACCTAAACAAAACCCCAAAACCAAACTTAGTAACTTGAATTTACAGCAACGTGAATTTACAACGTTGAGTGAAAAGGAGGTAACAGAAATGTTGCAATGGGTAAGTTTGCAGGCACTCAGGAGCTTGGATGCTTATTGCCTTTGAGGTGCAAAGTGGTTTAGGATGAAAACCTGTCTAGAAACGCCAAAGAGGGAAGGGGTTTAATTGCAGGATATTTTGCTTTATTAAAAAAAAGTAAAAAATCCTGAGGATCTACAAAGTTCTTACTCTTGAGAGGTGAAGCAGGTGCCTGCTGATACTTCAGTGAGCAGCCGCGATGCTCCTTCCAAGCAGCTCTGGGATGCGTGTGGGTGTGTGCGGGACCTCATGTAGAATATTTCTAAGGATCCCCAGGCTGGAAGCTGAGTGAAATAATACCGTGCTTTATAATAGTTAACATTCAGTAGCGGTAACATACGGTAAGAATAGGAAGATAGAAAAGTGCAGAAATTGATGCCTGCGGCGTGTATTATAGGAAGCAACAGTTATGCCCGTATGCTGAGATATGCCTACGTCTGGGTTTACGCTTAACAATTCCTGTAGTGATGGGTTCAAATAACGCTGATAACATGCTTGTCTGACCACTAATTTACACTGTTGCTCATTTTTCGGATGGGTGATAGTTAATATCTCTGCCCAAGCTCATTTAACTGTGGACGATGTGCTTAATATTCTTAAAAATACTGAATCGCCTTTTTGAAACGTCTTTGGGTCATTATTTTATCACAGCCACAGTACAAGACCACAATATTTAAAAAAAAATTCTTTTGTTATTTTTAGATGTATTGTTCTGTCTAGTTCTATTTGGCACGTGAGAGAAAATAAAAACATGTATCCTGCCTATATATTTGTACCTGGTGTTTGCCTGCTTGTTGTCTGGTTTCTAGTACTTTTTTTTTTTTTTTTTTTTTCTTCAAATGGCTTTTATTTTTTCAGGGTTTTACTTTTCACCTTTCAACCTAGTGAAACTTCTCCAGTGTTCTGCTTCTATAAATAAGACAGTAGTTCAATGTCAGAGTGCACCTGAAATCTAAGTAAAAATTCTATATTTTCAAGGATTTTTCATTAATTTTTAATGTAACTTCGTATCTCTAGCTTTTTGTCTGCCACTGAACATCAAAAAGACATTTTAATTGGGTTGTCTACAACGACATATGAGCAAATTGCTCCTTTACAACACTTCTGTATGTTGCGAAACCTTTGTCATTAGCATAATTTCAAAGAATGCTTAATCAAGGAAGTACTTTCCTGGATCATGATTCTATTATGTATTTGATGCAATCCATTTGATGTGCATCACGATAGGTGTGAGACTTCACCAGTCTCCGTAATCTGCTCTTAGGAAAGTTTGCCATCTTCCTGTAAGTATTTTCACTTTTAGAAAGTTGTGTCTATTTGTTCTTCGCCACGTATTTTCTTCTGCGTGCTTAATTCACACCTCCAGCTTTTAAAGCAACATCCTCTGTGAGCTGGAAACCAGGCTGCAACTTGAATTTCTTGTTTTCTCTTGGACCAATGTCTGATTCGTTGCTAGAATTTCACCTTTTACCTTTTGGTATTAATTTATTGATTATCTCAGTGGAGGAAAAAGTGACTTGTTTTCTATAATTTATTAAGACGAAATGCTTAATTATAAATCAAAGAGTTCTCTCTGTAATCTGAGTTTAAGCACGCAGAGAGATGTTATTCATAGTATGTTCTAGGGGCTTGTATTTCACAGTAGAGCAGGATGCAAGGTAGGAATTCGCTAGGTCGTACTGACTAACTTTGTACACAGGCACTGCTGAAATGCGTTAGAAGCAGCTGAGCAGAGGTCAGCCTACCCCCGGCATTCTGTTTTCGGTATCTGTCTTGTAGTGGTAGAGGATAACAATTTAAAAACATCTTACAGTTTTATGTTCCTTATTTCATTTTGTAACGGCTGAAGAAGATCTCACAAATGAAGCATTGTGGTTGTTGATGCTTATAACATTTGATGTTGGAGAGGAACGATTGAATGAATGCATTCTGAAATGGGGTGGGTTTTGCATGCCCTTGATAGTCTGCTTTATTGAACGTTTTATAGTTAGGTGGAGCCCTTTCCAGTATAATTTCCATGATTATCTTTTCAGTGTAAGGGATTTTCAGCTCTATCAAGATGTCTCTGTCTGCAGCTGATACCAGCTTGGTTCACATACACGATGTGGGATGAAATACGTTATTTTTAAAAAAAAAAAATAAAATCAACCCCAAAATTAAAACCCACACAAAGCCCATGGCAAACTGTAGAGAAGTAGGGAGAAAATAGCGTACCAAAGAGAAAACCTTCAGAGTGAGTGAGGAGACACTGAACTCTGGTTTCATAAAAGGCTTAATGCACAAGAAGCATTGACCATGGATAACAAATTAGAAAAGAATGGTTCAGAGTCTTAAGGGAGTAGATCTAGCTGACATAAAAAATGGGAGTCAGGTTTGCTGTTTTTAATAGGATGATCAAAACGAGAATTGGCTTAAAGGTTGCCAGAGAAGTGTTGATGAACGGAAGAACACAATTTTTCAAGCATTGGTGCTGATAAATGAGGAAAATGAACACTCTAGATAGAAGACCTATAGAAAACTCTATATGACAGGATTGTTTAAATGAGTTGTTTCACTACCCTTGTTCTTATGCCAGTGCTTCTGTATGGTCAGTTAAAACTTTAGAGGTGAGATTACCCAAAACCTTAAGAGGCCGGCAGCACAGGGATCACCCATGCTTGGCATCTGGGACTTCTGCAAAGCTCAGCAAGATGCAGCCAAGACATAGTAACCATAAATGCAGCATTTTTGCTTTTTTAACAAAACTCAAACGTCTTCACCTTGTGCTGCCTTTGTAAAAACAAACAAATCGAAACCCAGAATCACCAAACAATTCTTAGCTCTCAAAATATGAGAGACAAGGATGCAACAACTCTCTGATGCCGGATGAAGCGCGCTAAACGCCCTTGAGCTCTGTGCAGCGGTAGGAGCACTAGGTAGCACCAACTGCTGGGACTAAAGTCCAAACCTGTGGCATTTCACAGCCGTTACTTGCCGTTGCTAGCATTCTTGTCAGTGGCCAAGGAATGTGGTATATAAGCTCTGAAATTAAATCTTTATGCATATTTAGATAGCTGGATACTCTGCGGCATGTATAGACTGCAGTAGTCACATTAACTGCAGGAGACTGACATAAAATCAAACGCTACTCTGCAAAGCTGGGCCCTTTGTTACTCACGTTCTTCCTTATGTGTATATATGTATGCCCACATTGTGAAAGGCTTGTTTTTTTGTTTTTTTTTTTTTTTTTCTCGAGTGCTTTGCTTATTGTTTTGGTGGCGCCTTGCAGCGTGAGGCTATCTTTATGTAACCTGTCCTGGAAACTGCAGCCTTCCTTTGACTTGCTTCAATTTGATTCGTAGAACGGCTATAATTAAACTGCTCACAAGGCTTTGAAGAGGTAACACAAAAAGTTTAGATCTGCTTTGGGGCTTAACAATAAATTACCTCTGTGGCTGCCTGGCCCACTTGCCAGCACACCAATGGAGTCTAATCTGCGTTCTTTAAGACCACGTGAAAATGTCTCCTTTCTGTATGTGATGTGGGACTTGTTTTTTTTTTTTTTTTTTTTCTCCTTCCTTTTAAGCTGGCTGGTTCTTCAAGAGCAATTTGAAATAAATCTCTATATAATAACAGTTAATGAATCATGAATTAGGGTGGAAATCCTGCTAACGTTGATATTAGATGAAGTTAAAAGCCTGAGCTCTATAACAAAGAGACAAAAAGCAATAGGGCGCTAATAAAAACAGGGGAAGCTGATGTTCTTAGTTTAAAAAAAAAAACAAAAACAAAACCCCAAACAAATAAAAAACCCCCAAAAACCGACCCACTTTCATGAAAAAGTATTTAAAAAGAGGTATGTACAGGTCTTACTAATTTTTTTTTCTGATTTTATTAATGAGCAAAAGTAATCTACGTAGCTTTTCCTGTTGAGAATCTTTCAGTAATAACTTGAAAGCTTTCAGAAAGTGCTTTTCATTCCTCTGTTGAAGGAATTTTTCATGTCAGTAAAAGTACTTTCCCACCAGCAAGTGGGTGAAGTTGCAAGAAAAACGCATTGCAAGAGAAAAAAAGAGCGTGTGGAAAAAAGATGGAAGGGTGCCCTTGAGTATATTTTGAGTGTATTCCCTTTCCTCATTCAGAAACCATCAATAACAAAGATGTCAATAGAAGAATGAGGATCTTTGTTATATGTTTGAACTGAACATTATCCATATAAATCTAAAACCTTCAGAACGGTAGCTTTACTGTAAGTGACTTTTATTTGGAAGAAAAAAATCCTTGGAAGAGAAATAATGTTATGAGGTTTTAAAGAAACCTTTGTAACTAGGATAAATTGGGAAAAAGCAATCATTTTTTGTTTTTCTGTTTTAAAGGTAGTTTTCTGTACTTAAAATGATAGAAAATTATGGACGGTAGAAAAATAAAATAGCTGAGTTTAATGATCTCACTTAATAGCGGGTATAACCAGAATATTGAGGTTATAGGAGAAAGGGAAAAAAATTGATAAAGTAGCATATAAAATATTTTGAGAAATACCTGGTGTCCTGAATTGGTACCTACAAATATTAGTTTAAAATTAATGCATTTTAAGGAAAAAAATGATTAAAAGTTGAAATTAAGGGGTTGTGGTTCTTATGTTGTCATTTCAATAAATAAAGAATAAATTTTAAAATTGAAGAATAAAGAATTTTTTCAAAGTGGAAGACTGTAGGCTTAAAGCAATACTTAGAAGGGAAGAAAAAAGCTCATAAAATATTTTTAAAATTACATTAATTTGTAGCAGGGATAAATTGCATCAGCCATTCTTTGTCTGTCTCTTCTCTCAATCGCACATTCATCCAACAGTGTCCTTCCCTCTGCTCCCCCGCCACGTCATGGGTCCTTACTTTACTACACTCCTTGTCTATATGTATAGATTGGCTGCTTAAAGTGAGATATGACCCTTTCACAGCAATAGATTGAATAATACAAGCACATATAAGAATTAATTGATGTCTGTCATAAATCAGTGTAACTTATGCGCATATAATTTACTTGTGAAAGGTTGGACTATATATGCCATAGAATAATAATTTCAGTGATAATAAATAATGGAATGCACTAGGAAGTTGTACCAAGGTTTAACTATTACATCATTGATGCAAAACAACACTAGAAAATATTAATTTTCAGGATGTCAAAGTTAGAGTTAAGCCCATGTGCACTTCTCTGGTTCAGAGATCCAGGTGCTATGTAACTTTGAAATTGATTATAAAAATAATTGTTTTGTGTCTGTTTCCACTAGTTTATTATTGAATATGGTACTTTTGTGAAAAAGGGTAAGGCAGTTGGCATAGCTGGAAGTTGGGAAATAGGCTTAATGGACAAACGAGCTTCTGTCATGAAGGCCAGTTGGGTCTATGAAGGACCCAGATTTTCCTCTGAGTATTTCTTTCTACAGCACTCAATGTGTTCCATGATACCCGTGTTTTGCTTTGTTTATGAAGACACGCTTGTGTGTCTCTGTGAGTTTTGGTAGCTCTCACTCTGAGCAGGCAGCTGGGAGCACTGAAGTGGTCTCAGACCATGTGGGTACATCCATGTGTGCGGTTCTGCACAGCCTCAGCTCTTCCAGACAAGCAGTCACTTGCTGAAGGAAACCAAAGCCTTAGTGTTGTGTTTTGGAGAGGAAGGGAAGCCCAAAAGCCTATGTGCTTTTGCAGGTCTAGATTTGTATGGTCTGAACTCCCTCTATGTCCTTGGATTGTCGTCATCTATGCATTTTGAAGCCCTAAAACTGTTCAGGAGGAAACTATGTGTGTGAGGATTTTGTGGGAACGAGGGTGAGGTAGTTCAGGCTTGACTGCCAAAAAGTCATTAATGACAATGTAATATCCAACTTCAAATGTCACTTTGTGCAAGACTTCCCATCCTGTGAGGAGCTGCCTTGTGGTCCACCAGGGCCTATTCCAGACAGAGATGTGAGGCTGTGAGGGACAGACCCCGAGGGGGAGAATTATATAACTTTATAATGAGCTCCTTGAATACTCTTCGGTAACAAACTACCGCTCTGATACAGTCCTCGCAAAGAAGATTAAAAACCTTTCCTTGCCTTTCTTAGTAGAGAACCAATTCTCTATTGTCTCTGGAGCACATTCGAGTGTTATTGAACTTGGTTTTGTTACGGACCTAAAAGCTGACTTGAAAGAATAGTCACCGTGAGGAAAATGGAGTAGCAATGCCAGATGTAATGTAGTATTGACAAAAAGCCTTGACTTGGCTCCCAGCACACATTTTCCTGGGTTTGTTTTGGTGACGTTATTCTCACTTGGTGTAGGCTCCACAATGCACTTTTTTCCCTTCTTTTTTCCTGGGTGCAGCAGAGTAGGATTTTTCAAGAGGCACTTCGGGTTATAGCACAAGATATCTTAATGTCCTCCTACCTTAAATGCCTTTTTACGTGAATCTATGCATGAGGTCTGTTACTCTCTCTGTGCCATTTATTATTGAGATTGCTTGTTCTTTTTCCTGGAAACTTTTTTTTTTGGAGAGGCTATTTAATTTTCACTCTCCAGTCCCTTCTATTTGGATCACTTTTCCTTCTCTTTGATGAACTTTCTCTTCACCCTTTATTATCATTAGGTATTCTATTCTCTGTACGCTTTTCTCATTTATAGCCTATCACTTGATTTTATAATTTTCTTTCAGCCTCTTGTTCAAGTTGTGTAATGTGTTTTTTCTTTGTCTCCTTACAAAACTGAGAAATAGAAGAACAGGATGCATGAGACTTCCTTTTTTTCATGTGAAAATGAAATCCTCAGCTCAACTGGCTCTATCAATCTCTGATTTCTTCTTCATTATTAAAGTGCACTGGCAAGTAATACCTCAAATATGATAGTCGGCCTCTGGAGATCAAGAGCATGGTGCAAGCCATGTTTCTTGTATTAGCACCAGTCCCCTTAATCCCTAGCTTATATCAACCTTTTAAAGAAAATTAATTTCACACGATTATGTTAATATTTTCTTAATGAATTAGAAAAGAAACCTGTGCAGAACATTAATGAATCATTTTAACCATCCCTGCTGTGAGATTTCGAGATCGTTCTTTCTGTAAAAGTATATGAATATTAATATGCACCCTGGTAATTGGTACAAAGTTAATTACTGTAATTCTGCTATAGTAAAAAAAAAAATCTACGTAATATGCAGTAATAGCTAGTTATTAGGACGGAAAACTTGAAGTTAAAATATTGACCCGTACATGAATTGAGGCAAGAAATATTTTTGATGTAATAACCAAATAATATTTCTTTAAAATATCTGGTTGTTAATTTCATTCATTTCATGTAAATAAATATTCTACATAATTTAGCTGTCTTCTTTACTTCAGTGGGTTTTGCCTCAGATTTTAAATCAGCAGGAGTGCGATCTGTCTCTTCTAATGGCTAGGGGAATAATACGTGTACACATGACAGAACCTGACTGTGGAAATTAGAACTACAAATTAATCAATATTCTACAATTTTAATAGACGTTTCTGTGTTGTTATTTGGCATTTGATAGGATAACTTAGGTTGCCTCGCTGTGTTGCTGAAACAACGAGTAGTCAAAGCATTTTACTGACCCAAAGTAGTTGCTGTCTTAGGAGCCATATAAATATATACGCCTGTGTATGTATCTATTTTAATTGATAGTTACTTTTTCTGTGCTTCCTAGAACAATGATGACTTTTCCTCTCGGTGGAATAACCTTGCAAGTAGTCGTTTCTGTCCACCAAACTGCAGAAATCCACTCTGCCAGTACGGGAAGGGGAGGAACTCTTAGCCTGGCCGGACCCTGATGCCCAAACTCTGTCAGAAGCCCCAGGACAGAGCTACGAAACCCCACTTGCATGGCTGGGTGCTGTGCCCGCTTCTCATGGCCGTTTCACGTGTGTCCTCGCTGCTCGTGTCCTTCAGGGTTTTTTTTTTTTAATGCCATCTCCCACATATGAAAAATGATATTTTTAAGGAATGTTTTTATCTGAGATTGGAAGAAAAGTGAAATGTTTCTGTAACTGATGTTAGAAGCTTTACAGTCGTTCAGACGGCTGTTCTTAAACATATTATTACTTGAGATAAACTTCATGTATCTCATCAGAAAAACTTAATCCTTACAATGATATAACTATATAATCACTTTGTTTTACTTACAATTACAAGTAATGTAATTCTAGCGAAGCAGAAGTGATATGCAGCCATACAATACATACAGAAATTTTTACCTACAAAACTGTTATCCAGGCTTGTAAGATCTTTATTTTTTCTAGTGTTTATTATGTTGCTGTCTAACCTCATACTGGTGCAGACCTTCAGTGGGAATTTCCGTCTTGAAAATGTGTTAAGACATGTAATTATTAACTAGTCAAAATTGAATAAGATGCTTCTTTTTCATCTAAAGACTGCGTATTATCTACTCTCACTATTGCAACACTTAGCTTTCTTTTACTGCTGGCTTTTTAGTTGTGCCAAGCCTACAATTTTCACATTACCGTATAGACTATAATTGAAAAGGAATAATCCTTTATTAATTTTCTGTTAGAGAAAAAGCAACACATAAGAATATGAATACCAATAGAGAAATAAAAGCTTTTTAAAAACTCTATTCAGCATACTGAGTATAAATTGGAATAATACTCCCTAAGCAATCTAATATTGAATTGTCAGGTAGTAATAAAATGGTGGCCTAAGTGATTTAAAAATGTCATTAAATAAAGATGCTTTTTTTGCTATATAGTTACCACAGAAATTAAGTGGACAAATGTTATCTTCCTTCATGCAAAGAAAATAACTAGCTGAGTGCTGGAAGTCTTAATTCGTGGAAATGGCTTTGTTTTTTTTCCTTGTGCTTGTATGCATCTTCTAATACTGCACTATTTGTAGTGTGTGTGTGTGTTTTCTTTTTGATTATCATTTTGTGTAAGGGTTTTAGATCCAATTAAGATGAAATCAAGAGAAAACATGATGTATTTAGGAAAGAGAGTTACCCTGGAAATGATGGTCAGGTCAAAGGTCCGTCCTGGCTCATCAAGGTGATGTCAGAAATCACCACTCCCAGAATTCAGAAAAAAGCAACGTGGTGATGGTTTTGATTTCCTAGCCTCAATGACCAGGTATTAATTCCATGTGTGTCATCTTGAAAGGGCAGACATTGGTACAAATCCAGAGGGAAAATTCAAATTTACACCTCTGTTTTCACAGAAACCCTACTTTAAATGTTCCCATATACCTTTTACTTGGGAAGGAAGGAGCCAGAGGCTCCCAGGGCCTTGTTAGAATGGAATTGTTGGCGTTTACCAGGGCCCAAAGCAATCTTCTACCTTCAGTCTTATGTATTTCCACACCGTGCTTTGATGGGTAATATGCAACCCATCTAACCCAAGCCAATAACGTGATTGGGTTTTGTCTGTAGTCTGGGTGTCCCCTGCATTTTCCTCCCAGTGATCTTGAGTTCTGTGGGGAGGGTCGTTTCTTTAAATAATGTTTCATGATACAACAAGGCTTACTTGATCAGCTCTTGTCCTTCCTCCTGGCTGTAACCGTTGAACTCTCATCTGTTTTTGACACAGAGGAGAGTCTCAAAGACAGGTAAGTTTCCCCAAGGTTTGACAACTCCGTGGCAGAGTTTGGAACGCCTCCTCCCCAGGGAGCGAGGCTGCGTCCGGGGTCTGGTTGTGCCCGTGCACAGCAATGGCTCTCGCACAGCCCTGAGCCAGCTTTGCTCTCGCCTGCTGGCAAACGTGGGGTCTGTTGGTGGGATCAGAGGATGCTGCACGGGGAAAGGGTGTTGGGGGGGACGACATATGGGCTGTGGAGGGGGAAATGGGGCACTGCTGCGGTGGGGGGAGTGTGGAGTCTGGTGTCATGGGGTTGTGAAGCAATGAGGAATACAAATGCACGAGAAACTGGGTTTCATTAGTTCTGCTAGTATTAGATGTTATCAGTCATAATGTAGAGGTATTGTTCTATGAAGAGACCTCATTGCATTGCTTATTAAATCTAATTCTCCATCTTCGTTGTCCTTGTACAATTTGGAAAATTATTCATGACTAGCTTCTATTTTTATGGGCTCCCCAGACTGCCTACAATTATGTGCAAGAAATGCTTCCAGACATCAGTGGCTTTACAAGTATTTACGTGGAAGGAAAAATGATCTTTCTTCTCCGTTATGTGTCCTCTGAACTGCAAAAATTATCAGTGGGACTAATTCTGAGTTAGGCTTAATTTTCTTCCTCTTGCATTCCTGCTCTAGCTCTTTCAGATAAATTAATAAAAAACCGTCTGGCACACACTTGCCCTTAACAGCTCAGGATCCTGCTAGTTCAGACTCCCACCACAACTAACATGTGGTGCAGGAGAAAGCTGTGTAGTTGTCTTCTGAGGATTCATCTTCTGTTCCCAAAATACAGGCTCTGTCAATGACGTTTGAAATTCAGAGAAGCTGTTGGAGGGATGTTGGTGGTGGCGTTTGTAATGCTGAGGGGTAAGCTGGCCCCATGGGACAGATGAAGGCGGCTTTTGCAAAACAGATTGTGTGATTTGAATGGAGTTTAAAAATACTTAGGAAATGTATGAATGAATTAGTTCAGGAACTGTTGGTCTAATTAAAATATCAGAATTTTAGTATAACTGGGCTGCTTCTGCCTGAGATACCCTGCACTTGCATGAAACGTAGTGGTACTTGATGGTGAATCTCTGGGTCTTTGAGGAAACCTGGATAAGATTAGATTGGAAGAGTACAAAGGTAGCTTGAACCTACTGCAGCTTGTGCCTCTCCGTGACTGTGAAGAGTGGGTTGTTTTCTATTGGGGAAAGAAAAAGAACTTCACTTTTTTTCACAGGATATAGCAGCTATATTTCCTTTTCAGAAGTGTGATCTGATCTTTGTTTTGGCTGGAACGGCTGTTTGGCTTCTGAATGATTTAGCTGTTACTTTTACTTGAGCGTTATGTAGACATTTTATGAAAAGATTCACTTTTATGAAGAGTAAATCACTGAAAACAACATGAAAGTTATGAAAATCACTGATTTTAAGGCATGTGACAGAAAATTTCCTGCTTTTAGCAAACAATGATAAGATGTTAGTTGAGAAAAAATAAACTGGCTTGGCTGTAGGAACTGAAATGTGGATTAAAACCTTTCTAAAGATTCGAAGAGAAAGAAAATGAAGTGTCTGTTTAACATAGTCGTTAATCACACAGGAGGAAGAAAAGCAGTTTAATGATACGCATTACATATTAATCACATACTTTTTTAGGTGTTGAAAACCAAGGTGAGAGGTAGCACAGGGTAGAAATAGCAAATATGCATTTGAACTTCAAGATGACTTTGACGTGGCTACAGTCTTGTAATTCTGGGAGCTGCTTTCTGTGATGGTGTGGAAGTGTTGCAAAATGAAGATTAGCAGAAATACAGTATTAACCTCAAATACTGCAGTATACTCTGAAATGGAAAGAGAAATCCAGTTCTGAACCGTGGATTTTAATTTTTGATGTTCAAGTACATAATTCAGAATTTATTTTCATGGCTAGATGCATAGTTTTCATGTTAGATTGTGTTGAGCCTACCATATGTAAGAGACCCAAGAAAAGAGTGGAAGTGGCATGATGTAACTTCTAAAACTAACCAGTAGAGCATGGAATATACAACAGCTTCAGTGAAATATTTGTGAACAGCTTGCAAATCCCATTAATTACTCATATGAAAAATTGTCAATACTTTTGAATAAGTAGTCTGTTGGAGGCTTCTGCAATTTGTTCACAGGCAATTTGCAAACACAAAAAGAGCTGAAATCCCATTGGTGCAATTTTCATTATAAATGACTCGTTCAACCCTGGTGTAGACAAATAAATAACACAGGATACACAAAAATGTTTTGAAATACATGTAAGAAACAATGCAAAGACTTAGCAGAGGGAAACTCATGCCAAGTTTTGGAACAAGGTGAACAATAGCTCAAACAGGGCCACAGAGAGCCCTCTCTTGACTTCCAGCCGACATCAGTTTTTCACCTGGGGCAAGTCCTCACTGACGTGACCAGACAGAAAATGCTTGGGATGGCTTTTGAATTCAGAGTACCATTTTCCTCCTCTTTTTTTAAGATCAAACTGCGCACTAAATAAAGCAAATGTTAGCAAAAACGTCATCTCTGGATGTATCTCTTCCTCTGTAGGAAAAAAAAAAAAATTACAGCACAAAACTATGAGAAAACTTGTTTTGTGTGTAAACTGTGGTTTATCTTGAAATTGGACAGGTGAGTTTTGGATGTTGTCAGAGTAATTCTCCTATTGGTCTTAAATTGTTGGTTGTATCTAATGTATCAAAGCTACGTGTTGTTAGTTCACCTGTCTGTGGACTGCATAGTTATTGTGAATTATTACTTTACCTGGTTTGGACATGTCTGCTCTCAGGCTCTGACTGACTTATTTTAGGGAAAAAACCCCACAATCAAATCCACAAACAAGAAACAAACCAAAACCCCAATGGTGAGTGTAATTCTTGGAGGAAAAAAAATAATAAATTAAATCTCCAATTCTCAAAAGAAAGACAGGCAGACAGAGCCAGGAACCAAGCATAGGAACCACGGCAAAGATAAGTAATCAACCGAGACAAATATTGTTGCAGTCTGTCAGCTCATACGGAGATAGTTATGATTAGTGCTTTGGATACTCCTGAGCACAGAGAATAAAATCAGACATAGGAATCTTTCCTGTCACAGACAGATGATTTTCTTATGCTGAATTGACACATTGATTGCATAAGCACAAAAATATCCCTGCTTAATTTCTTTCAGATACACAGGACTCTCAGGAGTACTGTTTTGGGTGGAACGAGATGTTTCTCAATACAATTTACTCTGAAAGACAAATAGTATCTACAGCTTAGACGGAAATTCAATGAAAAGGATAGCAAATGCCTTGTATAGCTTGTAAAGTCCTATGGCCTGAAGTGTAATATCATTATATATATCTGTTGGTGGCCAGGACAAGGAGCATCTCTCTATGCAAAAAACTTTCTAGGGAAGAGGGGTTTCTACCAGGATTCATTTGAAAAAGAGGGGTAAAAAAGGGTGTGTGGGTGTGTGTAGGGACGGACAGACAAATGGGAGGGGACTTATGTAGCTGGTTTGGGGCACTTCAAGTTTTAAAAATCTAATTGGTTTTAAAAGACATGATCAAGAAAATTACATATTTTTTTTTTTTTGCCTACCATAGTGGGTCATCCCATCCACCAAGGCAGGATGAGGTTATAGGGAAAAAAAAAGATGAAAAGAGACTCTTTAAAAGATTGAGGTCAGTCTCTCCCAGAAATACCCATCTACTGTGGTGAGAAGTCAGCAAATTAAAGATTAAAGTCCTCTCTAACTTACTAACCATTTGTGTGGCCTTGGGAGTCCTATTAAGCATGGAGTGGTATATCCTGATTTTCACCAGCATGCTGTGATGGAGCTGTAGGATGCAATAAGCAATAAAGAGGAAATTAGAAAATAAGTATCATGCAGCATAAAGCTGAGAGTGAAGAAATCGCTGTCAATGTCTGGCTCCGTCCTGCTTGTGCAAATAACTTCCGTTCTCTGTTGCTTACCTTCTTTATCCATGAAATGGTGCTAATAGCACCTGTCTTCCTTACTGTCTTTTGTCACTGGTGGATGAAAGGTACAGCAAAAGTAAAGAAGGTAGGAGCTCAGCAATATTTGTTCTCCTGATCGTAGTCTGTGTTCACTTGGTTTGTTTCTGTCTCGGGAAAAGGTTGAGTTTCCTTTCAACAGCTTTGTACTTTGCTTTTGGTGGGCCTTTAACTAATATAGCAAGGAAAGTGTCTCTATTGCGTGTGATCTCTTAGGAACAAATTATTTATAATACCTGTATAAAGTCAAAAATAGCTTAAAAAAACCTAAGGACCATAAGGACATAGTTATTTTGTGGTATTCAACTGGAAATATAGTATGAGCAAAATGATCACAGAAAGCTAGATTCAAATAATGCCTTACGGTATCTGTCCAGAGCACAGAGTAAGTATTAGTGTGTGTTATATATAATTCAGGAAACATTCTCTTTGATAGGCTGGCAACCAAAGAGATTTATTCTTCCAAAACCTATTCTCTGTTTTGGATTATCTCAGAAGAGCCATGATAGAAAATAAATACAGTCTGTTTTTATTTGTAATAAACATGATCTGAAGGATCTTGGCCTGCAGTCAGTATTTTCCAGAAGAAAAGAGAATAAAGCCCCAAAAAGGGAGTGACAAATGCTAAATGAGGAATACCCTTAGGAAACAGAGTTTTCTCTGCCAGGGGAATACCTTTCAGATGTCTTCAGCATAAGCTCTTCCTCCTAGAGGCCCAGGAAATTTTACCATAAAATTCAGTAAAAGGAAGATAAAACTGATACTGTGGATATTTGAAAATATCAACAAGTAGGTAGGGAGAAATTTGACTAATGCTGACAGAAATGTAAATATATCAAATAGTTTTAGTTTGTATTAGGTTTGGAAACATTTGTAGGATATTTGCATTATTACTGTAAATTTTCTTGATATTTTTGGTTCGTTCTTGATATTTTTTTTTTTCCTCTTCTCTCTCCCCTCTGTCTTGTTATCAAAGTGTAACTAACAGTATTTGTCAACAGCAGGTACATCTTGAATTTTTCTTGCTTCAGTTGCATTCCAAATTTTTGTTTTCCATGTATGTGCTATAATGACCAGTCCAGTCCAGGTTGCCCTTCTTTATTTTTAAGAATTGAGATTTCTTATTGAAGCATTTTAAGGGCCAGAAAAATACTGAATTAGCATAAATCAGTGCTGCTATTTTTAATGCCAATGGAGTTCTGCTATTTGATACCATCTGATGATCTGACTTCTGACTTTTTTTTAACTTTTTTTCTTTTTTTTTTTACTATTTAAGTAAATCTTTCATGTTAGGCCAGCTCAGGTTTTTTTCTTGGGGTGCGTGGTTTTCGTTGTGTTGGTTTTGGTTTGGTTTTTTTTTGTTTTTTTTTTTTCCTCCAATAAGAAAACATCTAGTCCCTTTAAATAATTTTTCACACTTTATCTTCTTCAGAAGCTGTAAAGTTTTGATTTCATATGGTGCTGAGCCAGCAGTAGTGGTGTGTCCAGGATGCCACGGACCTGACAGCTGTGCTACTCTCCTGCTGTTAAAAACAGCACTGTCAACAAAACTGCAATAGGGTGTTTGATTACCTGTTGTTACTATTTTCTCACAACACCTTTCAAACCCTTTTTGATTAGTGCATAGGGCGACTGGTTGGTTGCTTCTGAAGTAATTTGCACTGAATTGCATTCTCCTTCTGTGCTCCACCATTTACTGAGATACTTACAACCTGCTCGGGTCCTAGTATTTTGTCTACACTGTTCAGTAGTTCATGCGGATTTGGAACGAGATCTCCAGCAGTGAGGTCTATGCTTTTTCACCTCTGTTTGTTGTGACAACTTTTATCTTTCCCTGTTAATAACTTCGGTCAAATTTATTTTAAAGGAGTCATCGAGGTCTTGCCTAACTACTGTGCCACAAACACAAGCCCTCTCCATCCAGGTAGAGACGTAGTGTAGTATTCATACTGCTTAAATTCAGCATTTCCTAAATACCCTGAATTAGGCAATTTGTCTCCCCAGGCTTATATTTGAGAGAGACAAAGTCTTTTTGGAAAGTGAGTCAGAGCAAAAGCCTAAAAGGGGGCTAAGCCATTCCCTGTAGAAGGCTGTTTTTTTCCACTTGCCCTGTGTAAGGAATGGGGAGAGAAACCTCCTCCTTTAGGTCGTGTGGGCCACCGACTGAATCAGGGAAAATGAGGCTGGAGGGGAAACCTTTCCTGTAATTTATTTTCTTCTTAAATCTTGGATGAAGAATCAGCCGTTCCTAGGGAACGGCTGAGTAACTCATTCTTAAGTTTCCACTGATGATGAGACTGTGTCTTAGACTATTGATTTTTGTGTGCTAATGACACTGTCCATTTTCCTGATGGCCAGCCTAAACATTTCCTTTCTTGGCTCAAGTCTGTTGCTTCCCTGTAATCCATAATGAAGATGGAGAGCATCCTCCTATGATGCATCTTTTTGTTTTTTTCATGATGGCATGGTATTAATGACTCATGTTTGCTTGTCATCCATAATTGGTCCTTTTCTAAAACTTCATACAGATGCACATTTCTCTGATGTATTGGGTTTTTTTACCTTCCCTCAGTGAGTTGCATCCTTTATTTTTGACCTCTTCCCCAGTATGTCAATTTTCTGTCTTTGCTCATCTTCAGCCTTTCATGCTTACAGCTCTTACGAGTTTGTGCCATCTGGAAATTTAATAACTCTGTTCTCTACTATGCCATTAAGGTTATTAATGAAAGGAGTGGACAGGCCTCGGTATCAGAGGATCCCACTTGATATGTCTTTCCAGACTGAGGCTGGCCCAGTGATACCTACACTTCAAGGATTTGTTAGTGCTCCCATTTGGGTATTTCTTGCAGATGACTGCACTGGGTGAGAGTGAGCGGTGACTGCCCCAAGATGCGCCCCATTACTCCTGCTCCTACGATTTGGGAGGGCAGCGATTCCTGTACTTTCCGGTGGTTTCTGACTTGTTAACACACAACTTCCTGCTCTTGAGCCATTGCCTGTCGAGCCAAGTGTTCTTATTAACCTGGTACTTCCCAATTTGCTTGAACGTGAAATCTCATCAGGTACCCTTTGGAAATCTGAATATGCTTATATTTCCACTTTATTTCCCTTATCTAAAATGGTAGTAGTAAAAAAAAAAAAATGTGGCAGATTAGTTCATTAAATATAACCTCCAGTGCTTTAAGCCGCTCTCAAACTCTGTATTTCTCAAAAAGCTCCAACAGATGGAATATAGTTATAGCACCATCTTAGGATCTGGGAAATCTTAAATGATTTTTTTTTTTTTTTTTTACTAAGCCACAGAGTCTTCTCTCATCTTGAGTCATTTAATCTCCTTATTGCCTGAATTCCCTTTTTGTAATTTGAGTTAAGAACGCTTGCTCCTCTTTCTTTTATTTGTTCTCTATTCCAACTCCAAGGACAAGGACTTTGTTTTCTAAAGCATTTAAAAACGTGGGTAAAACAAAAAGTCTGTCTCAAGCAGATTTTAAGTGTTTTTCCTATTTTAGATGTTTTCAGTTTATTGAGTTATATTTTTCCTAGTCACTTCCTTAAATCACACTCGTAAGAGATAGTTACAGATAGTCTGTTCAAGACAATCCTGCAATTAGAATTTTCTCCAGCAAAATGTTACTGTCTTCCTAGAACAGCTTTTCTGGCCAGCTAAGGTGTAGTGTTATGTTCCACTACTGCTACTTTACTAATTGTTTGGCCAGAATATTAGTGTTTTTATTGAATAACGGAAGGATTCAGCGATAGGATCACATTCTTCATAAGAACAAGAAAATTCTATTTATTACAATCAGTTACCTACTCCGGTATAACCCTGTGCTCAGACTTTAATTAATCTAAAGGGCTGATACTCTGCTTTGGAGAGAAGCGGGGATACCTGTTGTAGTACTATTAGGGAGGAGCAGATGTGGATATTAATGTGGATGCAGATGGCAGTGGCAGGGGCTGTACAAACATAGAAGGGACATCCAGTGTCCCTCAAAGTTCAGTCTCAGTTGTGGTTGAAGGACCACATAGAGACAGAGACTAAACCTGGCTTTGTGCTGCTCTACTCCAGTATGGTCCAATGTTCTCAATTCAGCTCAGGCTAAACGATGTGCTGACAGAACATGAGCCAGCAAGGTAGAAGGCGGGCAGCTGGACTAGATGATTGTTGTAGGGCTCTTCCAACTGAACTATTCTATTCTGTATCAACCCTGTAATTGTTTTGTGTTCTGCCTAGAAGGGTTCGCGGTCAGCTGGAAAGACTGTGCATGTCTTCTCAGTCAACATCCCACAGAAATACCTTACGGAATTCCTGTTGTTATCACTACGGGGATAACAAACAGAGGTGGACTGACAAAGGAGCAAAAAACCCTAGAACTTGATGTTTATAAGCAACTCAAACTCTAATGAAACTTATTCTCCCTCCCCTTCAGAATACCCAATCATGGTTGCTCACATTGAAATAGGGTGTTTTCAGCTGCTTTTAAATTAATTTCAAAATAATCTTGGAGATAAACTTTTCTGGTACATGCTCAAGAGTCGTCTGCAAAATATCTGCTTAGCAAAACCTGGTGTTTTAACATAATGACCTAAACATTGTAGTTTCCAGTGAAGAGTCATTCCTGCAATTCTGTTCCTTCTATTGGACAGAAGGAATCAATAATAATAGGTTTTAGGACTTATGCTGTATAGGCATAAAATACATTTTTATGCAATGCTATATTTGAGTTTTCACTGTGGGGATTATATTGGAAGATTAGACTGAAAATGTATTTGTTTTAGCAAGCAGATTTCATAGAAGTTTGAACTGTAGAACTCAACGCATTTATCTGGTGAAGCGAAGCCTTCCGATGATGGTGATTACCAAATCTGAAATGCAAAGAGTAAGTGCTGTGTTGGGTGCTTATTCATAGTGCATAGTAATCTTTACATGATGGCTTCCCTTGGGATGTTTTACAATTCAGGATAGTATGCAAGAGCTTATAGTTTTTCTCATCAGCTACCCTTTCTGCTTATAAATTCTATGTAGGCTATATAACCATAGGAGAATATCTTTATTAAAACAAGCTACTAGATAAATAAGTTTCCCAGTTACAATCACAAATACGTATGTCATTAAACACACTGGAAAGGCTGAACACATTGCAGCCGTCTGTCAATGCATTCTGTATAACTCCGATTTATGTTAACATCAGAAATCTTCTGGTGTGAACATATGAAACTAGACTATGCAATGTCATGGTAATAAATGGAATACTTTTCTGAACTCTGCTCCCAGATCTGGATTCTGCCTTTAAAACCAGTCCCTGAGGTGCTCTGTGTTGGGCACAACTCGGTGATGTGGGTGACCGTGGTGACAGTATGAGTCTAGGAAGACCATGCTTGCTTTCTGTAGGGACTACCTGGAAAGTACCATGTCCTCTTTCTTGACCCGTTGTATCTGCTCTGTGGGTCTTGGATCTGACATCTGTTTTATGCAACTCTCTGAACTTTGACATTTTCCATAGATGTAAGCCGAGGTGAGAAAGGAAGAACAGCAGCTTCATCCATTCCGTCTTGCTTCAAGTCCAATACTTTAGATAGAGCGTGCCTTGCAGGAGTCCATTAGTTTTCTTGAATCTATTCCTGTCTTGAGAGGATGATGTAGAGAAACAAAGAATCCATCAGTCTTCATGCCTTTAATTTGAAATAATTGTATTTCAGGCCAGTCTGGGTTATTAACGTTTTGCCATATTTTTCTACCTTCCTCTGCTCACGTCAAGCGTTATATTTTGTGATCATTTGTTCCTAAGTGAATTCAGTCTTCAGTGCCATTATTAATCATACTTCTTTATATCACAAGGTAGCTGCATAGAGTTCACTAATACTGGTTAACTGATACTAGGTTGCTCCATTTTAGTGTCAGTCCTCAAGCGTAACTTTTAGTAACTTGCAGAAATTTCAAACGACATGTAACTTTTGCTAGGCGTCTCAAACTGAAGCCCCCTAAATAGACATTTTTTTCTGCGTCTTGTAGGTAGATGCTGAAGGAGGCACTTGTCCCATTTTCCAGCTCCGTTTACTATACCAGTGCCTGTTTCGGGAGGCTGCTGCTGGAAACACTGCTATGTATTCATTCCAGACACTCTACTCCACAGTAATCAATAACCGTAAAACAAGTAATGATGTCTTTAATATACACTTCCACCTCTATCGCCCATTCTGCCCTTAAGCAGGCTATAAAACAGGATTTTTAACATTTCAGTGATGCTGTGAACCATCCCATCTGGCTTCACTAATGCTAATTATATGAAATTTCTTCCCACCGGTGAGTTTTCAATTCCTCTTTCTTTGTTTTGCAGATTCCTGTCATTGATACTGTGGTAATTGAAGTGTTTCTTGTCTTTTCTTCCTGCTTCAGCTGAGCTCATTCATGAAATCTTGGACTTCACTCTGCTTCATTTGTTTTCTCTATGAGCTTGACTTTAAATTGTTAGTTTAAAATCTCCCTTGTTGCTCCAGTTAGTCCAGAGCAGAGATTAACCCCTTTTCTGGTTGATAAAGGCCCCTCTTTTCTTTACCTGAAAAATGGACTAATACCCCATAGCCAAAGCTTCCAGGTTTAGTCTCAGAAATTCCATCGAGTTTTGTATGAAGAAAGCAGTCCATCCTCCGACTTTTGTTTCACTCAGAAAAGATCTTTAGGAAAATAATTTCAAACTTGTTGTGTTGCTAATTCTTCTGCTAGCTGAAGTTACCTGAAGTCTTCTGTGACCTGCCTGGGCGATATCGTGCAGGTGTTCCCCTGTGCACCACTGCTGGTGAAGATTTGAAAAATGACTTCATTTTCCCCCACCTTTTATCCACGCTTTGTATAGAGGAAACATACAGCGTTTTTTGTCCTTTGCTCGATTGTATGTCCTGTTCCTACAGCTCTACGACTGGCTGTGTGCTATAGTGGTTGTAAGAAGTTGCTGGGTAGTTGCGTGCTCCTCCTTGAGTGTGTTGTTGAGTTTGTCCCCAGAAGCTTTGTCCTCAGTTCTGCTGGCGAGAAGTGCTGCAGCGCCTGCCTCCCGATTCAGTAATTCTGCTCTGAATGCCAGTCGATTCCTTTTCCCTTTTAGTCAGAAATCACACGTGATTTGCCTTTGCTTATTTCCAGTTCCTGCTCTCTCGAGGTCTGCTTTAGCTTTGGTGCATCTAGTAGCTGGCACTTCCTCAACCCCTAAATCAATCCTATTCTTTGGCAGACACAAAAAAAGGAAAATACTGTTTTTTCACAATGCCCAGTGTGGACCGAGTTGTACACCTCGCACAGTATTACAGGTCCTCTGGCAACGTTAACCCAGGTGTTTTATTTTAGTGGCTAATATAAACTGCCCCTAAGTGCTGCTGAAGTTCATTCAAACAAATAAATATACAAGGCTGTGTAAAAATATTAGCCTGTATTGTATAGACACATGATAATTTAAAACTAGTATTTATTTTCCCTATGAGTGCACTCTGTCACAGGTCAGCAAGTCTGATCTCTCTTTATAGTTGTGATTTTACTTGCTGACTTTTATTAAAGATGAACAGAATACTTGATGGCACAAGTTATTTTCATAAATAAACAATAATGGAGAGGGCATCAGAAGTGCAAGATAAAGAACAGCACCTTTAAAGCAGTGTAAGTTATGGGCAACAGTAAATAAATAGCCTGACATTATAAATGTTGAATTTAGTTAGAATATAAATATCGTACTCTCTGCAGACACAAGTGTTCAAATCCTACTGAATTTAGTTGGAGTTGTACAAGAATATTTCAGACCCAGGGCTGCAAGGGCTTTGGCAAAGTTGTGGTGGACAACTTGTGGGCTGTGGCTACGTGTAGTTTTTGTGCAACTTGATTAAAGAGAAGATGTACATTGCAGTGCAAATTGAAAATGTACTTCATGAGACGTGTCCTCAGATATTATTTTTTTTATTTCATTTTTTAAAAGAGGTTTGTTGGCTCTTGTGATACAGAAGCAGTGTTCTTCAAATACCAGGTCAGACTTGATATTACTCTGGCTGAACTCTATGGTGATGGCTCGCAACCACCTCTCATGATTGTGTTGCATCTCTTTAATCACGTGTTGGGAAGATAGAGGGGAGCTGAAATAACCATCCATGTCCTGATAAATCTTGTCTGATAAATCCAAAGCACGATGTCTAGTCACTTCCAGTGCAACCTCAAGACTTACGCTGCTGTGTGCTGAGATTAGCAGCTGGATTTTTCATCGTTTGCTGGATGCTTGCTCTACTGAAGGAAATAGGCTAAAGTTGGGGAGGAGAGGGGAAGGTGGCTGCTGCGTTCCAGATCTTGGGTCTCTGCTGGATATCAAGCCAACAGGGAAATTGGGACATCAGCTTGTCCTGAATAGTTAAAACACAAGGTTGTGTTCCAGCTTTGTGGAAATCATGTGTCTATGGTTAAGACGCTAAGAAACTGAAATTTTAACATTGACTCTTTTAGTACTGAGAAACTATATAAAGAAATATTACAAAAGTAAAGAGTCTTTTGATGTTTCAGACTTCAGTTTATCACCTTTTTCCCCAAAGTACTATTTGTTTTATTTTTGGTTTATTGTGAAAGAAATATTGTTTTCAAACACAAAGGCAATGAAATATTCTCTTCCTCTTGGAAAGTCTGTTTCAAACAGATCTGATGTCTGTGCCGACTTCCACTTCCTGAAAATAGGCAAAGCTAAATAAATGAAAAAAAAAAATAATTCGGCAAAGCCCTCCCAAACACAAATTTAAAACAGCTAACAATGCGGGGGTGGGGGAACCAAAACCCAAAAAACCCCAAAACCAAACCCACCAAAAAAAACCAACCAAAAAAACCCAACCCACCATACGAAACTCCCCCCCCCCAATCAAAAAACCACCAAAGGTTAAATACTAAGGAGAGAAATTTTCTAATATACGTAAGAGGCATTTTGCTCACACAACCTGTCTCATTAAACCTATTGAAGTGGAACTTCTCCTAAGAGGAAGGCTACTCGAGTGTGTAATTGTTTGCAGGGCAAACTCCTATTCTATAGCACACCGCATTTTGTTAGCTTACTGTAAAAATGCATAGTGGTATAAACATACAATAATTCTGTAATTAGAATTACATCAGGCATAATGTTTTTTCATTAGGAAGAACACTGGCTGGTTATAATAATGACTTCCAAGTGTGTGTTTCTGTGTTCTTTCAAGCTAGCTAACAAATGTCTTCAAACCTTGCACACAAAAGGAATCAAATCTTCAGTCCTGTATGTGACTGAGAAAACTGTCGCATCAATTTGTTACAGTAATTAACATTTAATATCATTTTCACCTCTGATCAGCCTGCTTCTCATTTAAATCAAAACTTGCCGAATTCCCACTTATCAGCAAAGAGGTTAACAGATGATTCAATTCACCTTCAAATTTTAAGTGTCTGATAAATATTGGCTGTGAAAGAGACTAGTAAATTAACTTTGTCGATTTATAGCTGTGAGCCTTATTAATTACCTAAAGAAGAGTACATGTTCATAAGAAGTTGATAAAGTCACAAGGAAGATCTATAATGTGTCTTTAAAAATAAAGAATATTATGTGCATGTACTTGTAGATGCATGTCTCCTAATATAGCATAAAGTTGGGTACAGCTCTTGGGCATGAGCGTGGCAGATGTGGGGCTGTGGCTCTCCTGCTGTTGGTGTGCTGCCCCAGGAGACAGTTGATTCTGCACTAGGTCTAATGTATGGCCATAACCTGGTTCATGAATGCATCTTCCATTTTACTACTCCTAAAAGAATTTCAGAAATTCAAGTGAGAGTCCTCTGAGTAGACTTTCCTGTCTCCTAAGCTCTAGGGTTTGCGGTTTTCTGTTAATGGCGTATCTGTAAAGTTCTCCCAAAAACATTGTAATTCTATCTGGGATGGTTTTTTTAGTTAGAATACGCTGAAAAAAAAATAATAAAAATTTAGAAGTAGCTTCCTGCAGTAACATGTCAAGAACACGTATGATTGAACTGCTCCAAAAGTGTTGTTAAAGAATAGAAGAGACGAAAAGGATGAAGAAGGAAGGAGCTGGGCGGGACGTTAGCAAAACAGCAGAGAAGGGGAAATGGAGGCTCCTTCATTTCAATCACTAGTTCTAAATATAAAATGACACATTTTACCCTAGCTGTCATACTTTTAAATTATCTTAGCAATACTGATTAATGAATTACAGGATGGTGTTGGATATAAATGAAGTAAATTCAAACCATCTATATCTATTTGCCTTAGTCTCAATTAGAAAATTGGATTCCTGTGTTAGAGAACTAACTTATTTCCCCCCAAAATCAGGATAGCATGTAAAAAAGAACATGATTTACTCATGATTAGATTCGTTATTTCAGCGGTTAGCATTACCCTTCGTGTGTGTGTGTGTGTGTGTGTGTGTGTTTCAAATGAAGCGGACCACCATATGGAAGCGACAGAGGAAATACCAGTCCCTGCAAACAAGAACAGAACTTGGGATCAGAAACTTTAGTTGTGAGATGGTTATAATAGGAGCAAGAACAAGTTGCTCACCTGACCGTAGTAATCTGTCTGAATTTTGCCTACCTGCTGAAACACTGCAGCACTGCATACCAATGCCCACCATTGCGCGTTGAATGCACAATGCCCCAGTTTGCATTGTATTCCAGGAATAAAGTAATAGTTCCTGCTTCGGTGAGTTTGTGAAATGCATGTTGTTAACATAATATTAATTACAGTAAATCGTGTTCTTCTGTGTCTCCTTTCCTCACCCTCGGTTGAATTGCTATAATGTTGTAATTGCTTGATGATGCCAGTAAAGATTAGGCATCTCATGGGTAATGCCCATGAAATCTTATTTTCTATTGTAGTCCATTAAGAAGATGCTAATATTAACGCAAGAGTCTGAGGTCAGCGTACAGTCCATGAATTTATCCAAGCACACTTGTTTGTTGCACATACAAATCTTTGGTTATAACAGACTCGACTGTGTTTCCTTACAGTGATTTAACTTTCCTGAATCTTGAGTGGAAGCATAGGTTGTGAGGAAACAATTAACATTATAACGTGCGTATGGCTTAAGCATTTTGGAAAAAAAAAAAATCGTTACCCATTTTATGATTCCTAAGGTAAGCTAGGAAGATGCAAAATGCAAATTCAGTTGAGAAATCAATGAAGATCTTGATATGTTTAATTATTAACTCCAGTACAAAACAGTTAGCTTTCCATTGACTGTATTGAAAATACAAGAAAGGAAACTTAAATATTAACATTTCCACTGCAGTTGTCTTTAACACAAAAGTTTCTGCAATTTGTTTTTATAGGCAAATGGGAAACAAAGTAGTTCTGTCACTTCTGCTGGAAGCAACACAAAGACATTGTACAAATCGCACTCGGTTTCCCCATTCCCTCAGCTTCTTGAATAACAGCGATTAGAACGTCAAGATATTGGTTGGATCCCATGGTCTTTGGTTCAGTGCTTTTTTGTCAAATCACACCTGACAGAAACAGAATTGATTCACGTACCTAAAGGTATTGGCTCAAATTCACTCTTGGTGCAAGTTCATTGACTGAAGAGTTCTAAAATAGAGGATGAGTTCAGCTCAATTCCATTGACTGCAATGAGTTTGCATGACTCGAAAGATGCTGTTCAGGTTTTTCCATGAGACTGCCTATTACTGTATTTATATAAATATTTTGGTCTATTTATGGTCTGTCCAGAAAGGAGGTAAATGGTGTGGAATCAACGTGAGCGATCATAAACAAGCACATCATAGTGCTCTGGCTACTAGATGGCATCACCTGTTTTACAAAGTCAATAACAGAAAGGCTGATAGAAGCTTTTAAAGCAGTTTGACAGCTATTTGCTTCAAATGTTGCGTTGCTGATTTATGTATTGCTGAGATTGTAGTTCCTATTCTATTTTGCCAGTAATGCTGCTGTAACTGCTAATGGCACAACGGATTCGCAGGGGAATCACAACCTTGAACACATCTTCATGGACAAATTCAGACTAAAAGTCTTACAATGGTATTTTCTGTCTGCCTTTTTTTCAGGTCACTTGACAGCTCGTCTTTTTATCAGTCAGTCTGACTCTTCAAAGTACTTTTGCAGTTTAGTTGAGTGAATTTACATAGATTTGCAAGTGCTATCTCAGATGAAAAATTAGTAATGTTGTCTTTCTTAAATGGCAGTTTAATTAGAAGTTGTATAGAGCCCTGTTGGTTCTGACTTTGTCCTTCTTTACAGTGTCCAAATACACTCACTGTAACGTACTTTGGCTGAGTTATACTTCATCTTCCATTGCTTTGTGTTGTATTTTATTTTTTTAAACATTGTATGCAAACTGTAGATGTTAAAAGATTCATTTAACTTTTTAAAGAAAATATATATGATGTCAGGAATGCTGTTTCTAAATGCATGGTATCCTTAAGCTAGGGATGAATGCTGCCATATGTTTGGTCTAGTTGGGCAGGGACATGCTCGAGGAATGATATTGTATCCCACTTGTCTGATTCAGAGTCCCTCTTGGTCCTTATGGTCACTTGGTTAAGAAATACCATGTATTTATATATATATAAAAATACAAATTTTGGGCAAATGGCTACCTATTGAGATAGGCAGCAGCAGAAGCGACTGTTCTGAATATACAGGAACGGTTGTGGGTTAGTAAACAGCTTCGAACACTATGAAAAGAACTAAAGAACTGATGACTGCAGTCTCCCTTTCTGTTTCTCTCCTTTATATCAGCTCTCTCAGCAGCTTATTTTGTAAGAACTTCAAGCAAGAGGTCTCTTCCCTTTGCGTTCGAAGAATGCCTCACCTATTAAAGCCCTGGTAGGGGGCCTTATGTGCTACCATAATAGAAAGAATAATTGGATTTTGTTTGTTTTCATTCCAAGCACTTAAAAATGAATAGTGATGAGGATGAATATTCCCTCATAAAAGAACTGGCTTTTGTTCTACTGAAAAGAGAGAATTTTAAACAGCCTGGTGTTATTGTGGGATTACAATAAGAGTAAACTGTGCCTTATGCTGCTATTTATATACTTCTTGATCACTCTACTGGTATTAGGCTCATCCATCCATTTATTTTCCTCTACATTTGTGAATGTAGTTTTGGAAAAGTTTTTCTTTTGACATCAGCCAAAGTTTTCCTAAATTCTCCATTGGCTATTTACAAGAGTACTGCTTTAGCAGCTCCAATGAACCCTTCTTAATTCGTGTGCCCTCAGGACTTGACTCCAGAATTTGTTCCTATGGGTAGTTTTCATGTTGACCTTTCAGGAAATGGAATTCAAATTGTCAGACCAACGTAACTGAAGTAATCGCGGGGAACTGGAAGAGGATTTCCGTGTGGCACAGTCAGGTTACTGCGGGCTATCTGCTCCCACTCCTTACCAGGTGACAGGTCCAGAAGAACTGAGGTGGCATGTACGTAGGTCTATAAACACTTCTGGGGCATAGATTTCAAATTGGAAGGGCACAAAATGAAATTATTAAGTCATAGATGTGGAACCAGCAATGGGAAATAATTTTTTTCCTAAAAAATTAATAATTAAATTGTTAAACTTACTACCACAAGGAGTTCTGAAAGTCAAAATTACAGTTATGTTTAAGAAGAGGTCTGTATAAATTCATGAGGGATAAGTCCATTAATGGTTATTTAAAATGATGAGTCTTATTTACATTTCTAATTCAGCAGATCTATTAACCGGTTTTTGGCAGAGGGTGTGAGGGGGATGCTGACATTGTCCATGCTGTCTTGCTTTTACTCTTTCCCTAAGCGGTTTCTGTTCATTACTTGTCAGAAAAATGAGTCTGGATGGCGTTTGCTTTCGTCTTAGCCAGGGTGGCAGTTCTCAGTGTCCTAAAGGGCGAGAGCACCGACCTTCTGTGGGTTTGCCCAGCCTGAGAATCTAACTCACATCCACCATGTAAATTTTTATTTTTTTTTAAACTTAATATATAAAGTTTCTTGGGGTTCTGCACCTGCGGAACATGTGTTTATATGTTAATCTGCTATTGCATGCAAATACGGTCTAGTCTGTTTTGGCTAGCAGTGTCTGGTAATGGCTATCTGCAGCCTAACCCACTTGAACCACCTTCTTTGTATGTCCCTACTCCACCACGTCACTCCGACTGCAGTCCCCCTGATCTCAGCACGTCTTTCTGACCCAGTTCGCATCTTTGCACTTTATATAGTTGTGTTACATTCCCCTTTTTTCATTGTCCTCGATGCATCAAAAATAAAGTCACTCAGCCTGATCTTGCAGATAAACAGCAGACTTGATTTATTGAGCCTTAAGGAGCTCTTTGGCCATGGTAAAAGGAAAAAAAAATTACCTGGCTTATTCCAATGTAATGTTGAAACATGCAAACTATTTAGCCTGTCTAAAACCAAACAGCGCTCCTTCTACGTCAATTCATGTATGCAATTGGTTAATAATAATATGTTTTGAAAGCAAGACTTATCTTGCATTTTAACCTGTATAATCAATCTATAGCCAAGAAATAATGCTCCCAATCCCATACATTCTTCTTTCTGTGAGAAAATAAAGACACGGGCATGAAAATTATCACCTGGGTCTGTTGAGTCAGTTAGTGTCAGATTAATTACTGTTCTTTAAAATAAACCAGCTCTAGCTCCTGTGGGCCATCCTGGAAGGAGGTAGCACCAGAAGCCAATAGGCAGGAGGAGGAAGTGGAACCATAGCTCGTGTGAATGGTTTCTCAGGGGAAGCCAACAGGCCTGGGCTTCTGCGGAGCTCATGGGAATTGCTGCCAGGGAGCAGTTATCTGTTCTCTCCTGAGAGCTGTAGAGATCTCTGGTAGAAGATGGGTGGTGGGATGAGCTGTTCTGGTAGTCGGCAGGGGTTCTGTGCTGGGGCAGCCCATCGTGAGTCATGGGCAGCAGGAGCGCTATCAAATGTGTTGAAGCCTAGAGAAGGAAAAGCACCTGTGTACTTCTAGAAGCTACAGATAATGTGCAACTGATAGGAAGAGAGAGCGAAAGCAGGGTGTTTCAGTTTGCTGATGTCTCTAGAGGCATATTGGTGGCATAGGGTGAGACAAGAGGCATCGAGGTGTCCTCTCATCTATTAGCTTGTGTAAGGTGGGAGCAGGGAGGGAGGGGGGGGGATTCTCTGTAGAAGGAGCTGTGGTTGAGATTTCTCTTGGAAACGTCACAAAAATCTTGAGGGAATGCTTAAGAGTGGAGAGACGGCAGCAAGCGGCAGCGGACCTAGAAGTGTTTCTGTTGAGAGTTTTGAGAATTACGTACATGAAGGAGCTCTTTTATTGGTGGGCAGCTCTGCTAAGGGCGTTTGCAGAATGAGACACTGATTCTTATTGTCGCGTGTTAACTTTCAGGATTTTATTGTCCTCCTAGTGCAGGGTAGAAAAACAGGAAAATAAATCACTGATGTCTGGGAAATTGTTTCTTGGTGAGTATTTTGTGGTAATATTTTTAAAAAGAAGAATTATAATTAAACCTTTATGCGTATCCACCTTCATAGTCTCTATCCATCTCTTAATGCATTAATTGCTTGAAATCCAGATTTACCGCTTAATGCAGTGGTTGAAATTCAAAGATATCTGTTGAAACTCTACACTTCTAATAGTATACCGCCTCAGATCGTGGAATAAAGAAATAAAATTACTCCATTTTAATTTCAGAAGCTAATGTATGTTTCTAATCCATCTTCATCCAAATTAAAAGCACTTTGTTTCTAATAAACTTGAGGGTGAATGAGAAATAATTTTGTTCTTGTGACTAAAGGAAATGGGTTTCTGTCCTTTGAAATGTATGGTCTGTGTACAAGTGAAAATGGATTTTTCAACTTGGAAACAGCTTTACCGACGCTTTAAAATGGCAAAGTTCCTTAAATTGAACCTGGAGAAACACAGATGCACTGTTAGTTTTAATAAGTCATTTCATTGTCAGTGACCTAATAATTGCTGTAAATTGTATATGTAACAATAATCCCTGAGTGTTAGTCATTATAAGTAGTTAGTCATTGATGTGACAAGCTAAAAGCGTGAGGTGATAAGGAAGGTGCTTAATTTCAGTAGTGACTGATTTCCCACAAAGTACAGTATCATAATTTATACACTCTGCAGTAGTTAGAATGGCAACGATTTTGCAAATGCAGTCTGCTTCCAGTGACTCTCACAAATGGAAAAGTACAGGTATGCACAAATACAAAATGTTATTTTAGATTATTTGAAAAATATTGTATCTTGAAACCATCAATGTGTATTAATAATTAAAAAATCACCCATGATCAAGAATGCAGTGAAATGAAAGGGTATAACATTTCTGACTTCATTAGACAATCAGAAATAAGTTCTTGTTGTGTAAAATATGTTCTTAAGTGTCCCAGTATAGCTAACATGTCATAGGTAAGGCTTGAATATACACAAATCCAAACTCAAAAAACTGGTTGGATTTGCTTTTGTATTTTTATGAGTTCTAAGTGTTCTTTCAAGTATTTGCCCTTGACTTCCATCAGTTATTTGGGATGTGTGCAATATCCTTTCCTCATTATTTTTGTTGATCAAATTAGTGATTGTGGTAAACCACAGTCACCACTACTGTCTGGCAGAATTTGATTCACTTTGCCTCTACAAGTACTTGGATTCGCAGAAAAAAGCGATCCTGCCTAGATCTCCATTGTGGTGAGCCAGGGCTATCACTGTCTATGCCAGATGACTGCAAAGCAAGCGCAGATCACCACTCTTCATGAGGCCTTTTAAAATAAACATGTAAACATCTGAGAGAATCAGCTTACTACTTTAAGATGGATGCTATCGCAGGCAGCCTCATATGTGAGAAAAGAGGTCTGAGCTGGTGACCGCAGTGTCAAGGTCTGTAGCCCGGGTCCTGGGGCCAGGTGATCACTTTGCATCTGCTTCAGCAGAGCAGACCTTTGAGCTGTGTCTTTCATGTCTTTCTGGCTTTGGACTATCAGCGTTAGCATTCTAACTGGTCAGCTGAGGACTCCGTACAAATCGGTTCTGGGTTACCTTAGGTCTGATTTGAGTCTTTGCCCAGTGTCCTGAGAGACCCACAACAGCCAGGGACATCCTCCTAGGGAGGACCTTTGGCCCCATATCCCAGGCACACTCAGTACGCTAGGTAATATACCCTGGGAGCTGTAATTACAGTGTGGGAACAGATCCCTGTCATCCTTCTGTCCCCTTCAAAGCCCCTTTTTCATCATTCGCCAGACCTATGTAGGAAGACTAGGAGGACAGGACTAATACCTGCCAGCTCTCCTGGGCCATTGCTTACATATCCACAATCTCCCAGCCTAGCCCAAGCTCTCTCATTTAATGGTCTAACTAGGTGTAATTAAATTTAGTATCATATATAGAAACTACTGGCTCCTGTCTGAGCTTTGTCTAAAGATTTATCATTGTAATAAGGTTACACTAATAATTGTGTTGAGTTTGTCTTGGCTCAAAATGGTTTTGCTAATCAGAACACTGTTTGCCAACTTGGTAAATTACCTTCTACTTGTATTAAATGGAAAAATTATGTAAACTGAAAGCACAGGGCAATAACTCTAAAGAACAATAATTTCAATGACTTGAACAGAGATGGCCAATTATTTAATAACCTCTTCATATGGAGAAGGACTCTTGCTAGGGATCTGTCCGTACCCTCAGATTTAAACTGCCTAGATTCTCAGTCGTCTTCAAATTAGACATGGAAAAGGAATGAATTATTATGGCTAAATAAGAGTAATATATATGGGAAAGACAGTACATAATAAAACTTTAAAATGTGAAACTTTGAGATGTGATGCTTAAGTAAAGCTGTCTTTGTCTTGGCATTAATCTATAACCTGTGTTTAATCAAGCAGGTGAAAACTGTAATTTGAAATATTTTTTTTTCAGAGAAAAATAGCTTTTTTCATCAAAAAGGACAACTTGGCAGAAGTTTGATTTCAACAGGGTTGTTTGATGGAAACACCAATTTTTTTTTTTATATCGAGAGCTAGATCAAGGGTAATATTTTCAAGTGTGCCCAAGTGACTTAAAGAACTGAATTGAATTTCTGAAGCTAACATAGGCATTTTACATGTTTTCAGAGTAGCAGCCTTCTAAGGCACCTGAGTAATTTTTCATTTCATAAAAACACCTACACATTTATTTTTTATATTAAATAGAAAGTGTCAGGAAAAATTTCTTGTCAGATCAGGTATTTAACCTAATCTTAATATTCACTGCTAGTCAAAAAAATTTAGATTTTCAAAGAATAAGCGTTAAGAAAAATCTCTTTCACTTCCCGCCCCCCCCCGCCCCCAAAATCAGGTTGAAATGCTAATTGAGGATAAGAATGTGATGAATCTGATGAGGCCAGATACACGAATAAGATCCTGGTATCATAGATATTGTCAGCTCCTGCAGGCCCCTGGGAGATGAGATGCTGTCCTCTCCCTGGTCCAGAGGTGGTCGTGTGCAGGTAAGGATTATATCCTGACCTCCTGATTTTTCACCTGGCTGTTCTTGCATCATCTTCTCTGCAGTGGACCTGTGGTGTTTTTAGCTGCTGACTAACACTCTGATAAACCTGTGGTGTACGATCCCGTAGACCATCACCAGTGATGGTTTCTCTCGTTCCTGAGCAGGGTCTTCTCTGCTCGCAGCCCCTGCTGTTGGCTCAATCCCTTGCCGACGGGTCCAGCAATCTCTGCACTGGACTGCCAGCTTTGAGCCGTTATGGGATTACATCCTCCCTACGGCAGGGTACGTGGGTTTCTGCAGTTCTTTGCAGCAATTAAAAACCCCCTATGCTTGCTTGTTCCTTTCTCTCTGCTTAGGAGTGAAAACAGAAAGAAATAACAACACCCTATTGTCATGTTTTTGTGGTGTGACCTTTATGCAAAGAACAGTACTGACAGTGGAATACATTCCAAATGTGCGAGCACACAAACATAGCCACAAACGACTAGCAATAACTGGGTTGTTTTCAAGAACTTAGAAAATTGTTTTAGACACATTAGGTAACTTCAACTGCTTCCCTCGGACTGAATGTTGTCACAAAAATAATGAAATAATTCTTGTTTGAATTCCAGTAGTGGTCTGCAAATGATGAAGCACATAAATAGTATGAGAAGCATCAGGAAAAAAAGGTAAAAAGGGACATAAAATCATAGAATCTTCATGGTTGGAAAGGACCTTTGAGATCACCAAGTCCAACCATACACACACCCCAAAAAAACCCGCCAAAAAAACCCCCAAAAAAACAAACAAAAAACCCCACAAACAAACAACCTACAATCTCTGCCACTAGAGCACGCCCTGAAGCGCCACATCTAGACATTTCTTAAATACCTCTAGGGATGGTGACTCAACCACCTCCCTGGGCAGGCTGTTCCAGTGCCTGACCACTCTTGCAGTAAAGTAATTCTTCCCAATATCTAATCTAAACCTCCCCTGCCACAACTTCAGACCATTTCCTCTGGTCCTGTCATTATTCCCTTGGGAGAAGAGGCCAACACCCACCTCTCTACACCCTCCTTTCAGGTAGTTGTAGAGGGCAATGAGGTCTCCCCTCAGCCTCCTCTTCTCCAAGCTAAACATGCCCAGCTCCCTCAGCCTCTCCTCACATGACCTGGTCTCCAGACCCCTCACCAGCCTGGTAGCTCTCCTCTGGACACGCTCCAGCGCCTCAATGTCCCTCTTGTACAGAGGGGCCCAGAACTGAACACAGCACTCGAGGTGGGGCCTCACCAGTGCCCAGTACAGAGGCACGGTCACTTCCCTACTCCTGCTGGCCACCCTGTTCCTGATACAAGCCAGAATGCTGTTGGCCTTCTTGCCCACCTGGGCACACTGCTGGCTCATGTTAAGCTGGCCATCCACCAGCACCCCCAGGTCCTTTTCTGCCGGGCAGCTTTCCAGCTACTCTTCCCCAAGCCTGTAGTGTTGCTTGGGGTTGTTGTGACCGAAATGCAGGACCCGGCACTTGGCCTTATCAAACCTCATACAATTGGCCTTGGGCCATCAATCCAGCCTGTCCAGGTCCCTCCGTAGAGCCTTCCTACCCTCAAGCAGATCAACACTCCCACCTAGCTTGGTGTCATCTGCAAACTTACTGAGGGTGCAGTATGTGAGGGTGTGTATCAGCTTGGTGGAAGATGACACCGCTAGAAGATCTGTTCATTGCACGTAGGATAATTTTTAATGCAAATTTAACTAGTTTCTGTTTGTTGTAAAGAAAGACGACGAATCCTGTCACTTTTAGTATCTTTTTATTAGGTGTAAAAAAAAAAAAGTATATGCTGCATTTGGATACTGATGGTATGCTTCACTTTTCTGAGAACCAAACTTTAACGTCCTTGTACCTGCTTGAGAATACTGCCTGTGATATTTTACATTCAGAGATGGAACAGGATGGATTAGCATCAGTTACAGAGTCAGCGAGTCTCTAAGTGATACTGTATCAGAGGAAGATTTTGTGGGAGGAGGAGCGGAAGTAGCAAGTATTGATGTTAGGTCAGCTGAACATTTAAGCGTGTCTTTAGTGTAGGATGTTGCGGTAGTTTTGCACTAGACAGAGGAAGACTAGAGATTGTAACAATAAGCCAGAAACAAGATAAGATATCTAGACATCAATAACATTTACTGCATGAAAGATCTATCAAAGAAATACTAACAATAAAAGGCAAGGATGTTTTTAGGTTTTTGGTTTTTTTTTCCCCCTTAGCTTGTACAGTTTATGCTTAGTGACCTTCTATCTCATCTCTGTGTGTGGTAGGAATCTCATCTGAAAAAGAAATTTAGTTTAAACTTGCAGCTTCCATTTGTGAATTGAGGAATTTCTGCAGAATAGCTAGCGGTTGCCTTTAAAGAAAAGCACAAAAATTAGATCACTTATTGAAGAGGAGTTGCTGAACTTTAGATCATAAGTCTCATGGCTGAAAAATGTAAATGTATTAAATTGTAGTGCCACCCACTCACAATGTCATCATGATTATTGTAATTAAATATATTATTGTTAATGCATAATATAAGTTGTTAGAATGATAATTAATATACCTTTTAGTTTAACGCATACCTAGAAGTTAATCAGCTCTGCATATGAGAGGGGGGAAGTAGTCATTTGTAGAGAACCTCTAATTAACACTATGCTATTAGACGTACCTAACAACAACAGCACCGCATAAGAAAAAGCTCAGGAAAATAGAAAACAGCATAACGGACCAGATCTTTAGTGAGATGTCCTTGGGGGTGAAGCCCTTCCAAGGCCAGGGGGGCTGTGTTCCTTTCCCACTGCACAAGCACCTGCACGACATGATGAAACAAGCACGATTCAGAAGGATTCACCTTTCCAGGAATCTGTTTTTTGTTGATGTTGGAAACAGTTCATTGGAATTTCATTGATTTGAAATGATCTTGAGTTTAGGGTGTTAGTATAGCAACTAATTGTGTTTGACTATACTCGTTCATCATGTGCTTGATTATATTCATTAACTGAGTAATAATTCCCATGACTCCTGGCTGCTAGGGCTGGGGATGGACAGTCGGCGCACATGCTTTCTCATGGCATCGGCACTGGAGATGGCCCCAGTCAAAACAACTCCTGGATCAGTCCGGATCTATAGTCCCACTGTGGGTATAAACCAGGAGTTTGGAAGTCAATGAAGAGCCACTAGGCGAAAGAATGATAAACAGTCTTCACAGCAGAAAAGCTTCTGCAGAATTTTAACTCAGTAAGTTAAAAGCACAGTCCAGGTGCACAGCTAAACGTTCCTGCTGCTATGAGGGCATCACGCAGCGGGTAGCTGAACCACAATTAACCTCATACTCCTAGTGCATCCCTAAGGAAAATAAGCAGCTATGTGATGATTATGGTTTTCCTCCCCTTCCCCAGGTTGTTATGCAGTCTTTCCCATTCATGTGAAAGTTTTAAACCTTGAGCAGAGCTTGCACAGATCCCAGTGCTCAGACGAAAAAATGCAATGCAAAGATTCTGCTGCACAGACCGTTCTTATGGGATCATTGTCACAGCTGCTGCCTGCTGTGCATTTGTGCATGGAATCTTTGCAAGGCGCCAGGTTTGGTAAAAACATGAGAGTAAATATTGTTCACTTCTTGTATTATACGGACCAAAGGGCAATGGATTTTCAGGCAAGACTTGTGAGTTTCAAACAGTTGTTAAGATAAATACTATATTAGAGGGCACTAGTCATCTTTCAGGATTATTTTAGGTATGTGTTTGTGAAGCAATTAGGATAAAAGTAACTCTTGTTATGCATAATGCATATTGATTTTTAAACTCATGTTTATTCGATATTTATCTGTCTTGTTCCTACATGGAAGATTCAAGATCGTTAGAAAACATGCATCCAAGTATCCATCCTGAGGTAGTCCAGAGGTGAAAATCATATTGCTGGCAGCAGTATTTAACTTAACAGAAATTCAGACTGTCAGTTCATCACCTCTACACAGAAACTTCAGCTGCAATCTCAGATATAAACACAAATAAACCACCCTTTCTCTGCTTTCTACTCTTTATGGCCTGTGGGCTTGTGCAGTTAATCTGGTTCTGCTAATACGGCAGGAGCTGAAGATTTCTTCTGCCTAAACCAGTTGATATCCCAATCAAATGTAGTGTCTGATTATTTCAGTTTCTGTTTCTATTTTTTATATTCATGTATTGGCAAGTTCAGCAGCTTCACGGCAAGATTTGAGCCCGAGATATGTTTTTCATGAGTAGTCACTAATAGTACTCAAAGTATTACTTCGAATGTTCCAAAAAGTGCCCTTTTTGGAGAAGAGAATTGGCATAACTGAAGCTGCAGGAAGTGATTTTTCACTGGCATGCTCTCAGTTATTATCTGAACATTTAGACCAAATTATTCTTCAGCAGGACCCTGAAATAGAAGACCTGTGATCAGGCTCAGCTGTTTCATTTCCAAGACGAACAGATACAAAATTCTGGGTCTGTTAAAACGCAAAAATTGAGGTTTCCTCAAATCGAAGAGAGGTGGGCTGCAAAATTTTCTACTAGCTACTAAGTGGATAGGAATACTCTACCCCCACGCCCTCCCCCGTCCCCTGCTTTTTATTCTTATTTTGTTCTGGACTGTTGCTGAGAGTTGCCACGTTTTGCTTTGAAGGCGCCGTTCCTGTGGGACTAAGCTCTGGAGAAGTGATTCCGTTCACTCTGATGGTCCAGCAGACCAGCCCAATGTGTGCGTGTCCCTCTGGTAATTGGTACAACATTGGTTTTCAAAATAAAAGAATTAAAAAAAAAAAAAAAAAGAAAAAAGAGATTGACAAAAAACATCACTGACCTATAGTAAGTCAGCGAGAGCTTTTAGTGACCTGCTTCGTTAAACGGATAGGCTTCTGTGTTCTGTACTAATTGTAGTTTAAGATCAGTGGTTTCATATTTGTGTATGTAGTGTCCTACCCAAATGCACGTAGCGATGTGCGAACTTGCTGTGTTGAAAGGTAGAAGAGACACGACATGTCGCCAGATTTAGATGTCATTGCAAAACCACTGTGGGCTGGGTATATTCTGCCTATAGCTACATGAGTAACAATAGAGAGGGTGGGTGGGTTTATTTGTCAGCAAAACATGAATTGAAACAACAAATGTAAAAGTCACTAAGGAAGCAGAAAGTTGGGGGGTGAACATCAGTCAGAGCAGACAGGAATTTGGGCGATGAAGAGGAAACAGGACGGAAAGAGATGATAACTCACGGTGTCTGTTCTACGTACCTCAAAAAATCACAGAATATGACTTCACATCTTATTCCAGAAAATGACAGGCTGTTGTTGGTGACAAGAAAGGGAGTGGTTAGGCTCAGTAGGACTGCAGATTTGTGGCTTTAATTCCCTGTTCCAGTGCCTTTTATCACCTGACTCGTTTCTTTCTAGATCCATAAAAATATTTAAGAATCCCTATTTCCATTAAATCGGATTTTGTTTAACTTGCTGAGATCTTAAAGATTAAAATTGTTTTAGTTTTTTATCTGCAAAATATGAATAATAGAAGTATATTGCCCTATTCGAACTGCTAAAAAGTGAAAAGAACACAAAAGAGAGAAATGCTTCAAATCATGTGAGTTCCAGAAATGGAAAAACAGATGTGAGAAAAGAATACAGCCTAGGTATGAATCACTCCTTTGAAGATGTTTCTGCTTGTCATTTTTGCATAGAAATGCATACTTTAGGATACTTTCATTTTGATTATATGTCTAATGAGTACTTGAAGAGTTCTTACACTTTCATTGTAACACCAAAGAAAAAGTCATAGGAAAGCAATTTAGAGAAATTCGTCGTCATAAGACAAGCAAACCTTCTACCTTTCCTAATTGCAGCACTCTGACAATACATTATAGTTCTAGGTTCTTTGATTACTATTGCAAAAAACCCTTCCCATGTTTGCAAAACGTCTTTTGCTTGTACCCTTTCAGCTTTAATTAGG
The DNA here is from genome assembly GCF_963924245.1 of Chroicocephalus ridibundus. Taxonomy (NCBI): domain Eukaryota; kingdom Metazoa; phylum Chordata; class Aves; order Charadriiformes; family Laridae; genus Chroicocephalus; species Chroicocephalus ridibundus. Next base: position 9,944,468 of record NC_086290.1, on the reverse strand, counting down.
TCTCTTGGGACAAATTAACATAAATTAAGAAAGGGATGAGAAGATTATTAAACATTTGTGTGTTGGTCTTTTGCCCCCAAAATGAGTGTGCCTTCAAAAGTAAACATATAAAGGATCTTGCGTGGCCTTTGCTCGCCTGAGTTGGGTTGTCTGGTCAGAGGTAGTTTACTCAAGGGAGGGTGTACGCCTGGATTATCAGGGCCCTGCAGCAATTTGAGAAATGCACATCGACTCCTCACACACTCTACCAGCGGCTGCCCGGCATGGCCTGAAGCCAGGGTACCAGCTTGGCGTTTGTGCACTGGTGGTGGAAATTCTCCTTGATGATGTGGGAGTCAACTGAATCCTTATAGCCTCTGAGGTGTAGATAGGCCGTATCTCTTCTATAATTTCTGATGGAGAAAAAGAGGGAGCATCTAAGGCCGTGCAAAAGGTTTGGACAGAGCCTTGGAAAAGTGAGGCACTGTAACTTTTAAAGTGTGCTAAAGGAGAACATGGACCATAAAAAAAAAAAAAGTGAACTACAAGAGAAGGAAAAAGAAAGGTATCTTGAGAATTTAGTCAGGATGATGACGTTTGGTGTAATGACCAAGACTTTGAAAGCAGATGCCAGACAAGCCTATTCTCTAGGGGGAAACAAACCACGTGAAAGAAGAGAGAGATCTTGCACAGGAGTACACTGACAGAAAGATACTGTCGATGAAAATGTTTTATATTTATTGTTGGGCACTCTTCCCGGTGAAAGGGGTGGGTCCTTATCTTCCTGTAGTAGTAGAATTTCCATGTAGTAGCAGGGGTCCATCTGTCCTGGTTCTTTCCGCTATAGCAGTAAAATACTTCTGTGCTGAGTATGGCTGATCATAAGTAGTTACATACACCCTTTTCCACAGCTGTGAGTGGCAGATGTGAAAGATGTGGGTTTTGTTGTTGTTTTTTGTGTTATTTTTTTTTAAATGGCCTTTAGGATCTACGGAATTACCTTGAGGGATGAATCAAGTCTCTGAGAATGACTGTGAAAGTACATAGCTTCCTGGTTCTTTATCTTCTTATTGACATTTTTTTTGTATATATATAAAAAGCTAAGTTTAAAATCCAAATAGTGATAAAAAAAGAGATACTTTCCAACAAATTCTACATTTGCAAACAGTCTGATACTTAAAGTAAATTTTGGTATCTCTGTAATAGTATTTTTGTTGGGATTGAGATTTTTGATGAAAAATTTCCAGATCTTTTCGGGTCTTTCCTAGATTTTTGCATCTAGGTCCTCTTCCAAACTAATTCTACTAATGGTTTTTCCTAAAGTCAGAGATGTGTCCAAAGATATCACAATATAAGGGAAATTGGAAGATAAAGCTGAGGGAAGCCCTTATTGGTTTGTATCATATACCTTATACCTCAACTCCAAATTCATTTTTTATAACAGCCACAATTCAGGGATTATTATAACAGAGACGATCAAATTAAATCCTTAATTTCTTATTCCTTCAGTCTAAAATTGTCCTCGCATTGAAACATGCGTCGTGTTCTTTTTATGTTAAGTAAGAAGGATTCTTAAACAAGATTTTTTTAAGACCTCTGTAGATGTGTATGTTTAAAAAAGAGTATTGTATGTCTAAATATTTGCACCAATGCATCAATTTGCATCAAGTCTACCACTTTGGTATAATAATCACTCCAATTCCAAGACAAAGTAGAATTAACCATATAAATCATTCTTTTGAAGCACCTAACAATGTCTGTTTAATGTAAAAAAAAAAAAAAAAAATTCTAGCTGGAATGGAAATGTAGGGAGGGTATGTCTGACTGAAGATGGGAGACAGGTATTTTTACAAATGAACAGGAGCAGTGGTGGTTTGCTATGAACTATAGATTTGGCCTACTTTTTAAACAATAGGCTGTTGCATACCAATCTTGGATAATTTTCAGGAAATTCATGCTTCACGTGGAGTTTTAAGAAAACACGAAATTAATTTTGCATTTGCAGCAGTTCTGATGTTGCATAAAAGTATAGCCCGTTTATTATGACATCTTCCCGTGTTTTGATATGCTAAACTTTCTCCCAAATATTTAGAAACATGTCAAATGTTATCAGAGGTGCTGTTGTTTGCATCTGATTTTAGCTTGCTAGCGCTCATTAAAAAAATAAAAAAGGGCAAAAAGAAAATTCAAATCCTGGCATAATAATACTAAAATACTTTAAAGGCTATGATAAGAATGGATTAAGGAGTCTGTCCTTACAAGTTGCTTTGGAGATCCAACCAAAATGCAAGGGTAGTAAAGGTAACCAGAGGCAGGCAGCTGTGATAGGTAGGCATAGCATGTGAGACAGGTTGGTCCCAGTACTGGTTCAGTCATGGACTGTACTGGGAGGCCTGGAAAAGTTTTGTCGGCTAACTGTGTCTGCCCTCACTCCCACCCTTGCTTTCATGGTACCTTGATGCGGAATCCCGACCTCAGTCTAAGGGCAATAGAGGTACGAAAGCTGTAATTCAGATGGGCATGGCCTTGGTGTCTCATGCTCACCTGTTCCTTTTCTTGTAATATTCGACTCGGGGAAGACTTTGAAACCCCATCATTTTTTTTCTTTAAGTTACTGGAATAAATTCAATGTTCACAGAGGAGGCTAGTTTGACAGCCCCGGAGAATACAATTATTCACAAGGCAGGTAATTATACTATAGGCAGGTATCAATCTTCTAATTGCCATACTCTTGACTTTGAGGACTTCTCATAGTGGGACTTCTGAGTCTGAGTGGCACAACTGGAAACCAGTCTGATTCCTCGTACTTGTCCGTAAATGAAAAAAATCTGTACGAGACTTGAAGATGCATCAAAGACCAAATACCAGTCTGTCAACTGCACACGCGGCACAGCAGCTGCCAAAGGGGGAGGCCAGTCGCAGCTACGTGGAGTTAATGCCCTTGGCCTGGAAAAGAGCAGCCCAAGAGGTGTTTTACCTCAAAATGGGCTAAAATGCCTACAGAGTGGTGAAATTGTGGCTTGCATACTGGAGACACAGGGGAATCCTGGATGTGCTAAAACCTTCCCCCCCACTTATCTTTTTACTCCACTAACAGCAAGGTGAAGGAGTGCTCTGAGATCACCCGACCTCTCTCTTCACCTTTGCCAGGTCATTTTTAACACAATTATTCTTTTCCTGGCCGGCTAAGCTGTTTTAAAGAACAGGTTAAAACACAGTAGGCTTTCACAGTGGCTGCATCTCACCAGAAAGAAATGGCCCCAGGTGACCCATCCCTACGTCAGAGCCAGCCACCTTGATGCTGAAGGAGTCAGAGGAAGAGCTCATGGGTTTGTTCAGTCTTCGTTGCCATTGTTTTCACTTGAACTGCAAATAAGAATTTATGATGTTGTAAACTAAAACGATTTCTGGAAGTGCGACTACTCAGGGAGAGGGTTTCTGGTGTGCCTGTCTATGGCTTTTTTATTATTTTTATTTTCTTTTGAGCCATTGGGACTTTTCTGATTTCAGTTATGTAGGCACAAGGTCAAACTAACATCCCGGTAAATTAATGCCTAGAATTGAAATGTGTCTTTGCATAACACGATGCAGTGTAGCTCGCGCCTTTGTTTTCTTTATGGCATAATGTGGAAAGAGTAGAATGAAAAATTAAATTAGAACCTGAGTAACAGTTTCCATCACGCAGCCTGTGATTGGCCTTCTTCAGCGCATAATTTTGCAAAAGTGTTTGTTCAGTGGTACATCAAGAGGCATGTCTGTGCATTACCCACTTATGGTATGCAGCTTGCAACAGCCATCTGCTCAAATCCCCTTTCCTTTCCAGCCATTCTGAGTCTAAAATATTGATAAACAATCTCTGCTGCTAAATTAAGACTAGAAGAGTAAACAGGGGAATGAATGTAAGCAATAAATTTCCCAGACATTCATGCTACGTGTGCTCCTGTTAATATCATGGTGATAAGGAACATTAAAAACCTGACACATGTAATCACTGTTTTCAAGTGACATGAAGGATAAAAACTTTAGGTAGGCTAGAATAGAGATGATGAAAAGATGCTCCCAAACAACTCATCTATATCCACAGACAGCTTAGTTCCTGTCCAGTGTGTCCGCAATCAGAAGCTACCTCCTTTGGTAATAATGAAGAAGGATTAAGAAAAAAGACTTTGTTTTCTGCTTACTTTTCATTATCATTTCCCTAGTCCCCCTAACAAAATACTTTGTGAACCGCAGTGGCTTACAGAAGAGGTACTTTCCTGGCAAGTGGTTTCTGCACTGATGCCAGGGCCAGCTCAGTTGTCCACGCAGAAACTGTAAGAGCACATCCAGCCCTTCACCCAGGTCAAGGGCCAGTCTGCCAGGCATGGGTGGTGAGGGTCCACCTGTGATGGTGCAGAAGCACGACGCATCAAAGCAGGGTTTAAAGCAGTTTGTTCGGGTGCAGCAAGCACTGAGCACAGCAGTGAGGATCTGAGGAAAAGCTGGAGAAACCTGGTAGGCTTTAAGGTGTATGCTCAGAACAGCTATGCAGAACAAGCTCCATGTCGCTGTGTCTATGTTGCTATTGGTACCCAAGTGAGATGTTTTAAAGCTACTTGGAGGAGTTGCAGTTGTATCTTTGGCTCCAGGGTAGACATATGCAAAGGCCATGTCTCCAACCTCATATATTTCACTGTCTTAAAGTTAAACATATGGCAGAAACAGAAAAAGAAGCAATTCCTAGAGCTGGAACAATTTATCCAGCTGGTTAAGAGCATTTGGTGAAGTTTCACGTGCAGTCCTCCTGGGTGCACGCACTAGATTGGCTTAAAAACAAGCACTTCAAATGACTGTTTGCTGCCATATGTTGGAGCTTGGAGGAGGACCCCAGTGTCAACAGATCGCCTGAAGGGTGCTGTGTGTCTCGTGAAATCCTTACATCTGTTGATGGGTGTCAGCAGGAAGCTATCACCTTGTCTGTTGAACTCCGTAATCTGCCGCCATCTGTGAGCAGAGCTGGTGATGCTCTCTCTTGAGCTCAACAGTGCCTGAGACACACCACAAAGATCTTCTGAAGTTAAAATATAAGAAAGGGAAGTAAGATATGAGAAAAATAAGGCATGGGCAGGGCCAGAGAATTAATTTAAATCTTTAAAGGGGAGATGCAGGGGGAGGACTTTATCTCCAAATCTTTTTTGAGAAAGCAGGCTCTTCAGCCTCCAGAAACACCTTGGAGTGCAAATGAGATCTGTGATAAGGTATGTCAGAAACAGAGAGAGGACTTTTCTGCAATTTTGACCTTGTGTATAGACAGTGGCGCTGAAGGAACATAGATGGGCTCAAAGTAAGTGAAGAGATGGTGTGTCAGAGAGATGACTGCTGAGGAGAGCACCTACCATCACAGTAATAAAAACATTTGTAAAACCATTTTACTCCCTGTTTCTAAAAATTTCAGCTGCCTTGCCTTCTTATGCTGTGATTTCCAGGTTCCCAGAGGCTGCTTCCTGAGCCTGCCCAGGCCGGTTGCTGTTTCTCCCCTATGTAACAGGAATAGGTAGATCCCTTGTTTATCTGCTGTTTGGTGTTAAATCAGTGAAACCGTGTTTCCGGTGTATCTCTGATAGTCCCTTCCAGCTCTTTCCTGCTTTGAGCAAGCCCGTCTCCCAGGCTGGTGGCCACAGAGTGCTGTGACCTTGATTTAGATTCTTTTACTCTCTTATCTCCGTCTCACTTTCTCTGCTCCTTACATGTTCAGCCACCCCAGCATCTCCAATGTATTGAGTATTCTGACTTTCAGGGAAGTTAATTAAACTCCCAGCCCTATTGCTACTTTAATATTTGCTGGTTTAATTTGATTTTTGTGTATGTAGTTTTCTCTATCAAAATGCCGACATTCGCTGTAATTTAAGCACAGTAGTGTCTGATGCTTAGATTACCAAATGACTGCAGTGTCTTAGATGCTACAATTTCACACAGTGACAAGGAATGCTTTGGTTCTTGACTCGTGTAAATAATACTTCATATAACTGTGAAGGCAGGGAATGGCATCTTTTTACCACAAATGAAGACGCATAGCAAATCTAAGAACAAACAAAATACAGTTTTCATCTAGTCATAAGTTGTACTTTTATTTGGAGATCTCAAAATACTACTCCGAGATTGATGCTATATAGCAAGTGTTGATCTGAGATACTTGTGCGTTTTATAATGTTATGGAGATATAAATGTATATTTTTGATATCTTATTTGCAGTGAAACAGCTAATTGGAAACTGTAAAATGTGTCCAAAGCATTTTTGCTTATTGCCTGGCTGTGGGTTTTGTCTTTCTTTAAATGCTGTTTCAGCATATTCCTGGCTAATAAGGATAGGTGTTTTACATCATTTTAGCAAAGTGGAACATTGGAATTATATGACTGAAAATCTATATTGCCATTTTTCATTTTCATTATTACTCTTTCATAATTAAGCAATAAATATAAGCTGTGCTGATCTGTATGATTATGGCAAACTTTCTTGGATACTGCACAGAATGAGAGAGTAGGCGGAAAAAGATTCTAGCTACTGCTGGAAAAATATAAAATTAATCTTTCGGTATGTTGCCTGCTTATCTTGAACTTGTTCTGAGCTTTTCCATGTACTTTAATGGAACTGGTGTTGCGCTGCTGGGGGGTTTATTTAAGAGCTGATGTAGGATGTACATTTTTCCAGTCAGTGTAATATTGGCTTGAAGATGTTCCTGTGATGAGCAATAGCAAAGACAAGGAGTTTAAATACCACTTCTCACAAGGATGAAAACATCTATTTGCCAGACTTCTGCAAAAATATAAATTCTTCCAAACCTTAAGCAAATTAATGGTTGCACAGGGGAGTGAGGCCAAATAAAGCCTTGAGAGCAAGCCAGGAAGGTAACAATTAATGTTCATTTCAAAAGGAGTCTTGTGGGGTCAACTGCACGCTTAAACCAGGCATGCTGTGTCCTTTCTTCTGTGTGACCCAGCAGGTCTGGGGGGCGTTGGAAGACGCTGAGGCTGTGACCCCAGTGGAGAGATGTAGGAGAGAACTGAAAATGCTATAGGTAGAAGCTAAGGTGAAGGGAGCGTATGTCTGTGTGTGTATTGTGCAGACCCTGGGTGAATTGTGCAGGGAAGAGAGCTGAAGTGTGGAAGCGGGTGGAATGGAAGAGAGCGGCACGGGGCGTAACACTGGGATTAGGGAGGCTCCCCAGGTGATGAACATGGGTAGCATGAGGACCCGCTCCTGCCTGCCCATGGTAAGAGTTGTTTGGTCGTAGACTCATCGAATGGTTAGAGTTGGAAGGGACCTTAAAGATTGTCTAGTTCCAAAACCCCCTCCCACTAGACCAGGCTGCTCAAAGCCCCATCCAGCCTGGCCTTGAACACCTCCAGGGATGGGGCACCCACAGGTTCTCTGGGCAACCTGTTCCAGTGCCTCACCACCCTCACAGTAGAGAATTTCTTCCTAATATCTAATCTAAATCTAGCCCCTCTCAGTTTAAAACCATTATCCCTTGTCCTATCGCTACACCCCTTGATAGAGTCCCTCCCCATCTTTTCTTTAGGTACCGGTAGGCGGCTATAAGGTCTCCCCAGAGACTTCTCCAGGCTGAACAACCCCAACTCCCTCAGCCTGTCTTCACAGGAGAGGTGCTTCAGCCCTCTGACCATCTTTGTGGCCCTCCTCTGGACCTGGTCCAACAGGTCCATGTCCTTATGGTGGGGGCTCCAGAATTGGACACAGTACTCATCATCTTGGGACAGCTTGTTTTGGTAATTTAGCATATCTGTCCTTGCGTTTGCCAAATGTGATTTGGTATATGATCCCCATTCCCATCCTTTGTCTCTCTGTTTCTTTTTTGGCTGCTGGCTGTGTGTGCGCTGCTGTCCTGCTTAAAGTCAGGGACTCGTTTTAGTTTTTGCTGTTGCCAGAGTTTAGTTATATCAACATTTTTAAAGTTCCTGGCCTTGAGTGTGCAATTGTTGTAGGTCAAAAGCATGGTTGGAGCATGTGGGGAAAAAAAAAAAGAAAAACTGGTTGTCCCCAAGCTATGAGTCTGTAAACTTCTCTGGTAAATCAGAGATTAAGATAATTCCCTGGCATTTTTCGAGGGCAAACTGCCTCTACTTACCTTTTCAGTGTCACGGCGATGAGGAGAAGTAATGATACAATTGAATTCTGTTCACTGTGTAAACCTTATGACTGTCTAATGAACACATTTTCAGATATTTTTCTAAGGAACAGAGGAGAAAATGTATGCTTTTCCTCTACCTCTAGTTTCTTGAAATTTGGTAAAATAGTAAAGGACAAAATCATGTGAGCAGGGCTATGTCAAATCCCCACTGTTTATTCCATGGGAAGAGAGGAAGAAAAGGATGTGACAAAAATACTAATCTGAACCATGAGATATCCCACTTTGTTATTTAAAAGAGATTGTGTGAGTCATGGGGAGCCATGATTTTGTAAACAGGTGCAGTGATTTCTGTAGTGCAGAGAACTAATGAGGAATGGTGAGTCTAGCTTGGTTAGAGCAACAGCGCCGCATTGCAGCACGCTGTGCTGAGTACTCTGAAAGTATAAAGCAATGGTCTGGAGTTCCAGGAGATTTTCATCTCCTAGATGATCTTCGTCAAATCCTTTCACTTCGCACCGCTTCTGTTCCACCATCTGTAAGACAGCCAGGAGAGTAAAAACAGCACATTGAAAGCTACTGATGAAAGTTAGGTGGCAGCCTTATTTATCACATTAAATGTACATTCTGTGCAACGTTGTTGATCGTTATGGGTGTAAATTGTTGTCAAAGCTGCAGAAGGCCTTTGCTCCTCCTGCATAGATCTTCTGTGCCAACTTTCTGCTCATTGTTGGTAGGACTGGGAGACAAATCTTACCATCGCACTTTATATAAAGGTCTGCTACCATGTTACTGCGTTACAATCAGATGCTTATGCTCATTCTTACCTGTTTCATTTATTTATCCTTTTTTCTTTTCCATTCCTGTCACAATTTCTCCATTTCATAATTGTGTCATCATAACTACGTAAATCTACAGATAGCTGTCTGTAAGTGCCCTTAAGTTCAGTTATAAATGAAATGTGGAAAAAAACCCCCCACCCCACCCATGTTGCACTGTGTTGGCAAAGCAGTCTTAAAAGCTTTATGCCTCTTCTATGAAAATTTCTAGTTATAAATTTTCTGCTTACATTTTGATTAGTAGGATTCAGACTTATATTTGTAGTTGAGAAAAAGCATTTCAAATTATATCTTTCTTCCTTCTATCTACTTACAAGCTGATCCTTCTCTTTCCAAACTAACCTACGTTTGGCTTTTAACTTCATTTGCTAAAATTTAAACGTCTGTGATCTTTCAGACTATCAAACTGTTTTATTGAAACATTCAAACTGGACCAGCTACTCTCCTGATAAGTGTAACACTTCTAATAAGTCTGGCTGTAACTGAAGTAATGCTGTGTTCTTGCAAGTAGCAAAGATGGATTTAAAAGTGCTATTTTTGAAGACCCGTTATGGGGCCTTTCCCCCAGTTCTTTCCAGGTGAAAAGAATTAAGAATAACGTAAATAATGTTCTTGAAGTACCAGGGCGTACAATGACTGTACTAATTATGAGATGGAACTGTACAGCGCGTCCTGGTGCGTTCTGTTCAGAGGTATAAAAACAAACCCAAAATTTTCTTTGTGGCTGGGAAAATCAAACCCCTCTTTTTTTTTTTTTTTTTCTTTCTTTCTTTCTTTTCTTTCTTCTGGAGTTGTGGAAAGGACTTAGTTTATGGCCAATGTTCCTAAAGGGGGTATGTGTAAGGGATTGCAACAGTTAGATCTTATTTTTGTCTTGATATAAACATCAATCTATTATTTCTCACAGAACAAAGCATAGTCCATTTATGTTTCTTCTTGCGTTGGCTGATTGCCATTCCCTCAGGGGAAAAAGTAGGTTTCAGGCCTGCACAGAACTTTACAAAGGATCGGTTTCCCTAGAGACTCTGCCTACTATGGAATTGCAGTAGCATGCTTGCTGAGCAGCGCGTTGTGTAGAATATGATGTCTGCGTCATGAACCCTCTGATTAACAGCATGCGAGGTCCCGGGTCCAGGTTCTTAAAAGGTATTGTTGTGTTGCTCCACTAAGCATTGCAATGCACAGAGAATTGGCACTGTAATTGTTTTTTCAGGATGTTGTGACTTTCCCAGAAATTCCATCCTCATCCCCAGTTTACTACCCAAAATATGGAACTCAATATGATTCCATGAAACATTTAAGTATCAGCAAATTCACTGTCTTCCCATTAAAAGCTCTTTAAACTGAAGCACTTGTGGAAATACTCCAAATGCCAAAACATTTCCTGAGGCTGTGCTGTTATGTTCACTGGTAGAGACAAAAGCACCTGCCAAAATACATGATTTGTTTGTAGACAATTGAAATTAAAGAAACTGTTAATCACTGCGCTAGTTTCTCAGTTTCCAAGAGTTTTCCATTGGTCTTGAAAATCTTCTGGGAGATGTGAATCACTGTCTCTTTCTCTCTGGATATGATAATTCCCAAGTCCCTTTTCTGATCTGGGAGTAAGTTACTGACAGCAATGCTTTGTCTCTCAGCATTATGTATGTAAAGAATTTAATACGTTATGCACGCATTTGAATCACATACTACATTTTCAAATGTTTAGTCTGATACTTCTGCTCATTCTTTTTTATTTAATATTTTGTAACCTTCTTAAAAGTAACCGAAAAACATTCCTGATGCTTAATTTGGAAAATACAGAGGCCACTCCAAAGGAGCAGACCTTTAACTGCGATGCTGAAATGTCAGACAGCAATTGGAGATCCTCAGTCCCAACCTTTCATTTAGCACGACTTTTCTTGGCTTGTTCAGATTGATGAGATAACAGCTTGAGACAATGAGAGTTTCATTACAGTCCTGTTTTGCTTTGTCTCTCCCATTTATTTGAAAGGTGGCCAAAACCTCACACAGCGTGTTGTGTTACATGTGCAGAAATTAATACTTTGGGTTTGCATTTAAAGCATCCCATCGTTGCATTGCATAGTTTTGTTATTTTGTGATAGATTTTGGGCTTGAATTGTGATAACATAGCGGAGTTCAAGCATAAGGTATTGCTCAAGTTCATCCATACGTACTACAATTTCACCCCAGAGGTAGCTGTGGAAGCTCTGTTGAATTTGCAGCGTGGGTGGGACTCCCCTGCCCTACTGGCTGTAGCTTCCCAAATCAACTGACCTCAACGATTCTGTGTCCCAGGTAGAATTTGTGGCAATGGCCGTTTGCATTCAATCACAGAAATTACAGATATTTTGCAAAGTCATTATGGATGTGGGTAGTTAAGCACAGGTATACTATTGGTAAACAATAACTCCTGTTCAAAGCCCTTTGGCCTCTAAACAAACCCCAGATGAAGTTCAAAGATCTGGAGAAGGCAAAAGAGGGAAAGACCCTTAAACTGTTCTTTGTTACTGCCTTTTGCACGTTGACTGGGGCATATTGCTGCGTGTTTTCAACTACCCGTAAAACACTCAAGCTACAAGTTTGCAGAAACTTTGAACAGGGTTTCTCTAGAGAGTTTTTTAGGTGCTTTGATAATTGATGAATGTCAGAAGAGCAGTGGTGAACCTGTGGATGAGACAGTGCCCCTAGATTAATGTGCATGGTGAGGAAGTAGAGGGAATTAATCTAAAAACATCTTTAAGGACTCAAGAGGAAGGTAGGGGAAAGGAACTGCCTTTAAGCTATTCCCGTGTACGTAGAGGAAGTTTCAATTAGAGCTTGCTCCATCGGTCTGATACCACTGATCTAGAAGAGGGTTTTTTTATCCAGGTCTGAAGAACGAATAATTTCGACAGTTAAAACGTATGCCGTGCGAGGGCTGAACCTTAGCTGTGATGCAGACACAGCATGCCGTGTTACTATACCCTCTGAAGCTGACCCAGTAACTCATCACCTACAAGCTTTATTGCTTCTGAGCCATTCTATGAACTTAGGCTTGCTCTGTTGGCTTTGAATACAGGAATCCATGATCAGCTATCTCACTTTCTTCTTCCTGACTTCTAGCCCTTCTGCTCTCTTTTCTGTTACTCTGAAACCTGTAAGTAGGAAAAGACAGTGGTCTACAGACTGATTTCTTCAAGGGTTTTATGTCACAAGGGAGAAAGAAATGTGTGCCTTGTGATGGGACCCATCTCCGTGTCACACTGAGGAAGTGAGTGCATGCAGATGGCTGAAGTGGAAGCTCTATATTATATTACATTACATTATATAATAATATTACTAATTATTGTCATATATTATGCTATATTATATTTTTATTATATTATAGAAAGAAACGAGTAGCTTATGTAGTTCAGACTAATTTAAGGCAACCTCAAGGCCAGTGCTTACTATGCACAGACATAAATGTTTTAATGCAACCAAAGTTTAACTTGTGTGTTTTCTTCCTGTTTCATAGCCTTGCTCTTTAGCTCATTTATTCCATACTCTACAATGCCCACCTCTGTTCTATTTTTTTTTTTCTTTAACTTACGGCTTCATCTCTTGGGTCTGTAGCCTTATCAAGTACTGAGCTATTATAATGATTCTGGTTTATGTAGCTTCTACTTCGAAAACAAACCAGAGCAGTCCTTCTGTGTCTACTAAGCTCAGAAATGTACTCATAGCGTTCTTTCCATGCTTTGAACGTAGCAAGCATAAAATGGCTTCCTTACAGATGTGTTTTCCCCACTCCTGTGGCATGAAGTATTCGTGAAGTACCACTGGATGTTTATTGCTTCTCCATCTAACTCAGCTTTGAATTCACCTGATCACAGAAAATCTACAGCTCTTGCTGAAGCTTCAGCACGAAGTCATGCTTGTTTAGAGAAAAATAAGGTCAGAAAATCTTCAATGAAATGCCTTCTTCTTGTGAGAATTGGTCTATTTGTCAACACGCCTACGGACACGACTGATGCGTCGCCACCACAATGCAGGTCCTGCCCTTAGGAAAATTCTTTTTGTAAATTTGACGAATTTTATTCTTTCCTCTCACCTCATAAATAACCCTTCAGCGCAGTCTCTCAAGGGTGCCAATGCCTCATTTGGGGTTCTCAGAGGCAACCATGTGCCCCAGGGAGTAGGATTCAGCCCACCTAACTTTGGATGTCATCTGGACTAGGGCAAAATAAATAGCTAATAAGAAAAATAAGCACTTCTGATGCTTTCACAGGGGAAAGATAAACCATGGCATAGAAGGAACCTATTTTTGTCCATTATGTAGAAAGGAAATGCTTAAATGCAGCCATCTGCACTGCTAATATCTAAATTAGGTGATTGCACCTCAGTCCTTTCATCAGTTCTGATCCAACTTCATTAAATAGCTCCCTGATTTGTAATTAGATAATGCCTGGCTACAATTTTCAAGTTTCCCTAGTGTTAGCACCTTTTGTTTCTTTTTTTAATTATCAAGTTTTTCATTAGAAGGTGCAGCATTTTCATGCAGAAATTCCCCACGCACCAGGGACAGAAGCAAGGCATAAAATGCACTGGATATTTCATTAGTTGGAAAGAACTGGTGTCTTTTAATTCTCTCTGTCAGCAAATGGCTAATTTTCTTGAATTGATATATTTCCTGAGTCTTCTGTGTTTGAGATCTTAAAGCAACACAATAAGGACAGGCAGTGACCCCAACCACTGCAGAAATGTATATGGAGCTGCAATTACACTTTAGATTGCAGTTTTTTTAATGCGAGTTCCCTATTTTGTGGTCAGATCAGGATAGTTTAATACAAAAATGTTACTGGGAATTTTGAAAATGAACAGCCAAAGGCACTTGTCAGGAAACTCCAGAGCTCTGCGTGTTCTTAAAGCTCTGCAGTTTTTTGGTAGCCCTGAAGAGTTTATTATACGCATAAGAACTGCAGGCTTGTGGAGGTTTATTTAGACCCTGGATCCAGTTGCAGAGAAGGTTGGAAGGGCCTGGAGCTATGAAATGAACAGGAGTGAAACCTTTTCTTTTCAATTTGTCATTTAACACTTGGCAACCAGCACCTTTAGGGATTTCAGCCTTGAGCAGTGATGCACAGTCATCGCTGCAGCTCCTCGAGTGCAATCTTTCACGTAGGGGATGATTCAGCTGATAAAATTACATTACTTTGAAATTAGTTTGGTACTTAGCATTTAATATTCTTCTCTTTTGCTCTGCAATTAGCTTTTACTAATGCAATTTAATCTATTTGTAACATTTCTTGAAAATCATAGTAGACATGATTTGAAATGAAGCTAAATCTCTTGAACTTTTCCTTACGTTAATTTGAAATGCCAACAGGGCACCAACTGCTGTGAAAATTAATGAATGAGCTACACCAGACTGTCTTTCATTTCATTTGAATGACTTCACACTTAGGGAGCATATGTGACAAACAAGCTATTCTCCAACACCACAGATGATGCTGGAGCGAGAAGAATTTTGCTGCTTGTGGGGCTGGATGGGCAGATTGTGGGTCCTGATTTCTTTGGAAGCACGTTACGGAGTTTAGCTCACAAGAGAGGCAACTTCCCTCAGGAAGATGTTTTTTCTTTTAAAGAAACATTATTTTTTTTTAAAGTGCGTGAAATATTAAACTGAAAATACAGACCACTGCGGTTACGTTTTTCTATAACTGCCTCACTTATTTCAAAAATCTCAAACATGATACTCAGCTTTCTTAAAAGCGTGGGCAATTTGTCTGTGTTACTTCTTAGAGATAAAGCTGCAAATACTGTATAATGCTAACACAGGTTCGAGCTGAATTATCTTATAACATGCACGATAATTTTGTTCAGAACTGAAGATTGCACTTCTTTTCCTTATCCTGAAGAGCTGGGGAAATGGTTGATCTTAACAATGAAAGCAGATCTCCTGCGCAAGAAAATGGATTTCGGGAAGATAAAATTTCTTGGCTTCTTATCAATGGTTATTAGCCAAAAGAAACTAAACACACACAGATAAATTGTTTTCTCAGGTAGTGTCAGTCACGTCATAGCTATTAAAACCCAGTTGCAGAATCTGGACTATTTTTGCGTGATGATCAGAAGTCCTTTATTGAGTGCTTGGACAATAACTCTGCCATCATTCTCTGCTAAAATTCCCTTTCCATTCCTGGAATTTGGCTTTTATTCTTTCAGACGCCACAGTACCTACTTGATTGTGTTCCTGCTGACAAATTTTTAATATCTTTCTCTTTAAGCACATGCTTATGTTCCACTATAGTCTTGACACCAACATACACAGAAGCTCACTGCTTGTTGCGAGTGGTTTGTTGAGTCAGGTGGGAAATTCAGTTCTTCAGTTTTAAATGGAAGTAGTAAATATACTTTTTTTGGGTTTTTTTGTTCCGCCGTTTGCAGTCTGTAATAACAAATGAAAATAAAATCAAATTGTCTGATCAGTAAAGCTGTGACACAGCGTTCATTCCTAGATAAATGATCAAATAAGCAATTTTACTCACACACGGATTAAATAACTGGCACCAAAGCCAATAAATTATTTTTTTATACTCTGCATTGCAGTCATATAATGAAAAGACTAATTGGATTTGGACTTGGAAAAATGCCACTGCTGTGCTCCAAAAACTGAAACATTGACTAAACTGTGAAATAAAATAAAAGTATGGGGCAGAGGTATTGTGGCTATTGTAATGCAAAGGATTCACACTTTCTTCTCTGATTTAGGCTTGATATTTAATGAGCACAATGGCAATGTTGTGTGAATAGATGGAAGCTGTGAGCTCTGTGTAATGGAAACAAAATAATAGAATGTTTAAAGGCATCTTTTAGAAACGGGACATGAAGAGGCTTGTCAACAGTGAGCCTGCGACAGAGCGAGAATTGGTGATGGACTCAGCTGGACACAGAGCTCTTCTGCCTTGGTCAAGCCAGGGCAGATATTTTCACTTTGCCTCACGCAGGGCAGTCATCTCTCTGAGTGTGCCTGTGCCTCACTCAAGGACAGACAAGGTCTTCTTTTGCGTCATTTTTCATCATTTTCTAGATAATGGCATCCTTACTCTCTGCTTGTTGTCAGACACCAAAGCGCTTTCAGACATAATTTATGGGCATGATTTATACATCAAAACACCTGTCAGACCGAATGCTTAAAAAGTAAATTTTAGAAGTCTGGAGAGGAACGTATAAAGGCGCATGCACTACCGTGTGATTTCAGGAGTGTTTGTTCACAGAGGGTTTTAACTGGCATCTGACTTGTACCTCCTGGAAGCAACAACTGTGTCGATTATTGCAAAGTGCAACCTCAGTTTGCCAAAACTGCAGGGATTAAGATTGCCCAGCTTGAGGGAAAGACGTGCATGGCTTTAAGTATCAAAACTGCACTAAGAATTCCTTTGACTGCTTAAAACTGTTGTTCTGTAGGGTGTGTGGACTGTCAATTCCCACATCACGTATACTTAATATCACTGGATAAATTAATCGATAATTAAATATCTTACAAAATTGTCGTGAATGAGATTTTTATAAGGTATTCATAATGGAGATTGTCGGGCCAAAAGTGGGAAGGGATTTAAAAATGGGTTAGACAATTTCACAGTTTTGGGATTTCTACGAAGCTTCCTCGTCTATTCTTATATCATCTGGCTTAGGAAGGTCCTTGATCTCGGATCACCAGGCCCTGCGTGTGAATGCTGTGGTTAAATTCACTATGTTCATGTTCAGTTTCTCGTGCTTTTCTTTCAATGTCTGTAATCTGCCACTAATCCTCTTATTATTACTGTGGTTTTCCAAATGAATTGGTTTTGGCTGATACACTTTTTTTTTTTTTCATAAACACCGCCCCCCCCCCCCCCCCCCCCCCCCGCCAAGAAAGTTGATTTTTTTTTTTTTTTTTTTTTTGCATTTTTTAAGATAAAAATTCAAATATTGTATCTGAAAATTTTTCAGCTGCATGCCCTGGACAGCTTTTCTATAGATTCCTGAATAACATACTTGATCCGAAACTGAATTTATAAGCAATAAATCGATACATATCTAACAAAGATATTTACTGTTCTGTAGTGTTTAAGAAGAATATAAACTGATAAATATTCCTAGTACACAAACGAGATTTCAGTACAGTCTGTATTCAAATCTGCTTTGCAGTACCCTGTATAAAAAAAATGACCAGAAAAGCTACTAAGAAGGGAATTGTTGAGACAGTGCTGAGCAAACGTGATATTTCAAATGGTATCATAGCATGTCGTAGGCAGGGATCTGTCAACAATTCCTTTATTAACCTTGGCGTTCAGGCAGTCACAGCTACCAGGCTGAAATTTCATCCTCAACCAGAGCTTCTTGTTTAAGTTCTCTCGGCTCACAAAAGTAGCGTAAGCTAGTTCATTTCCAAATTTAGAGCTGCAGGAGACAAAGGAAAAACAATAGGAAATAATAGGTTTCTGGTTCCTACCCACACTGCTTTGTGCTCCTACTCTGAATTTATCAACCTGCTAGTTTATATAATGTTATTTTTCTTCTGTTATGTTTAACACATGATATTTTGCATGAGAAAAAGGGACCGTGGTGTTGCTTTTTAGTCTGATATTATCAAGGTGCTCAGAAATGCTGTTAACTATTTCTCATATTGATTGATTTGTTAGGTCACATTCTCTGCTTTGTGTCTGCGCAAGACTTGGATGAACCCGAATAAGTGCAAAATAAACATCTCTGTTGTAAGAGAGAGACTGTCTCTTCATCTTAAATTATGAATGCGTAAGACTGAAGTGAGGAATTACTTTGGTCTTGCATAATATGAATAATGCATGTAGCACCATTATACACATCCCACAGGTTGTGGAACTGGAATGTACTGTAATGTTAATAAACATTCATAATGCTCACCATAACCATTCTGAATGTTTTATTGCCAAAAGAAATTGTGATCCCAAGGACATTCAGAGATGTCGGTCTTATTACTATATCCAATTATTAAAACTTAAACTTATAGCTGTATTATCCCCTCTCTCTGTTTGACATGGGCAACTAGTCAAAATCTCTGGGTCTTGTAGGATGTTTCTGTTATGTTGTCAAGGGAGCTCGTTGTTTCTTATATGCAATCTTATTTAATTAAAAAAATGCAATACCTCCTGTTTTTCTGCGCACAAGGAGAATCAAACATGAGATGCATTAATTTCTTGCAATTCGCAGCTTCTTTCAAGCTGCATTTGAACCCCAAATCTTTCTCTGTCCCATTTGCAGTGTTTCCTAAGGCTGCGGGAGCAGCCTGCAAGCTGGTTTCTTCATTTCCTTTCTACCCCCTCTTGCAGTTCCCCTCGCTTGTACCCAAAAATGTCTGCTTTCAACCTAGTTTCTGGCTGTGTCAATATTCAGGAAAGGGTGTTGAAGCTTCATGGTTGGTTGTGTATCCCAATCTCACCTTGTTCTCAGTGGTGCTCCTCTGGTTTTTGCATAAGAGAACCTATGAAAGCTGAAAAATGCTGTTGGAAACCCGTAGAGGAGCTCTGGTGCAATGTGGTGCCACACGGGTGGCTTTAAGAAAGACATGGATGTTAGATTGCTGATTTGCCTAATTAAGGTCAAAGAACAGTTAACATTCTATTTTGAGGATCTGTGTGGGTTTAAATGGCTTGGAGGTTCTGTCTCACCTCTTGCGTGTGGACAAATTTGAGCCTGAAGAAAATTCAGGTGAGTTTGAAATGAAAACTCAATGAAGATGAGAGAGCAGGAGACTCTGCTGCCAATAATCACAGAGACTGTGAAAAAAATAATTTGTCTTGTTATTTGCTTTGATAATTAAGGAAAATAGAATAATCTACTCTAGAAGGGATGGCAGGATTTCTTCTTAAAACAAGTAAGTTTTGTGATGTTTTAGTAAACTGGTCAAATTATCGGTGGTAATTTATTCCAGGAAATGCCACCGTTTTTTTTCTTTTATTTGGGTTTTTTTTTGTTTGGTTGGTTTTTTTTATTTTAAAGCTGTGTGCGAGTTAAGTAAAACAGTCAATGAAGTTTCTAAGTGAACTTATTTGCTACGTTGACAGAGGGATGAAACAATCTGTTAACAAAGTGGATTTTTCAAAGTTGCAATAACTATTTTCCTTGGTGGGAAACATGAAAATAATTAACTACCCAGTTATTGTAACACCACAATTAATAATTTTGTTTGTTTGTTTTAAACCATTAGTTCTGGGACGTTTATTTTTAACTGTCTAATTGTTACTTTGTCAGGAAAGAGGCTGACATTAAAGGGACTATTTGTGTTGATTCAAAGGTTAGTTTAGAAGATAAATCTCTTTGGGTATAATAAGTGGAAAAAGAGCCTTTTACTCTCAACAATGTAGAAAATTTATGTATTTCTCTCATTCCATCACTTCAGAAATTATTCTTATTATGGAACCATAGCTTTTAAGGACAAACAGGGACATTCAATCGTTTACTCTGACCTTGCGTAATCGAGGCCATGGAATTTTATCTTACGTTGAGCCTGTTAGTTTCATCTCCATCATGGTATATATTCTACAGATGTCTTCAACCTTGATTTGAAGCCAACGAGACATGATAAACAGTTTTTTATGGTAACATGGTCCAATAATTAATCATCCATATAAGTACAAAAGTCTGTCTTGGTTCTTAAGCTTATTTATGCTGATCCCCAGACTTCAGTCCCCAATTTCACTGCTAAACTAGAGACCTCTTTGCATTCTTCTCCTTCTACCCATTTCTCATAGATCCATTTTCTACCAGAGCTCTTCCAAGAGAGTGTTTGCGTGGAGGAATGCTGAGACTGCAGCACATCCCTGTGACAGTGAGGGATGACTGAAGGTTCAGCATTAATTTGTTTTATGGTTACATGTAATTGTTTACCGAGCTGCTTGTCAACCTTGAAGGGCAATGTCATTAACTTCAGCGTAGATACACGTCCTGACCAAGTTTTAGCTAGAAAGCTCATCTTGACATGACATTATAAATTGTGCTCTTAGGTGAAATAGAAATAGTAAGGAGGTACCAAGTGAAAAAATCAGCAATCAGAGATTTGCTTTTCTTAATTTCTCTAGGTGTGGTCTCCTGTATAAAATCTTAGAATTCTACCAGAGATGCCTAAGGTACATGATAAGCATGAGGCTGTGACACTGACTTTCCCTTTTTATGTAACAATGGATGAGGAGAAGGATGAGGTACTCCACAACTGTTTTTGCGTCAGTCTTCACTGGCAACATCTCTTCCCATACCTCTCGAGTGGATGGACTGCAAGTCAGGGACTGGGGGAGAAAAGTCCCTCCCATTGTAAGAGAAGATCACGTTCACGAGCACCTGAGGAACCTGAACATACATAAGTCTATGGGACCTGATGAGTTGCATCCCAGAGCCCTGAGGGAATTGTCTGGTGTAGTTGCCAAGCCACTCTCCATGATATTTGAAAAGCCATGGCAGCCAGGTGAAGTTCCCAATGACTGGTAGAAAGGAAATATTGCACCCATCTTTAATAAGGGTAGAAAGGAGGACCTTGGGTACTTCCAATCTGTCAGCCTCACTTCTGTGCCTGGGAGATCCTTCTAGAAGCTATGCTAAGGAGGAGAGTGAGGTGATTTGAGAAAGCCAACATGGCTTCGCCAAGGTTAGGTCCTGCCTGACCAACCTAGTGACCTTCTGTGATGGAGTGACTATATCAGTGGACAAGGGAACAGCTACGGACGTCATGTATCTGGACTTCAGTAAGGCCTTTGACATAATCCCCCACAACATCCTTCTCTCTAAATTGGAGATGTATGGATTTGACAGGTGGACAGTTTGGTGGATAAGGAATTGGTTGGATGGTGGCGTCAATGGCTCATTGTCCAGATGGAGACAAGTGAAAAGTGGTGTCCCTCAGGGGTCCGTACTGGGATCAGTACTGTTCAATATCTTTAGTAGTGTGGTTGACGTGCCTGAGGGACAGGATGCCATCCAGAGGGACTGGGACAAGCTCAAGAAGTGGGCCCATGTGAACGTTGTGAGGTTCAACAAGGCCAGGTGCAGGGTCCTGCACCTGGGTCAGGGCAACCCCTGGTATCATGAGAGGTTGGGGGATGAAGGGGTTGAGAGCTACCGCGCCGAGAAGGACTTGAGGGTACTGGTGGATGAAAAGCTGGGCATAAGCAAACAACGCGTGCTTGCAGCCCAGAAGGCCAACCATATCTTGGGCTGCATCAAAAGAAGCGTGGCCAGCAGGTCAAGGGAGGGGATTCTGCCCCTCTACTCCACTCTGGTGAGACCTTACCTGAAGTACTGCATCCAGCTCTGGAGCCCTCAGCACAGGAAAGACATGGAACTGTTGGAGTGGGTCCAGAAGAGGGTTAACAAAGATGATCAGAAGGCTGGAGCACCCCTCCTGTGAGGACAGGCTGAGAGAGTTGGGGTTGTTGGAGGATATTCTGGGGAGACCTTATTGCAGCCTTTCAGTACTTAAAGGGGGGCTTATAAGAAAGATGGGGAGAGACATTTTAGCAAGGCCTGTTGCGACAGGACAACGGGTAATGGCTTTAAACTAAAAGAGGGAAAAGATTTAGGCTAGATATAAAGAAGAATATTTTTATAATGAGGGCGGTGAAACACTGGAAGAGGTTTCCCAAAGAGGTGCACCACCCCTGGAAACACTCAAGGTCAGGTTGGATGGGGCTCTGAGCAACTTCATCTGGTTGAAGATGTCCCTGCTTACTAGAGGGGGCTTGGACTAGATGAACTTAAAGGTCCCTTCCAAACAAAACTATTCTATGATTCTGTGTGCTGGTTCATTTCATTCTTTCTTTCATTCATTCTTCAGTTCCTTTTTCTGCTTCTCTTTGGGATCCATGCACAGTTCTCAAAAGCGTATCCACTCGAAGGATTCATCACCCATAATAGCCATGTCAAGCAAGGCTGTTACTGATTTTGGTTTCCAACATTTGCTATAGCAGCCTTTACTGTCTTCCTAAAATATGTTTTCCAAGGGAATAATGCAGTGTTTTCCTATACTAAGTACCCTTCTAAGTTCTCCTCTTGGTTTTTTTTTTTCTTCCCTTGTATGAGATTTTATCATGTTTTGGAGTCTTGCCAGGACATCAGTCTTCAGACAAAATAAGAGTCTTTAGGCTGTTGTACTTGATGTTTAGTTTGGGGGTTTTTTTGTTTGTTTTGTTTTTGTCTTTATTAAGGGGTGGATTTCAAAAAGACAAACCACACTAAAAGTCATTTATATTTGTATTCAGATCAGTTATTGTTAGTTAAGTTTGTAAGGCCACATGTAATCCTGGCAGGTGACTTGTTAAAACTTTCATTGCTGGTGATGTTACTTTTTCTTTAATGCTTAAAGTTTTTCTGCTTTCAGTCTTTAAAGTGCAGAAATAGAAACCTGTACAATCGCCTCTTTGGTCACAGCCTGTCTATTGTGGTTGTTGCTGAGCATTAACATAGCCCTATATATGCCGTTTCCCCCAAGATTTTACTAGCAATTCAGAGCCATTAATGATGGGCATGAAATAGTGGCTATCCCCCTGCCAGCTGGTGGTGTCAAAAGTCCTCAATTGGTTCACATACCTATTTCCAGTGAATTTGCTGTCATTATTAGGAAACATGATATTTACGGGCAAGTAAAAGAAAAAGAGAAAAATGTGCATCATTTTCCTGTATCTTGACCTGTCTTTAGATTACTTTCTCCTGCATGGCATACTATAATTCACTCTCTTTATCACCTTGTTCCGGGAAATGGCTATTCAAAGATGATGCTGAAAGGATTGCCTAATAATTAGAACTTTTAATACAGAATCAGGGACCGCTTCTCTTCTATTTCTTTCCTGGTTTAGACATAAAAATATAAAACTTGCAACAAAAAGCACAAGAGAGATCATTGGTTTTCATTTTTCTTTGTTTCCGATATGGAACAGCTTTTCTTGAAAACTTCAAATATTTCTGTGTTCTCAGTTTCTGTACCTCTCGGAACGTTTCCTAACAGCATGCCAATTAAAGAAATAAAATTGATGGGTGATGGTATAAGCGGAGTATTTATATCTGCATTTACTGCAGTTGGTTGAACTATGTGCACATGATGAAATTTAAGGTTGGTATTTGTGTAAAGAGAAATTATTCGGTTTAAAGATTCATGGTATATTATGAAGGTGCAGAAGTCTTTTGCCACATGTTCAGGTTTCCCGGCAAGGTGGTGGAGGCCCCATCCCTGGAGACATTCAAGGCCAGGCTTCATGAAGCTCTGAGTAACCTGATCTAGTTGAAGATGTCCCTGCTCACAGCAGGGGGGTTGGACTAGATGGCCTTTAAAGGTCCTGTCCAACCCAACACATTCTATGATTCTATGTTCAGAACAGAGGCTGAAATGAAAAAAAAAATCCCAAAAAAGAGACACAAAAAGGTTCTCTAAAAAGAATTAAAGTAGAATTTAAAAGGACGTGAGGGCTTCGGACTGGTCTTCTCCATAGCTGTACCAACCTTACTGCATAAGTGAGCTGAGATTTCTTAGTCGATAAGCCAGTAGAGCAGCATCTTAAAAGACAAAGAAGAAACGTTGGCTAATCATAAAAACCTACTAACAGACTTTGTAGAAGCCGCAATACTGTGTTCACTAATTAAAGAGGTCTTTGTTTCGTATGTGTTGAGCTTGGCTTTAGAGGCAGCAGAGTTTATGGTACAGCCAGCAATTTCCAAATTCTATGCTCACCTACTCAAAAGCAGGAGACACAAATTTTCTTGCTCATTCACTGAACTGAATGTGAACCTGAGGCCATTCTTCTGGTCCTCACTTTGAAAGAATGCTAATTACTTTCTAATTGCAGCAAGCTGGCATCAAATCAGTCTCTAGTCAGGCCAAATTTCCATGCCTGTCAGACAATAAAAGACTTGTATGTTGATGAGCTCCTTTGATTCTGCTTAGAAGTTACACAATTCAAATCTCCTTTAAAATATGGTTTTCATTTGAGGAAAAAAAAATATTTTGTAAACCTATCTAATTATATTTAGATAGCTGTTTCTGAGAGAAGATTAATTCCTTTTCTCATCAAATGAACATCTCTGGAAAATGTCTTCTCTTTTAAGTTGATACTTACTTGACAATGAAAATAAGGCTGAGAAGAGAAATACCTGAACATAAAAAATTAATTCTTTCAGATTTTTCAATCTTTTTAATTAGACTTTTTTAAAGGGCGATAGAGGCGAGAAATTAAAATGGTACCCACACTAAGGTCAGGGTCCCATTATGCATACCTTGTATAAACATGGAGCGAAAGTTGTCTTCAAATAAATGTCTAAAGCACTGACAGCTCCGACAAGGTGAACGCTGTATGTGGAAGGAAGGGAGAATGTAAATCGGACAGCTTTTATCTAAAGTTTCTAAAGCAAAAAATGCTGTGAGACAAAGCGATTTCCAGTCAGAAAATGCAGATTGGGACTTAAGATATCTCTTTGGTACTCATTCAGACCTAACATGGAGAAATTTGCAGTTTAAAATTCAAATACGCAAGTGGTACTGTGCGTTTTTGGATCCATAGATATTTTTCCCCTTTCCCTTCATGCACCTGACCGAGTTCTTCAGCAGCTAGAGGTGCGTAGAGGGTCCCCGCCACAACGGTGCTCCTGTGGAAAGTAAACCTCTCTGTCCTTTGGCTTTTCTAGGTTTGTTCAGTTGTTGCCGGTCCTTATTTATCTTCCCTCCCAAAGCCTCTGTACTTGCGTTTTTCTGAACCTCCTTCCCTTACTGTAATATATGGAAAATTTGGGAGAACTCTTTGAAAGCATCGCTATTGTTTGTGTTCTTTAAAGTAAGCTCTTAACTTTTGTCTTCTTCCCTTGCACATTTCCAGAAAGAATTTTAAAGTTGCAAAAAGGCTATCTGGAGAGCCTGCCCTCGTACCTTTGAGTAACTGCAATATTTAAAGTCGTGTGCAACGTAGAGCCACGCGGCGTGGTCTGGTGCACGATTAACATCTGTTGGGTGGTTTATCCCTCTGGCATGTTTCCAACTCGTGCTGAGAATGTGAGTACAGAATAAGTCAAACAATTTGCCCAAGTTCTCCAACCAGGTAACGGTGGCTTAAGGAGCACTTGAGCAATTATATACACCTATGCAACGGATGTCAACAAGTGACTAGTAGAATAAGCATTTTGTGACTACTGCAGAATATCTCTGTAAATGCTTCCTGGTAGGTTTTTGTATTGAAATTACTGGACACTGGCATGTTTACATTTGTCAGAGTGCCTAGTTCATTAGCAGAAAAGAAAAATCAATACATTGAGAGGAAAGGAAAAAGGAGAACTGCATAATAACAACATAGATCCAAATGCTAATTTAAAAATGAGGGAGAACTTGCTGGATTTAGTTTTCTTTAAGTTAATAAAAATGAATCATGTTCATTTTGCTCATTTGTGCACTCTTTCAGCTTCACGTAAAGCTCTTAGATTAATTTTTATGTTCCACCTATGTCTGAAAAAAATGCATGTTTTATTGGATAATATGTATAACAACTGTTAAGCATTCTGTAGAGAATGGGGAGTTGTCCCAGTCACTGCAGTAATCTTACTCTTAGCAATAACATTTTTTGACAGTGGTCACAGAATGAGGTCCTGTAACAGTTTCTCTTTCTAGTTAATTCAAAGACTCTGAAACTGAGTATTTTCGAACAGTAGAGAGAGACAATAATGGCGCTGCAGAGCATCAATTCAGTTGCTAGAGTTGCTGCATTACTTCAGTCCTTAAAAATATTTACTGCGCTAGTCTCTGTAATATCACTGGGATTAGGTGGAGGGTTCTGCAGGATTGCTGTAAAATATAGTCAGATATCTTATTTTATGTTTTGGATGTTTTTCTTAAGAATAGATAGACTTTCCTGACTGTGGTAAGGTAAAGGAGTATGAACACAGCTGTGCAGTGCCACAATATGGCAAGAAAGATGTCTGTGTCTTATAAAACACTGTCCCAGTGGTCAAAGGATCACATTTTCAAAAACAGACTAATTATTGCTCCCATTTCCATTCACTTTGGGTAGTACTCTCGATTTTGATACACTCAGAAGTATGAAGCAGACGCTTTATCTGTTTAAATCCACCACCAGCAATCTTGAAACAGCCACTTGACTGCTCCCAACCGCTGGAGGCATCTGACTCTACCAGGTACCTGGTTCTCCATCACCACAGCAACTCAAAGACACACAAAAACTGATGCTATTCCAGCAATGTAGCCCTACCTGACATAAAGTGAGGTCATCAGAAAACTTGTTCTCTGTGTTTCTCTATTTAATATGACCAAAAGCACCACTTTGGAGCTTTCCACGCATGGGCAGGGGGAAGAAGAGAGGCTCCATTTACTGCTATCAGGTCCAGCAGTCAGGGGGTCCTTGGGAGGAGGTACAGTCTGGTTCAAATCCCTGCTCTGGGCCCTGGGTGCACAGAAGAGCTAGAGACCGTGTACCGCTTTTGCCTGCCCTCTAAAAGGGCAATGGAATGACAGTAATTACAGACATCCTCAGGATGATCGTAAAGGCCTTATCTGAAATTTATGGTTCTCAGTGACTTTGATTGGCTTTGAACCTGGGCCCTTGGAGGGATACTTTACATTTGGGCAGAAATAGAGACTTTGAGCTTCACACTGGTAGCTTTAAAGGATTTTAAATAGATAATTTTCCTGGCCTAATCCTTTGATCATGTCTCTCTCTTTGCAGATCTTCACTCACTTTTCATCAAATGAGGTACACATCTTTTTCTTTGAGGCTTTCCTAGGCTACCTTCAGACTACCAATGATTTCTGACTTGGTATTGCTTTTTATCTTCAGGGAATTTACTAATAGTGTTGCCAGCTGTCATAGTTGTTTTAATCTAATGAATGCACTGGCTGTGTGGGTTTTTTTCTATTGTTGATAGTGATATTTTATTTAAACTATAAATCCTACTCCCAATAATGTCAATTTGCTTCTTGCATGTCTGCATGCAGTCTTGAGACTGCATCTAGAGGTTGTAACTTCTGATTTCTCTTTGTAATCTCTAAAACAGTTTGAAATTAAAATATGGTAGTTCATATGTGCTTTGTTACAAAATGGACTTTCAGGATTTCATTAGCATCTGGTATGTTGCTTAGTGCCTTCTTGTAAAGCTAATTAAGTGTTATGCTATTATGAATAATTGTATTTTATTTTTTCTTAGCAGTACAGTAGGCTGCTACAGGAAAGAAATAAGTGAATGATCAAGAGCATCATTGTGTGTTTTATTTAGCTCTTCTGCACTCTCTTTCCATAATAATAATAATCATCACCACAGTGGCCAGACGTGTAAAAGTCTAATTTACAGATGCAGTGAGTTTATAATACCTCCAGCAGAATTCAGCAGTATCTGCAGATGCTCAGCATTTTGAGACTCGGATCTGTAATGACTATTATTTCCTAATGTTAAAAGAAGTCAGTGCATCAGCTGCTGTTTTTAATATATTCTGTATAGCATAATTACATTGTCTACCTACATTACCTACCAACGGCTGTGGCCTACATCTTTGAGCTTTGTGGAATTATAAAAGACTGCATGGCATGAGCCTGGATTTACCTACCCCAGCGACTACTGTAGTATCACAGAATCTTCATGGTTGGAAAGGACCCTTAAGATCATCGAGTCCAGCCAAACAAGCTACAATCTCTGCCTCTAGAGCATGCCCTGAAGTGCCGCATCTAGACGTTAAGTAGACGTAGAAGTAGACTAGACATCTAGACGTTAGTAGTCTGTACTGAGTTTAAAAGGATGACTTTGGGATGTTCTGAGTTCCCACTGAGATCATTCTTAATAGGTTACATCACCTAGGTCTGAACTCAAATCTCTCTGAAGCACAGAGAGATTTTCAGCTTACATCAGTGAGTACCTCCTGAGGCCAGCAAGTCCATCCCTCTTCCACAAAAGTAAAAACAACTTAATCTTGAACTTCGTTGGCCTTCCTAGGCCAATGTCTCCTAAATCTCTCCTTAAAAGCCTTTAGGATCAGGCAGTCTCTTCCAGTACTTCATTCTTCTTAAAGTTTGAGCTCATCTATGTAATCAGTAGTCTCTTCATTTTCTTGACGTTTCCTCACAAAGTTCACGTTATCTGGAATTCTGATTTTTCTTGTTGGTGTCTTGGGATAATCCCACATGAAGCTCCTGAATTCATCCTTTTAGCTTTAACGTTGATCTACCTGTACCTCATTTCCACAAATTTTGAAACAGAGGTAATAACATTACCCTTAGTATCAAGGTCCTCTGAGGATACATTCATAAAAGATTATGAATCTCAATAACAAGAGGCTTGTAAGCACCTAAAGTAGTCAGAAAGATGAGCACGTAACCGTCACAATAAATAGCAAGTTTAATGTGCATTTTACACGCCCCTTATAAATGAAGTTATGTACGTAAAATTATAGTATTAGCTTATTTATGTCTTTGATATAAAATTTTTTACTATTTTTTTTGGCCAGAGGTAAGAGTGAAGATCTCACAGCATTTGAGTAGTTCTCACCCAGGATTGCAGTGGCCAGGCAGGACTGGAAGGGAAACTGCATATTTTCCTGCTGGCACTGCTGAACCCCCTCTCTGCAGACAGGGACAGGGGCTCTTGTTCCATGTTTGCTCTTATCTCCCACAATAAACCCAGGCGTATTTAGTAGTGGATTCAAGATCCTTGAGTGAGCGGTACTGCTGAGCTGCTTGGGCCCCGGGTTCCCCATCGCGTGGGTGCTCCGAGGAGTGAGCATTGAGTGTTACAAAATGCAAATTCTGCCTCTGTCCCTTAATACCAGATGAAAAAAAAATCTGCTCTGCAAAGATACAGAGCTGGTTTTAAAATTGAGGATAAATGCAATGTTTATGAAAGGCAAGAAATACACGTAAATTGAGCATAAGCCTTATCCATGTTACATGAGGTTTCCCAAACAGTCCCATCTTTGTCACTCTTCAGGTTTTACCTGCTGCTCTGATGCAGTGAAATACCACATTCTCCTGTTTAACTGAGGAGAGGGGAGTAGCTGAGTATTTCAGCAAATATTGCCTTTCTGGTGATAAACACTGGACCTTCCTTCTGAAACTGTCAACACCTACAGTTCCTCAAAGGAACCCTCTTGTGCTGAACCATGTAGTGCCCTAATGAAATGTCAGGCCCGGAATAGGATGGGACATTTACAATCTTATTGAGCGGTCGCTCTGAGCTAAGGATTTGATCAAGGCCACTGGGTGAAAAGCTTTTAGATCAGCCTGCTGTGTTACGTAGACCCTATTCTGCGATTTCTAATTTGCACTTGTATTTTGCAACCTGCGCCGCATAATCTGTCCATTCTTCAATGGTATCAAAGAAGCAATAGATGAACTGGGATAAAGAAGAATAATTCAAAAACTGCGGAAGTTGCTTGCTGACTGATAAGTCCTTTATGAAATGCCATCTTTGCTGGCTTCTGAAGAACCAGCATCAAAGTCCAGTACCCTTTCGGCATGACAGTAAAAGAGCAAGAGGGACACAAAAGGATGAATAGTAAAGTGTACAATTCTCTTTGTTCCTTAGCAATATCACAAGGTTATTCCTCATCCGGAAGACACAAAATTAGCAATTGCAACACAACAGTGGCTCTGGTTGAAAGGTCCTGTGTTCTTTGGAGGTCAGAGAGCACGTTACAGTGCTCTTTAATACATCTCTCAGTAAACAGCACTGATAACACAAGATCCTCGCAGGCTTTGATGCACTCAGTGCACTCGCAGCACTAAGAAATCATGCCAGGCACTTGCTATGGTGTGAAAATGGATGCTCTCCTTCCGCTCATCTGTTTTGGGAATCTCTTCTAAACATTTGAACAAATCTCAGTGTAAGCTGTTCATCAGTAGCTGGTGGTTAACAGGTATTGCTAACCAGCTAGGTTAAATGTAACTTAGCAGCTAATACATCGGTTGTTCCGTTTGAGTTCACGCATACAGACCTTTTCAGAGTACTTGCTTAGGTGGAGGCAGAGGTATTGGACGAGCTAAATATGGAAGCATTTGATATTCTTTTAAAATGATTTTTTAGAAACGCTTTTAAGTTTGCCCCAAAATACTAAGAATAAAGCTGACAGCTGGTAATTCATGACTGAAAGACATCTAGAACAGATGGGATTGTGTTCATTTGTTGTCAGCCAATGACACAAACCCAAATACATTACTGCCGTGAGGGTGTTGGAAGAACACTGTTCCTAGGCTTTTAGATAAACTTGTCCCAGCAGCTGTTCAATGTCATCAGTTATCTTTCTAGTTAAGGATGTATTCTGATTTGTCAGACAGTAGATACTTTTCACGAATGATTCTGAAAATCCAGAAAAAAAGGTGTTCAGGAATGGAATTTTCCACTTTTTCAACTGAGGTGGTTTACTGCTGTTGAAGATATAGTTACACTTGGGATAAATCTTAAAAAAATGTCTTTGACGCATTTCCTCTGTTGTCAATTTGCCTGCTTAGCCTACCTGAAGAACTCTGTTGGTCAATGGTTTCTGACAAAGACGAATTTTAAACCAAAGACTCTGAGTTGATGAAAGTTTTTGGAGTGCCACTGGTGCCTGGAGTTGTTCCTTGCTTTCAGGAAATTAGTGTCCAACCCACAGAGCAGCTTTTCTACCAGCATTTGCAGTATTCCTGCCATTCCAAATCTTGCACCTCGCCAGCCCTCTTGGAAAGTGAGGCAACCCCAGTGCTAGAACTGGCAGGCAGGTCCACCACTAATGATTTCTCACTATTTCCCTCAAGGCAGTTTCTCTTCATCTTTGTTGTAGTTGTAGAGGTTAATATCTGATTTCAGCTTCCATTATTTAGTTTACATATGCTTTCCGTAGTTCAAATCCAGCTTTGTGGATCATATTTACCCAGACACACTGTAATGTTCTTATTCACTTCTGCGCACAGTACTGAACTTAGACTTGACTGTTTCTTTGCTTGCTGACGTTTCCCATCAAGTACATCCCTACAGGATCAACAGTGCGTTTTCTGCATGGGATGCCAGACTGTCTTTGCGCTTGAGTGCAAATGGCATCGTGATGTAGAAGCAAGTCATCACGGAGGTTTCAGGAACTTACTGCTTCTCTCTCTGTTTTGCAAACTGGGCTCTAAGCTCTTCCCCTGGCATTGAGTATGGTGGCAATGCAACAGATGGGAAAAGGAGTAGTACAGCGGATTTCTGTGCCCCCCCCCCCCCCCCCCACCACCCCAACAGCCCACTGTTGGCCTGGAGTGTCGAGTGTCTTAAATTGGTGTCATAATTTAAATGTGCCCAACAGGAATATTGTGCTATCTGGAGGTGTTGGAGCTTTCTGATACCGCAGGAATAAAGGAGAATCAAGCTCTTAATGAGTCTCAACATATGTCTTAGTCCATTAGCCACTGTTGGGGGTAACGCTACCCTACTAAAACTAATCTTTTTAGACTCCGTCTCTAGTCAGTGGGGAGAGATAGGGAGTTCAAAACAACTGCATTAGGGTCCTGCTCTGAGTTGCCCTCTGGAGAAACTCATCTCACTCCACTAAGTGAATAGAAACGTGGCACGGCTCACCACCCTGGTACTGCGCTCCCTCCCCAGCCCCTTCCTGCCCCAGTTTGATGTTCCCCTTGCCGAGCAGCCACAGTCATGCCCTGCTTTGTCAATGAAGCCATAGGAAAATGCTGTGTTTTGCTCTACAAAACTGGCACGGTGAATTTGTCTTAATTTTGTGAGCGTATACCTATTTCACTAATAACAAATGGAAGCGTTTTGGTACGTGCCAAGCAGATATACTTTTGCAGAACAAGCTGACAGCCCAGAAATAGGCCTTTCAAGATATGTGGTGTTGCACGTTTGAGACACTACGATTATAAATGAGCATCTAAAGAGAAAATCAGCAAGCCAGTCTGATTTATTAAACCTATATTTAGATTTTACACACACACCTGCTGTTGGATCAATTACTGCTAAACTATGTTCACTGTTGTATCATAAATTCAGTACGCTGATTAATTCCAGTCTGCTTGTTTGGTGTAATATGGAGCTTTATTGTAACATCTAGAACACAGGTAGACCAGTTGTGATTTCACGTTAGTTTCTATATATCTAATACTGCAATTTTACAGTTTAAGAGCAAACTGCAGTTAGACAGGAAGGAACACTCATCTTCATTTAAAAGTAATTCTGAAAATAATCAAGTTCAAAAAGTATTTCAATTACTTTGCACTGACAGCAGAAATTAGTCATTTCCATTTTAGAGTATTTGATTTGTAATTGATTTGTTTTGCAACTTTTTTTTTATTCTCTCTTTTCCACTAGACTTCATCAGACTTCTAAGAGAAGTGTGTTCCATAATTACTTTTTGCATCTTTTTCCAAAACATAGTCATTGGTGTTATCATTTATGTAAAGTAATTTTAGTCGGCAATTTTGTGATGCTTGCCTATTGGGGATATGATTCCAGATTAGTTTTTCAGACTGTATTTCTCTCAGAAAGAAAAAAACCCAACACACCCAAAAGCCCAGAAAAAGATTATAATAATTTGATTTCTTGAGTATATAGTTGAGAGTCTGTTATTTTACTAAATGATGACTACTTTGGTTTCTGTGC
This sequence comes from Chroicocephalus ridibundus, assembly GCF_963924245.1. Lineage (NCBI taxonomy): Eukaryota > Metazoa > Chordata > Aves > Charadriiformes > Laridae > Chroicocephalus > Chroicocephalus ridibundus. The sequence continues at coordinate 9,911,947 of NC_086290.1, read as the reverse complement.
ATCTGCAGCAAATCAAACTGCTCTGAATGTTTACTACTAAGATACCATGGATTTCATATTTTTCTTCAAACTTTCCATTTTTCCCCTGTCCCATCATATAAGAGTTTGCTCGAGATCACACAGCACAAGGAGTGGTCCTGCCTTCTTGCTGCTTTGCAAAATAGCCTGTGGGTGTCTGTGCATACGTGGCTGTGCACTGCTGCGGGACCCCTTGCTTCTCCTGACCTGCCGGTTGGGATGGATCATCTCTGCTGGTGCTGGTTTTTGTCAGGGGAGACAGCGTGTGCCCAAGATACGCCATGCCTCTGCTGTGGAAAGGGTGCCTTAGGCAGTGGGCTGCAAAACGAACCTTAGACTGAAAGCTAAGATTTGGCTGGCTTTGGCTGCTTGCTTGAAAAAGATAAAAAATAAATAAAAGAACCCATTGACAGGTCTTGTTAAGGAAGATTTGAAGTATTGTTTTTCCTGAGTTATTTCAAGAGGATTCATTTCCAGAGAGGCTGGATAGATCATGGCCACTACACAGATTTCATCTTAAGACTGAAAGTAGTCATTAGTATATTTTGAAAAAATTTATGGCGTTTTCTCTTCCCTAGGCTGTTGCAATTGAAGTACTTGACGGGTTGAACACTTGAGTGTAGGGAGAGATGTTGTAAACTTAGTTAATATACCTTTATGAGACTCTCTTAAATAGAAAATAACAATGTAGGAATTCACAGTGATATGGACTAATCTCCTTCTAGGGCTTCTTATGGTGGACAGAAGACTAAGTATCAGTTTTGGCAGATTTTAGATTGTTTTATCACTGGACTGAAACTGAGATCTGTCTTTTCTTGACAGATCAGTTGAAGATTTCACGACTGATGTTGGGGAAATCCCTGAGTTTTTCTGTGTCATATTTAATGTCACTGTGCCATGTTTAATTACACTGTAGATAACGGGGATAAAACTTAGGCATTGCAGAGAAGTGTAAAGATAATACCTTTTTGTAGCTGCAACTGGTTTTGCTGTGCATGTGTGCCTACCACAGTGATGGCTTTTTGATAGGGGCAGCTTGGGCATTGGTATCCCCAAAATAAACAGTAATAGGACTGAGCAATGCTTCGGTTTAATGTGAACTTAGTACTACTGTAATTTGAAGTTCTGTAACCAATAAATCAATAAATAGGTGTACCATAAGATTCAGTGCTATTTCTGTAAAGGGATATCTGCAATGCAGTGTCTGTGGGTGACAGTCTTCTGGATGCTCTGAGGAAACCCATAATCTCAAAAGCAAAACCTATGAGTTCTTTTACTGGAATGGAAAATTGTAGCAAGGAGTTAAAGTGGTGCTAACTGAGAAAATCATAAAGTACCCATTAAGTTGGTCTTTACTAAGTTATAGTAAAAGAGAAGTAGCAGCTTCTCGAAACTAATTTCGACTACGCTGTTCGTTCTGTATGTATATATTTTAGCATTTACCTTTTCCATTGTTCGTGAGCATCTTTAAGCCATCCACTGATAAGAAAAACAATGAAGGTAAATGAAAGTAGTCCTGTGATGTTCAACAGTTGTGACGCCTTACAACTAAGTAGTAAATACAGGATATTTCCTAGCATATTGGGAGACTTTCATTAGGACTGACAAGTCTGAAAATTGGAAAGATTTTCCTGAAGTGAGTAAGTGATTTCCAAGTGAAATAACCATAATTGAAAATGTTCAGATTTCTGATTTTCCATATGTTTGACAAGCTTATTGCTTTCACTGTAGTGATAATCACAGTACCAAGAAGTTAGCAATCATTTAAGAATTGTATGCAGGTTAGAAAGACTGAAAGGGATGTACAGTTCCCCCACCATCTGCTTTTTTGCCTCTAACTACAATGGTGGATGAGAGCATCTGGTTATTTCTCTGCAAATAATACCTTTAATATATTGTCTGCATAAATGTGATGGGAACTCATGGCCCTTGGAATAAAAACCAGGTATTTATTCCCTCCTGGCAAATATGGGACTTCCTGGAGAATTTTTCTTCCTGAGTTGTATTTCAAATTTATCATCTTCTCTTAGTAATTTTTAACATTAATTTCATTATCCTCATCCCTTCATAATTCTTCAGTGCTATTTACAGAAGTTGTGCCCACGTACAAACTAGTAATGAAGACCACAGGGCCAGAGGAGCAGCATGTAAAAGGGATAAAACAAACTTAACAAACAAACAAACTGCTAGTTTAAGGAGAATCAGGGTTTAAGGCCCCCAGGGTGGGAGGGGAAATCGAAGCCTGGTCTCTTCTGACTGTGGAGAGTATTCCAGCCATGAGACTACTGCATTAAAACAAGCTGCGGCACTTCTGCTTGTGGCTGTCACGGTTTGGAGTGGCCTCCTTCCCTGTGGGGCCCTCGATGGCCCAGTCTGAGCTCTAGGTTGCCGCACTTGTAAGAACCTAATTAGATGTGTCTGTAAGTGAGAGATGCTCAGGCCCACGCTGGGAATCTGTGACAGAGAAACAGTGTCCTGATCCTCCATCACAAACCAGTGAGAGGTCGTGGCGTTTAGTAGAGTTGGAAGCAGATAAACTTACTAAGCAAATACTTCTATTCAAATACCATTTATCATTCAAAAAAAAAAAAATTGATATAATTCTTTCACTTTTTGCTGAAACAGTCTTAACTGAATAGCAGTTTAACACTGGTGGCCTCTGCAGCTCTCTCTTAATGTGCATAATCATCCCATTCACAGACACGTGCATCACAGTGCCACATACATTTCAATCCATCAATAACTTCACAGAAGACTAAAAATTATTTTATTTTAAAATCTAATTTAATGATAGAAGAGGGATAAGAGTATTAGCCTGAGGCAACGAAAAGGTACGTTTTGTATAAACTTATTCCTTAGACAACTGAACATTAGCTTGTAAACCTAATAGCAAATTCACGTTGGTGATGGCGGAAATTGACGGCTCTTCAGGATTTGTGATAAGGTCCTGTGCTTTTGCAGCAAAAGCAATTAATCACTGCTATTATGATCACATTTCTTGTGATTTTAACAAGAAAGTTTGCTATAGCAGAGTAGTGAATTCAAAAGGCTTTTCTGGCATTGTCTTTCCTTTTTCTTATTGCTCCTTTGCCTCTTTTCTCTCTTAAATCTCCTCCATCATTAATCCTATGTCTCACACATTGGCATTAAAGTGTCTTTTACGCTATGTCTGCGCAAGGCAATGTATCACTGTATAAAGATACTCAAGGTAGCTCTGAAGGAGCCAGCTCAAATAATGGGACATAGCATTACACCTACTGGATGTCATCTATTGTATTCTGCTTCTCATCAGGACTCGTGCAGAGCTGGCTCTAGCGATTTTGATTGATGCACTACTGATCCAGGTAGAAATCCTCTTAATAGTGTTGTGCAAGTAAGGTGGGGCTATTTGGGGATGTACAAATGCACAGAAAGACACACACCCCCCAAAAAGCAAACCCTTTTTTTCTCTTTCTAGAACAACATTATTTAACAAGCAAACGTCAGAAAAAATGAAAAAGGGTACAGGTAAAAGTAATCTGACAGAGTTTACAAAGTAGACTATATTTAAAATCACATTGAAAAGCTGTCATGGACATAAAATATCTGTATGACACTAAAGATAGAAAAGATATTTAATGAAGTAGAGAGCATATCTTAAAATAAATGTGCAGTGGGGATAAATGTGAGGTGGTGTGACATATGTTGAAGCAGGTTGAACTAAGTAACAGAACCGAGTTGCAAACAGCAGAGGAACGTGTCTTGCTGTGCGAGGACACGCAGGGGTGTGTGTCACGATGAGGACAGGAGCTGGGAGAGGAAGAGGGAGCTTCCATTAGTCCTTTTGAAAATGTGGATCAGCTGTGGAGATTCAAACTGGGATAAATTTTGAGACAACGAGAGATCTTCTAGATTTGAGATAAATACTGCCGTATTGCGGTCTTATTTAAACATGGTGTAAACGTGAGCTTCAGCTTTAGTTTATAGGTCTGTCCAAGCAACATGTGATTTTTGTCACTGAATATGGAGTAGAGGAAATGCTCACCATTTGGCTGTACGATGCCAGCATTAATTGACTTTTACGTGGTTCCTAGCTGTGGGCGAGTTCAGTTTTTATACCACCCGAGGAGGAAAGTGCTTATTTAACCCCTGACTGTTCCGCTTCTGGTGCCTGCTGGTGCCGCAGCATCCCTCTCCTCGGGAGGCAGGTACCAGCTGCGGTCCCCTCTCTCCGTCTGTGTAAGGGCTGTAGCTCAGCAGCAGGCAGTTAAGGTGTTCCCTGGTGGACCTACACCTGAGGTTTGTCACTCCCTGATTGCTTCTGATCTGTGGAAAACCCCAAGTGTTGCCAGCAGTGCTATCACAGACACCACCTCTACTCTCAGCCCTCATCCACCTCGGCTGTGGGTCACTGGCTGTGGCATACACAAACCTTTCCCTTTTACGGCAGAGTATTTTTGACGGCAAATCTGGGCAAATCCCAGTGCCCACCACGTGCTCCCAGTAGGTTTAGCCTGAGTGAAATGAGGCCGGTTCTTCCCGCACGTGGCCACCCACCTTCGCCAGCTGATGCAGGAAAGCACTCTGCATGTGATGGGATTGCTGTGGTGCTTGTCCTCCTTATTTTGCCTGAGTGTCAAGGCAAAAAGTTATCACCATCATTTAAATTGGATTACTGCCGTCAGTGCATTTTATCATATGACTTTTAAGGCCCAGCAATGTGGAACACATTAATTGGCACTTGTTGGGATGCACAGGGCTTCTCAAGTGTATGAAGGCTTTAAGCGTCATTCAGAAAGTAATGCCATGACCTAAAACCTCTTTCAAGCCATCAGTGAGCTTTAAAAGAGGCCGTTCCGCGTATAAAATAATACTGGGAGAGGAGGAAGAAAGACGTTAAAAAAAAAGTAAAGTGAAAATTGTTCTTCACTTCTGTTCATCGCGCAGTTACCAAAATCAATGTGTCTGCAAATGTAACTTGTCTCATAAATCATTAGGTCACAAACCTGCACAATGTCAATGTGTTGTCACTATCCTATTAAATTAAATTACTAACCAAGGTAATACTTAACAGCACATTTCACAGGGAACAATGTTTTAATGTGTTGAGGATGCCTAATAAATATAGCAGTCAGCTAATATGATTTGAAGGCTTTAGGCAGAAAAAATCCTAGAGAGAGATAAAGGAGGGTGAAAAAAGACATCTAGTCACTAGGGATATAACGTACTGAAATACTGGATTGGCGTAATGAGAAATGTCCTACTAAATCCCTACCCGGTAATTATCAAAGACGGGTTGAATGGGTTATATTTGGATTTGGCACCTTCAAACACGAGGGGGCAGGTAGACCTACACATAACTGACGCTCTCAGTTGAGCTATGGGAAAAACTAAATGGTGAACTCTGAACCTTATTTTTACTGAATGTTTCCCAAAACTGTATTTATAAGAGACAGGGATGGACTGTCAACAGTAAAATACGCTGATTTACACCTATTCCAGCCCCTAGATATTTTAAGATTAAATCATATTTCAATTCTGAAACCTTATGAAGTGCTCCACCTTGATTGGCAATACCCTCCCTGCTCTTCTCTTTGTCCAATATGGGAGTAGCTTGCTTTTTTTTTTTTTTTTTGCAAAAGCCATAGTTTAAACACTTTTCTCACAACCCCTGATCCTCCTCCTGAGTGCTTTAGAAGAAGGATGAGAGCTTGAAGAACTCCTACTATTATGAAAGTCAGTGGAGAATAAATAATCAGCAAGTTCGGGCTTCTGCAGGTCGGTGGGTGTGCAGACAAAGTTGCAGTCCCGGCCAGAGTAATGCGCTATAATACTGAATGTTTTACTGATTAAAATTTTGAACCTTAGAGCTTTGAACTTGGGTATTAGTCCAGTATGTTAGAGTGCCTAAAGATGGCACTTGCAGTCCAACGTTAGGTTTGGCATAATAAAATGAAAGCCCAGCGCTTCTGGCCAAAATTCAGCCAAATGACGATGTTGTAAAAAGAGACGCGCTGGGTACATCAAACACGATCATTGTCACATTTTTTGCTGTTCAGCACAGAGGAGCTTCTGCGGCTGTGTCTAATATTTACTATGCTACATTCAGTTCTTGGCTTCTGAGCTCTCCCCCAAGGAGAACATGCAAGTCAAATGTCAAAATTTGATCCCTCTCAAGCTGTAGGGAAAAGAGGAAGGCAGGAGATAAAAGCTATGAAGGAAAAGGTTATTTTTAAGTAATAGAAGCTCATGTGCGATCGCCTTCTGTTGTTTGGCAAGAGGAAAGGCACCATGAGAAGAAGGAGTTGGTGTGTGGTTACGGTCTGAGATCCTATGGAGAATTAGTTAGCTGAAACACAGATATGCCAATGGATGTAATATGCTTTGTAGATACGAAATTTAACTTTTTATTTATTGATGTAATGCATAATGCAAAGTGTTATCTAGCAATGGGATAGAACTCCCACTGTAAGCTCAATTTTATTTTTGTGTTTTGAAAAAAAATGTACATTTTTTTAAATGTGTGGGTATTTTCTGTTTTTACAGGCAGCTATAATCTTACTCTCTAACGCTGTTATATTGTTATATAATGCTAATGACTGTGATTAGGCTCTGAATTTTATGGCTTGACTTCATCTTTATTTTTAAGAGATATTTTATGGTCGTTTTAAATTATGACATAAAACATTTATTGTTTTGTAAAGAAAAAGGAAGTGTCTTATTTGAAAGAAATGCCATTATATCGAAGTTCAAGCCACTTCTTGTTAGGACAAGAAAATGTTATTTTACAGTTTGTTTTGCTAAGTGCAATGGTGACGGAGGGTTTTCTCCCAGCATGATCCCCAGGCAAAACTACGCTCATGGACGACCTTTTCCTCCGGTAGGGAGGGGACAAGAGTCCTCTACAAAATAGTAAGCATGATGGGGTTTTGATGAGTGTGGTTGAGTCTGCATAGTCAGGTAAAATTCTGGTCCTAGTGAGGTATACAGGAATTTTGTGCTTAACTTAAAAAACCTGGAATGTTGTTCCTTACTACAAAATTTTCTCCACTAAAATTCACCTGTTGAGAAATCCTGGACTCCTTTCAGAGGCCAGGTCCACCTCGACGTCCCCATACACAACGCAGCAATTCTAACCTGTGATTCCAAACGGAGCTATTTGCAGAGGTATGGCACCGATGGCCTTGGCAGGCAGCACAGCGCTCAGCCCAACTTCCTCTGCTGCCATGACAGTGACAATCCCAGAAGGAAAAGTACCATGTCTGTATTCGCTCCTAAAAATGTCTATGTTTGTCTTTTAAGGCTGACAAAATGGAGCAGTTGCTTATCTGACAGCAAATGGTTTAACCTAGCTATCAAACAAATCTTATCATAAGCTAATTTTATTTATTGTGCCAGTCCCTATAGAAATTAATTAGTCATTGCTTGCTTCTTCATTTTTGCAGCGAAGATGCCTTGTTCAGCCCATCTGTTTGGGAGCTGTAGTTCACATTTCCCTTCATTGCCACTTTAAAGATGATTGCATTTTTTTCACATTTTCTGTCCCTCTGTTTGCCAACTGCATTGATTTTCATAGTCATGCCATATTTCCTGCTTTCTAATAGATTCCTGTCCGCTGCTCCTACCTCTAAATCAATGTTTTTAATACTTCAAGAACTCATCAGTAAGAATGCCTGTAAAATTTAGTCACTTCATTGACAGTTTTCTCTTGCTTGATGCTGAAAGCTATTTGCACTTACCATTTCCTTCAGCTATTGTAGAGATTTTTTTTTAGGACTGAAACTCCCTGAGGTCAGCCTAAGGCAAACAATTTTTTCATTTCTGTAATTTCACTGGAAATAAGACTTGTAAAACTGCTTCAGTAAAACTAACTTTAAGGGCATTCAAAAGACTCCTTTGAAAGATCATGTGTATTTAGTTGATTGATACAGAATGCGTTCACGGTTTCGCTGATCACAAGGCAAGAGCAGTGCGATGGGAGAGCGTGCGTCAGTCCCGTACGTTATAGATCCCAAACAGCCACTGGCACTGCATTTCTAGCATGGGCTATCATGATTTCTAAAATTCACAAAGTGAAACATGTAAATTTAAGCAGAAAACACCACCATCTTTTTTTTGCTCAAGGAATTGGGCATTTGGATGTCCTTAAGCAGGCACAGCCTTACTGTCTAGAAAAGACAGGGGGCCAACAGAAGTCATACCAGAGAGGAGACCTGGTCTGTTGGCTGCCAAGTTGGTAACACTGGATTACAAGCAAAACCACTTTGTACCTACTGTATTCCTTGAACAGCAGGCTCAGACCCTTCGTTACGAGTCTTCTTTAGCTGATATATTGCCTGAACAGGCCTGGGTAGAACCATGGCCGCACTGAGGTCAATAGAAAAGCTGAATGGAACATTTACAGTATTTTATTGTAAATCTTTCCATGCAGCACTTGTGTTATTTATAGGTATTTATCAATTCGGTCTGGGTGGTTTAAATTTTTTTTATAGGAGGAAGACAGGAAGAATTTCAACTTCGCTCAAACAGCTGAATATATCACAGTTTTCATTCGCATGCAAAGTAAACATTTGTTACCGTCTCTGGCACGTTATACCTTACAGTAATCATAATAACAAAAGCATTTAACATAATATGCTTACATTATAATTTAATATACTTCCATTATGATGCAATTGCATATTCCTATACGTAATTTACTTATTCTTGTTAAAATTATGTTATAGCTATTTGTCCTAATTTTTATACATCGGGGAAGCACTGAGAGGGTTGAAATGAGACTGGAAAACTGTTGATCTCATCATCGACAGCAGTAGGAAAGTGGTCCTGAATCTACACTTCTGACCAGGGGAGCAGGCAAATGCAGTCTAGTCCGCTGGCCCTTGCAGTTGACTCCTGAGATGGCAGGAAAACCTGCCTCTCTCTTCACTGGAGACAAACTTGGGTAGCTCTGTGCCTACTTTTGACATGCACCATGTGGAGAATCTCAGCTTTGGACGAGTGGTTATTTCCAGAAGAGAGCCTCAGGATACAGGGAGGGCTGTGTTGATTTGCATAGACAACCTGCGCCTGTTAACAGAGATGTTTGATGTTCACCATAGCTTGTATGTTACTGGCCCTTTGGCTGAGTCTTTGGAACTGACTTCAGGAGCACTTTTTTTGTAAAATAAAATACATTAGTTTTAATCAGAAACCAAAGGGCCAGCCATGGTGACCTTGGGTTTTTTTTGTTGATGAGGGTGACCATCATAGCTTGTTTTGAGAGACCATGATTAACAGAGGTGTTTGGAGTGATTTCTAGGATATTTTTCCACCCTAAACCTAGGGGATACATTGCAAATCCATAGGAGGAAACAGCTTCTGCCTTACTGGTGCAGATTGACAGGATAAAGTGTTAACAGAGTTCTCACTGTCACAAACAGTGATAACCGAGGCAACAAATCTTGCCATCTAGCCATCCAGGAAATCTGTGTCACAGACTTCTGATGAAACACTGCTTCTTCCTTCATAGTGTCTTATTGCAAATAAGTTGATAAAGATTTTGAAAATAAACAGGAACGTAAGATTTTATGGTAAGATCATTTCAAGGACTGTTTATTCGCCTAAAGAAAAGCAGATTGCCAGTATGGTACAACGGAATGGTCGTCCTTTTGTTCAGCACTGAATGAAGCTTTCTTTCAATATGAAGTGTGGTCTTTTCCGGGAACCATTCTATCTCATTGGCACATTCCGCTTATAGATAGCGTTAGACCGGGTATATGAACTAATCTTTGTTCTAGACTTCGTTTGCAGGCCATGGCTTCTATTATATTTAAGTGCTTCTCCTTGAAGCTCTAAATCAAGGGCAGCTTCAAAAGCGGGCAGCTTCTATTAAATGTAATTACTTTAATCTGAAGCTTATGCTAAAGGTGAGGCTGCTAAACAAGGCGAGGCACTAAATTAGAGTAGCTGCAGTTAAGAGCACGAATGGTAAAAGTACCTCTATTAAATAAAGGATAGTAACTAATCAAGGAGGGATTATAAATGAAGCTATGCAGGGTTTGTTTCAGATTGTGTGTTTATGTCATTCCCAAAAACAGAAACCGTTTCTCCGTGTTTCCTCTCTTGTAAATGACCAATAAGATACGAAGCGTTTATATCCCTGTGCACCTGTAGGTTCATAGCCTAATGAAGTTTAATGCAATACTGCTACTTGTTTATAAGCTCTTATTTTTCATTCAGCATGAAATGCTTTTAAAAGAGAATCCTGAGGGTTTTCAACAGCAACGGTCGGACTCAGGAATACAAAGCCAAGAATTACTATAGAACCATTTATTTATCTTTCTAACCATATTTTGTGACTCTTTTCATCTGTGCTCAGTCTTGTTAGCATGTCTTCCCAATATTCATGGGGCAGCTTATCATTCAGATCTTCCAAGTGACCTTTTCTTCTTGGACCTCGTCTATGATGTCAGATTTCTTATCCTGGTCTATGCTGTCATGCTTTACCAGAACTCTGATGATTCACTGGCTTTCAGTTCCTCCAAATGCTTCCAGGGCGTTATTTTACCTATTAAATCCAAATCTTTCTGTTCCTGATTTGAAGGAAGGGATACAGTACTTCTTGACTACCTTCTATGTGATAACAAAAATTTTCACCCAGTCTTGCAGTCATTATTCAGGCAACACTCCCCCCAGATTCCAGAGATGAACTGGACATGCAGGAATTGAACGATGTGATGCCTTGTCTAGCGCATCATTGAAAGAAAATTTATACAAAGGGCTTGATAACTAAACTACCTGTTTTAATGGAATGCTCACATTTTCATTAGTAGGCATAATGGGAAAATATAATGTGTTCTTACTGGCATAAAATAGCACAAGAAGATGGAGAATCCAACTCTGTTCTCTATGTTGACAGTTAAAACTAACACCAGGTAAAAAAAATAGTTGAAATAGGCTGGGTTTTCTTTGTGTGGGTAAAGGAAGCAGATAAGAGCGGTTTCATGCAGGGAACAGATCAGGTAAATAACATCTTTACAGCATTTATGCTTTTTGAGTAACTGGAGCAATTTCCCTTTCAGTTTTTAGGGAATCATTCTCAGATCTAATACTGACTGAGTCCCCTCTGAAATATTTTTCAGCATTCGCAAGTCATCTAAAGTGGCTTATTTTCTTCACTGTTGTTTTCTTCATCTCACACATCAGTTCCTCTCTGTCGCAGCTTTTCAAAGGCAGTCTGTTAGCACACAGGGTGCGGTATCAGAGGCTTGATTTCTGTAACTGTTGTGTGGGAGAGACTGAGCAAAAGGAAGAGAGCTCTTTGGACTTGCTCTCAATATTAGAGTTCATCTCAAGAATTTTGCTTCAAAGCCCAGCATGAAATGGACAATTTCTGAGCAATTCCTTACTCTCTCATTTTCTTTATATGTAAAATATCCTGTGTAATATAAGTGCCATAAAAGAAAACAAAGCCACTCTTAATAGCCACTTCTAAATTCAGCTTAAAATACAATGACATGATCTATAGTGATGCTCATCCACCTGATTAACTTCTAACTCCTTGGAAGCTCTAAGGGCCATAATCTCTGTGTGCCAAGTCTAACCACACTGTTAAAACCAAAGACAAGTATTAAAAATACAATTAACAATATTAACTTTACTATAAAATGACCACTTTATATTTTCCATGGTAGCAGGGACACAACTCTTCAATATAAAAGATTTTTTCTTTTTTTCTGGGGCATTGTTTTCCTTATAGAAGGAGTAAAACGAATCAGCTAACAAATCTACTCTTTTATTCAGTAACTGTATGGTTTATCAATCTGTTATTTGGGTTTTTACATAGAACTAAACACCTTTACATGATGTCCTACCTTCTGTACAATACTTACTTTTCCAATGACTATTCAGAGGATGTAAAGGCTAAAGCCAGCAATTTATTCTTGCATGTCAGTTCAGGGAAGCAAAATTCGCATAGTATGCTAGAGTACACTTATTTGTTGACTCGTTCTTTTTCTTTGGCAGGAAGGCAATATCTTGTATTCCAGCAGTTCTTCTTTCCAAGATATATGAATCTTCCCTGGTTTTCTAATGGTTTTGATTTGCATTAAGTAACAAAATAACGCCCAAGCCAGAAAAACAATGACAGAGAAATAACAATAAGAATATAAACGGCACTAACAAAAGCTAGAAAACGAAAGGTTAAAGTTGAACTTGGTTTAGCAAATTTGGAGATGAGGGAAACATCCAGAAAGGCACCATTTAGATGGAATTATGAACCTTAATCTGAGGAGGTGCTCCAAAAAGTCTTTGTTCCAGCAGCTGTGAAAACCTATTAGGAAGTTACATTTTGGGCAACAGTATTTCTTAGATGCTTACATTTCAGCTGTGCATGCTCACAAGCACTCTGACCGAAGCCTCTAGGAAGCTTGCTGCCATTGAAGATCTATTTCGGTTGGAGCAGAGCCTAATTTCAGCTATTTGCTGAACGTGCAGTTGGTTTGAATTGTGAATGAAAATGGATTCATTTTAGATATGAGTTTGAATCAATTTAGTTTTAATGCTTTCCTTCAGGTGTAGTGAAAACTTCCAAAGCAACGCCTATTATATGGTGATGACAATAGATAGTACCTCTTTCAAACAATGACCACAAAAATTAGTACTTTTACTGTATTAGGGTTTTTGCTGTCACTTTGACACCTATTACAGAGCCTCTCTGATCATATATGTACAGATATATGCAGTATATGCAGAAGTTTATGCAGTCATTGCACATGCAGAGTGCACATGAAGATCTGGAGCCTGTGTTGCGCGCCTGTGGATGCACCACACTGGTGTGTTGGGGGTCTCAGTCCAAAGCAGAAGCATTTGGCTGGAATATTGCTAACCTCATCTACCTGAACTAACTTACCGTCTGCTTGAACTGGCCTAAGAACTTTGAACAATGGCCTTGTAAATTCTGAAATACTGGTTTTAAGTTGTCTTGGGACAGTGTGGTTCAACCTCTCTTGTTACATTTGTAGTGGAGAAGAGAAGCAGGTAGAAAGAAAATTGTCTCTGTATTCTGTTAGTTTACCAGGCCATCTGTTCAAATCTCACATCTTCAGTGGGGAAAATTGGGTTAAGCAGTGAGCAAGGTAGGGTTAAGAAGGCTATTAAATGACAGGTTCCTTAGTGGGGATGTTGTCTCACCACAAGGTGAGCTGGAGCTCCTATGGCAGTTCCTGGAGTCTTGTCACCAACTGTTAACGATTGTTGACCTTCTGCAGGACCTATGTTTGCATTCTAATTTAAAGCTTCATTTTGTCACAAAACAAGATCCACCAAGATGAATGAGAGGGAAGGGATAGATCCCTTCTTTGCCTCTCAGCAGCTTTTTTAGTTCATAGCAATAAAGGAGGTGCTTCAAGTTGCACCTTCTTCAGCCCTTCCAAATGCAATTGGCATTTCTTTAATTCAAATATTGCTGGCAGTTACATGACCCACATTAGAGGTGAATCGTGAAATGTTCTCAAGACATGTCTCAGGGTTAAGATTATGAGTCCAAGGAAACAAGCCTGCAGCTGCATGCGAGCTTGCCTTCCTGGCTGTTCTGCTATTTTAACTGTAATCAGAGCAGTTCTGGCCTTGGGACTGTTCAAGTATCTGAAATCCAAAGCCACCAATATAAGTCATTAGAAGCAATTTTTTAATTCGAAACTGCATATCTGGATCTCGATCCTTTGTGTTAGTGCTCTCCTGACTTCTCTTTGCCTTAGGTGCAGAGCTCCCGAGCTCAGGGGCAGTACTGGGACAGCCTGCACAAGTGATTGTCACTTGAAATCCGGGACTGGTCAGTTTTCTGCAACTCTGTGTAGTAGCACTACGTGATGATAGTCTTAGCCCTGCAGTGTAATGGAACAGCTAGTCTCAGAACAGTACCCACTGCAGTGCATTTTGTTGAGGAAAATAAAATGTCTCTTGAAATGTGTAACAGGTTTTCCCTATTTACTCTTGTACTTCCTTACCCAGCAAATTAAATTTATTTGGCTTTTCTGAATTTTTACTTATTAAAAGATAAAAAGACACTCTGCACATTTTCCTGTGCTCTGTTTCATGTTCGTTAAGGACAAATATAATTAGTATTAAGAAAAATATAATAATTCCTCCAGCTGCCATTACCCAAAGTAATTTAATTCAAGTTCACTAGCTTGGCATCATCTAAGAAATACTTTGTAGGAATTTTTCCTTCTGTTTAGTAAGATAAGGAAAATAGCAATAAAGCAACTAGTGCTAAAAAGAGGTAAGGAGAAGGATCCAGCTGATAATTTTCTGAGTTAATTGAAATATTCCTCTGAGAACTGTTTCAACGTAGGTCATTACAAGGGATTGAGACCAAGGTACCCCTCTAAAGCCCTGATGGAAGGCCAGTTGACACCGGCAATTAAATTCCTGTTTGTTTTAAATAGGAGTCGACTCAAACCTGAGCTTCTGTTGCAGGATGTAAAGGCTGACATCCACAAGGGCACTTTGACTCGATAACACTCAGCGTTGTAACACACCAGCATTTGCAGATGGCCAAACAAAGTTGGGTCCACAAAGCTGGAGGCAACCATTTTACGAATCTCTAACAAAGTCACTTTGGGTCCGTTAGGCACAATGCAGCACATCCAAAGCCATTATGATGCCTCAGGGATTTTCTGGGTCCTCTGTGGTCTCCTGCTAATGCTGAAGTAATTGAAAAATATGCAGGTACCTTTGTAGAGCTTAAGGCTCCAGCCTTAACCTGCCAATTTTAAGAGAACTGATATCTTACCAGCCACTAAAACAAGACAGAGACTTACCTTATGATGATGTGGGTTGTATTTTCCTGTTTGATCACTGGGATGAAACAACATCCACCAATTCCAGCCATGTTAAATGCCATTGGAGCCTGCAATGATAAAGCAGAATATAGTGGGAGATTTCCATGAATATGAATCTAAAGGATACGACCTGCCAATTATCAGTGAATTTGAATAGTCATTTATTCCAAGTTCATGCTAGTGAATTTTCTCCTTCCAATCTGGAGATGTGCAACAGTAGAAGTCCCCTATCCAAATTTCACAGAAGTGCTTACATTTGAGAGGCCTGAGATACTTTTGATTGCTAAAATGGTTCACAGATCCGTGTTATATATTGATAATGTTTTAATGTTTGCATTCAGTGGATTCTGATTTTTTGTATTTTTGGGGCACTGACTTTCCAAGGAAAAGCTGGCGTTTGATTGTTGAGTATATGTGAAAGAAACCCCTTGTACTGTGTTCCAAAATTGTCATGGCTTGATTAAAAACCCCCACAACTATATTTCAAGGCAATTCTTACTGTGAGAAAGATGTCTCTTACAAAGAAACTAGTCTAAAAGATTTGTTGGAAAAAGGATTCTGCTTCCCTTCCTGGAGTCTCGCTGAATTGCTACTAGGATCTGTGCCTGCCCTGATGTACGTTGCCTTGCATCACATCAGAGCCATCTATTCAGAGTTCTTGCTTCATTACAAATCTAGTATTATCACCAAAACCTGCAAAATCATTTCAGGGGAAAGCTTCAGGATTAATTGCTCCGTGTAAAGCAATGTCATAAAATGCTAGTTTCTGAAGAATGCATTATGCCTGGAGAAGAGAAGGTTCCGTGGAGACTTTACTGAGACCTTTCAATATAATATAGAGGGCTTATAAGAAAGATGGAGAAAGACTTTTTATCAGGGCCTGTAGCTATCGGATAACAGGCAATGGTTTTAAACTTGGAACGGAGTAGATTTAGACTAGATATAGGAAATACATTTTTTACTGTGGGCGTGGTGAGAGAGCATTCCTGGAGAAGTTGTGAACGCTCCATCATTGGAAGTGTTCAAAGTCAGGTTGGACGACAGGGCTTTGAGCAACCTGATCTAGTGTAAGTTGTCCCTGCCAATGGCAGAGGGGTTGGACTAGAAGGTCTTTGAAAGTCACTTCCAACCCAAACCATTCTGTGATTCTATGATGTGTGTTTCATATCCTGATAAAACTCTCCAGCTGAGGAGCACGCAGGTTTAGGTTGTGGCCAGCGTCCCGGTGTCTCTGGGGAGAGCCATCTGTGTCAGGCTTGGACCTACCTTTGTGTGTTGTCAGCAGCGGTTCTCAGGTTGGGTGCACCGAAATGTGGAGCCAGAGACCATTTTCTCTGGTAGCTCTATCTGCGAAGCTGGTTACTGGTGAAAGAGAAAAATGAGCTGCTCTTTATGACTCCTCCTTTTACTTCATAGTATTCTTTTTACTTTTCAACAAAACAGTCTTTGAAGATGAACATTAAGAAAAGGTAAAAATCTTTTTTTTTTTTTTTTTTTTTTTTAAGAACTTTGGCTTCAAAAGCAACTACTCAGTTGCAGAAGGTATGATTGTTTTAAGTGTTTTAGCTGAGAACTTACTCGCTTAAGTTTTAATGAGATTTTTCCTAAAGGAGATGACTGTTCCTTATGAGAAAGGGCACTGGAGTCTGGATCCCAATCAAAACTTCTCAACTGGGGAAAGACTCATTTCAGCATAGTAGGGTTTATATTATGGTTCTTTAAAATGTTCAGGTTATTTAGGACTGTTCTCCTTCACTAGGAAGGGTGTTCCTAATTCAGCAGCTGCTTCTAAAAAAACAATGACACCTTTAATTTTTCAAACTGCTTATTGCTGAAAGAAAAAGTTTGTTGTGTATGAACATCAACCATATCAGTAAGTAAAGAACTTCACTGACATATTTACTGCTTGTTATGGAATTGTTGTTTTTTAGCTTCTTATTAAGCTGTCTTTCTTTTTTATTGCCAAATATCTACTGTTTTCGTACCAAAATTACAGAGATCACAGTTCTGTGCCTCTAATGATCATTGAAGTAATTCAACATTCCCAAGGTAAAGCTATATGGAAAAGGTTACAACCTATTAAACAGTTCAGTATATAAGCAGAAGTGATGTGAATAATCGCTTATTTTTACAATGTATTATTAAATGTATATTCTTAGTATTTATTTAAAATTCTAGTTCATAATGTGAGAGAGGATCTGCAGCATAACTGATTTTCCACAGGGTGTTTAAGTGGTCAAAACACCCACTAAATTTATCTTGTAACGAGAGATCAGACATGCATATAGAGGCTCATTTTCAGCTAGCCAGACAGTCCTGCCCCTCCACCTTTCTTTTCCCTTTTTGCAGCACCTCTTCATAGTTTTGGCACCTCTCTCTCATTCTGGGACTTGTGACACAAAGCACACCTGGACTTTGTGGGACTCATTGTATCAACAAGCGTTTGATGTTTTGCCAGACAGATTAAAATTGTTGTGTGAGGCTTCGTGTAGTTGGCTTCTTGTATCTCTTTTGGACACAGTTCTGTATTCTGCAATAGATAGGAAGTAACGTGTCATAAAAAAATGCCTGCCTTTGGTATCTCTAGTGTTGTTTTGCTAACTCCGGCTTGCTGAAAGAAACATAACACCCTCCTCTTGGCAAACGAGTTTTTATAAATGAGGTTATGTTTCTTAGTCTCATTATTTCCTCAGTGGCACAAAATAAAGGCATAAATTAGGGTATTGGACGAACAGTCAAACGATTTATTATGATTTATCTTGTGCTTTTGGGTTGCTTGTTTTTTTGGCGGGTGGACAGAAATGGATTCCGTTAGTGGACTCGGCAAGAGAAACTGGCTTATTGAGGGAAAGGGCTGGAGTTCAACTTTGTGTTATCCGGCTTCTCTCTCCCAGCAGAAATCTCAATGTCTGTCCAAAGATGCTTTGCAGATTATTCAGCACAAAAGTGCCTTCTATATTTGCTGGATTCGTTCCTTCATCTAGTGGTTGTTGGGAAGTGGCGAATACTGGAGGCATCACTGTTCCTATTGCCTAAATCTGCAGAGCGGGGCTAGCTTGGATCACCCCAGACAGATATGCATGGGGAAGCGATATGGGCTCCACTCGGCTCTGTTCTGTGCTCTTTCTGGTAGTACTTGATCCTCCCCCACATGAAGTGGCCTGAATCTGTGCCGTGCCATGCCGAGCCCCCCAGCCGTGCATTCATACCAGCGTACAGAGAGCTGCTGAGATTGCAGGCTGCTGATCTCATGTGCACACCTGCTTTTTGGTTTTCTGAGACAGCTAGATAAGGACCCTGCTCGGACACTGCTGTCTGGGTGGCAGGATGCAGATTTCTAGGAAATCCCACTCTGCAAAGCAGCCCCTAGCTCCACAGGGACTCCTCAGCCAGTATGTCCATCACCACCCGTAGCAATTAGTCCACGTTAGCGAGTGAGCTTCTGTCTATGTGATCTGTGTCCTGTATCTCACCGCTGATTAGAGGGAATGCTGAAGTTCAAAACAATAGCCTTCATCGACACAAGAATTACTGCTTTTGGTAAAAACTAGGCTTTGAAAAAAGCTACTTTAATGTTCAGCGCTATAAATAGGAACTCCAAGTTGCTGTAAGACACTCATGTATACGAGAGTGTGTGCATGCCTGGGAGGTTGCTTGTCCGCGCGTGTATTTGCACGTGCAGAGGCAGATGAGCGCAGGAGGGTGCGAGGGCATTATCCCTGGGGAGCTCCTGCAGTGCTTGGGTTTGCCCTGAGCACAGGGAGACTGCGCATTCCTGAAGGCTCCTGATGGCCGAGGACGGCAGCGGCTCCCTGTTTCTCAGCATAGTTCCAGATTTAGATGTTCCTCCATATCATGTGATACAAACGTGCTCTTTTTTTACCTTCTCTTATTCACAGGAGATTTAACACAAAACTAAACTAAGAAGAAGGGGAAGCTGAGAGGAAGAGTTTGATTTAACTCCTGTTAGTGACTCATAGACCTCCTGTTCTCTTCATTTTGTTTAGATTTATTCTGAAACATAAGAATTTACCATTTAGGTACATGAAATACAAGGATAAAGTCAGCCCTAAAAGTTCTGCTTAATTCCTGCCTTTCTGAAATCTGCTGTGTCTTTATAAGAAGGGTGTATGGAAGAATGAGATGGAAGGTTAAAATTTGATCTTTTTGCTGGGTGCTCTGTTTTTTCCTGTGAAAATTACTTCTTCCACCTAACTCCACCCAGGAAAAAAAAAAAAAAGCCTTCTCGATCTACAGCACTTTGTTAAAACACCTACTTTTCCAAATGACTTAAAAATCATTTGAATGCTGGATGAAATCGTAAGTCTAACGCACCCAATTTGCTACATTAGTTGAATTTTGCAGCTTAGACACTAAAGCTGCACTTGCTTTGGTTTTATGCTATCCCTTGGTGGCTGCTCACGTTGCCTGCAGTCTTGCACCGGCTTTGCATAACGCCAGGGGAACAAGCTATTTCAAGAAAATATCACTCTCTGTTGCCCAAATCCCGTTTGTTTTCCCTGTGTGCCGAAAGGCCAAAAGGCAAAGCAGCTGCTGTCATTCTGCTGTGCGAGGGGAAAAGCTCCGGCTATGAAATCTGAACCCCTTATGCAGCGTGGTGAAACGGAGTCCTCAATGTACGGAATTAGGAAAAAAAAACTTTCTAAAAATAAATCCACCCCTTTAGGTTTTAAGATCATTGGCATGCTTTCAGGTTTTTTTCCCCCAATACTGCAAGCAAATCTCGTGTTTAAGAGCTGAGCCATGTCAGTTGTTACTTTAATCCCACCAGCTTCCCACCTTCAGGGGTTTGTAGGTAAGAACGCAGCTACCTTTCAGCCTGTGGTAACTCGCTGGTTGGCAAATGCGTAAGTCCCGACCCTGCTCCGTGGATGAGGCGCGTCTGAACTCTTGGGTATCGGTTCTGGGCTCTGCAGTGCTGTGATGCATGTAATGCTGAGGGAAGAGATGCTTTTTGTATGTGACTACCTATTATAAGCAATGTACTACCCATCCTATCAACGTGCTTAATCCCAAATCATACTTATCTAGGGTGTAAAGGAGCCCTGTGGGTTAATGAAGGCAGAGAAGCTGGGGAAAAAGAGAAAAAAAAAGAAAAAAAAAAGAAAGAATCTGATAATTAGCAGAACTGTGGCAGTCATCTGGAAGTCCTTGGGCAGAGGAGTAGCCTTTACCAGAGATTTTGCCCTGAAAGGCATTATTAGCCTAGTGCAACGTGCCCAAGTGAGAGTACTCAGTTACCTGAGGATTGCATGTATTCATCCATGATGCAAGGAAAGAAGCAGTTTTACTTTTGCAGGGGGTAGCAGTCTTTCAGCAGGATCACGATTTTGCCCTAGTTTACCCAGATCACCTGTATCACTATCAGAAGCAGTATGCGATATGCGCTGTTTAATATCTTCCCTTTTTGGAAGTCCTTTTCCCCTTTGCATAGGGAAGAAAAAAAAAAAAAGGACAAAAAAAAAGCTGGCTGCATTTTGAATCCATCTCTTCTTTTTGGACAGTCCCATCTTCATCAATACATCGTCAAAGGCTCTCATTTGGATGCTGCATTGTGCTAATCTGTACCAAGATACAATTACATCAGTGACATATTGCTAAGGAAGCACTGCCAACTGGCAGGGATGGCTTTCGCGATTCTCACTAACTGTTACACCATTATTTTGAGAGCGATGAATTATTTTTTGAAAGCCTGAGTACCGGTTTTAGAAAGGGAAAGAGCGTATGACCACACGCACAGCAAAGCTGCTGAAAGCTAACCCAGCCTGTTATGTTTATAGTTTTAAATGACTGATGGAAACTTTCTGTCTTTGTTTTTGCAAGGGAAAAAGCATCTGCCCTTGCAACTGCTGGTTAACAGGCTCTTTTCTCCATATGAAGTGGATCCAATTATATGCTCTAGGCCATCCCAAGAGAAGTGCAGTGGGTAGCTCAAAGCAGGACTATTTAATAAAGGAGAGACGTCGCACTGTTGAGAGAGTGTAATCTTTGCTGCACTTAAACAGGCTGCACTGAAAGGGAGTTTGCCTTTCCTTCTCTTCTGAAAATAGCAGTTGTAATGGTAGGGAGGGAAGTACACAGTGACTTTAATTTTAGGGCCAATCATTCCTTATTTTCCCTTCTGTTTCCTGTTATTATTCTCTGTTGAATTTTATTTATGTTATACTAAAATATGTACAGGGCGTATTTTTGTTTCATCCAAAGCCCCACGAAAAAAAGTGGTGCTCGTCCTGCTGACTTTGGTGACCTTTGGATAAAACTGCTCATGCTGTTTCTATGACAGTTATGGCAATAAATTCAAAGATCTTGCAGACAAAATAAGTTTTCTTGACATTTATAAAAAGTGACAAATTATCTTTAAACATTTCTGGAGGAAAAGCTGCACACTACGAAGGCATTTCTCGGTGTTCCAATTTCTTTTATTACATTTTGGGGTTGTACTTTTGTCATCCTGGAAATCTGTGTTACCTGCTTGAATTCAGTTTACAGTATTAAATAAAACTGTATTCTTCAATAATTATTTCTCCCACTATCCTTCTCTCCTCTGTCATTGTCAGCCATTCCACTGTCTTCCACCCAGTGCACTTTTTCCAGCTCAAGGATGGAATGTCTGCTGATGGCAACTGGGAAAATGCAATAAAACAGTTGTTTACAACAGATAATAATTTGGTCCCCTGTAATTTTTGAACTCCTCCTCCATTAACGGCCTGATTAAATTATTCTTCCCTATCCTCCACACCAGTAAAATTTGCCCTTTTCTCGTCAGCCTTATAACAAACAATTCTTAAACCAACCAGCTTTTGGTCATATTCTAGAGTGTTGTTCCTTCTAGCTTCCTTAGTTGCACATCTTTTTTGCCTTAAAACTTACAAAGAAAATATTTTCTTATTCTCTATATTACATGAGCCACAGCACCTCTTAATTGGCCTCATCCTTTTGATCTTGTTTCCACCCCTTCAGTGATCCACATGAAATCTTTTGCTCGGCGCAGGGCAATGAGCGTTTCAGCAGGATAAGCAGCTTGAGTGACTTCTGTGGGTCAAGGATTGAGCATTAAGCTCTTTTGCAGTCAGAGATCATACACGGCTGCCTACTAATTTGTAGAAAGAGAAAGCGCTGGGAATACTTATGTCGATAAACGCTTGCACAAACATTCCTGCTGGAAGCGTCAAAAACATTCTCTGTAATACAGCTAGTGGTGGGTACCCACATAATGTGTTTTACTTCTGTTTCTGACTTTGGCCTGGCTTTCTAATAGGCTTTTCTGAACCTTGTCTCTTTGTAAGCTCCAGGACTGATTGCATTAGTCAGGTGGGATAATTTCTGGTCCCCAATTAGGGAGCTGTAATTTCACCTGGACAGGAGCACAAGTTGTACAACTTTTTTCTAGCACGGAGATTCTGAACAAGCGTATTTGCATGAGTGCTTGTAGATGTTTACAGCTTGAATATTTATGTAAGTACGTTTCCATGCAGAAGTCAAACATTTCTTGAGAATCTAAAATGTATGTTTGGTCTTATTTTTCTTCAACATGTTTCCCTTTCTGTCCTAAATCTTACAGATAATAGAGTTATCTGATGATCCTCTTCAGTTTTTCCTCAATTTTTCTTCTTTTCTTTTTACTGAGAGGACTCTTTACTTTTCATTCATGAAAATGATTCACTGTTCATTTATTCCAGTATGCTCTTGCTGAGACTCTGCAGGTCACTTTATAGCCTACTGTGCCAGCAGTTAACTGAGATTCTTTGGTCTGTTTTCTCTTTCTAAAGCAACTATTTCCTCCAAATGGATAGCGTAATCCAGTGTAGTTTAAAGCCAAGTTATTTCTGCTAGGAACACTTCATAGTTTACTGGTTTAACTTCATGTACTCAATAGCATTATAGTGTCCTTCTTGTTAATGACCCATCTTTTGTCTTTCCGCTCCTATACTCTCTCTGCCTGTATGGGGTGGGGTGGCTCAGATTTTGTTAAACGGGCAAACCTTAATGTTCATCTTAGTTTTCCGTGTGAAAATAATGGCAACTGTGGGCTCCAGTTCTTCACAGCACGCTTCACCGGGGTTATATTTAGAACTTCCTTCCAGTCCCATTAGGAAGTGATTAAATATCAGTGTGGAAACAGGGTACGTTGATCAACAGGTGAAGAATCCCCAGGGGGCCTTTCTGGCAGATTATCAAAAGGTCTTTCTAGGTGTTAAAATCCATTGTCTCAGTATGGCCTTTTTTTTTTTTTTTTTTTTTTTATCCTACAGTCTAGCATGCAGCCACTTCACCTCCTCCCTTCTTCTCCGTGGGTAACAAATGAAAAATTTTAAAGGCTGCTGAATACTGCGCGTTTTCACAGTAGGGCATGTGTTTAGCACAGGTGTTTCTGAAATAGTATCATGTTGGTAAAGGGCACTGTGCTTGATGGCTTTACAATTTCCATTTCTATCCTTGTGAAGTAGGATCCTTCCATATGTAACACAGGCTGCAATTTAAGTCTATAAAAAGGATGGTTAGCTTAAGAGTAGAAAGGGTGGGTTTGGATCTTCGCAAAGCAGAGCGTCAGCCAGTGAAGCTGTCAGAGATCTGGCAGACCCAATAAAACTGTGGGTCTGCAAATTTACCCTGGTGAATGTAGCCCTTTTAGGCTCTGGAAACCACTCACGCTGAATTGCTGACTTTTTTAAATTCTAATTGTTATTCCTAAATGCTTGTCAAATTATTTCAGTCAAGGACGGATTGATAGACTATTATTTTCTTCTAGTCACTATTTACTAAACATGTTGTAACTGTGTTACATTTTATTGTATTTCTATTCGAATTATCAAAATTTTTAAAAGAATAAAAAAAAATAACTATGTTGCATAACAAATACAACAGTTCTGGTACAAATGATTACTTGTGCTAAAACTCATGAAACTTGCAAGTGAAATGAACATTTTTACATAGCTGTCAGGGAATTCACACAAGACTGCAATATAATTCAGTACAACACAGCAAACAATGAATAACACAGCTCCAGAAATAACAGCAATCAGAACTCAATGCTTTAATTTATGAATGTATTTGCACATTAATTTTGTATTTATGTAGCCGAGGATGGATGCTTTGTTTTTCTTCCATGTCTTCTTTTCTATTGGCAATGTTCTATTGTTATTTTCATTACTATTATTATTAGGTTTTGTTATTTTTTTTGGTTTTGTAATATCCTAGAACTGCAGAGCCAAATAATAAACAAGGCTTTCTTGTGCAAACTGCTTTGCTAACATATGAAGAAAGAGATATTAGCTATCCTGAATATGCTATGGGACGCAAAGAAAGGAAAATGGAGTAAGGCTGGGAAGACATAAGAGTAAAATGACTAAATTTTGCATCATGTTTAGAATGTCAGATAATACAGGGCCAGACTGTACATTTGTGCTTAGAGTCTAAAACAAAATAGGCATAAATACAACCTCCTTTTTACTTTGCCAGTGATGTGATGGGGCGGGATTTTTGATGTTTCACTAGTAGCTCTAGCTGCAAAGGAATGCAGATACAGTAGTACAGTCCCACATCTGTCTCTGAATGCATAGGGAAATGTAAGCCTATTACTCTTTCCTTCAGACAGGAAGGTTCTAAGAAAATCTCATGACTCCAGGGTGCTACCAGGGTGCCTAGAGCATCCTTGGTCAAGAGGTTCAAAGGTAACAGAGGAAAAACATATGTACAGGACTCTTACCTAGCAGGTGGGTAACAATCTCAGATAAACCATAAATGTTTTTTCTCCCAGATTACCCTTAACCATCCTCCTGGCAGAGCATTGGACACCTTAACATCAGTGATATAATTTGCCTGTATCTGTAGCAATCTGTTCAAACTGGTTACGTTACACTTTGGAGTGCAGACCCTGCACATACTTACACCATAGTCAAGAATTTCAAGTTTGTCTGCTTGCTTTTGACAGAGAACTTAATGTAGAAGCTGCGGCTTTGGGGCTTTTATTTTTTCATTCTTCATGCACAAGACTGAATTTAAAAATGGTCCTCCTGTTTCATATTCCGTACTCCCTGCCACCACTTGTAGCCCTCTTTAGATAATTTTAGATTTTCCTCTGCTTTTAACGTCTAGTCTAGCATTTGAGCCAAGACCTA
Organism: Chroicocephalus ridibundus; assembly: GCF_963924245.1. Classification (NCBI taxonomy): domain Eukaryota; kingdom Metazoa; phylum Chordata; class Aves; order Charadriiformes; family Laridae; genus Chroicocephalus; species Chroicocephalus ridibundus. The sequence continues at coordinate 9,886,986 of NC_086290.1, read as the reverse complement.
CTTTCTTTTTGTGACGCAGTCACTCCACTGACCTTGTGCCCACCTCTTTTATGAAAAACGAGCAATAATGAAAGTCACATTCAGAATGAGATCCTGATGTAGGGATCCTCTGCTAAATGTTATCTCATATTTCAGCAGCTTCGCTGGCTCCAGCACTTGGAAACATTTACATTCCCTGCTGGCTGGGATGGATGTTTTTTTAAAGTGTTGTTCTAAGCTTGTCATTCAATATGTGCTTAGCCAGTTCATTCAGACTCACTTTCTGAGAATGCGCTTGGCAGACGAGCTACAGGGAGCGGAACGATGCTCTTATGAGTGGATACATACTGTTCAATCCCATTTTGAGGCAGTATCTCTCCTTTCTCAAAAACAATATAGGTACTAAACGTGGAATATTTTGAGGAATGTGTCTTATCTGTCTCTCCAGTAGCTATATTTATTCAGTGTTAATAAACTAAGCATAGGGGTAGGAGGTCCTGATTCCCCTGAGAAATTTAAACTGCCTGTGAAAGTGAGGTTCCCAAAACATTGCCTTCATGTGTATGAACCGTCTCAGGTTTTCCTCTCCTGCAGAAAGTTTCCATGCAATTTCGTAAAATGTTTTCTCATTAAGTCACTTTAAATAAAACCAAAGCAAGTGCAATGAGGAAATCACAGTAATACGGAGTAGTTCAGTATTGATCTGTTCAAATGATTATGCTCAATCCTACTTGGAAAAGAGGATTTGGGTTGAAATTTGCATTGCCTCTGACTCACTTGGTTATGTACCTTCCTTAATGGGATGTTCCAGATCAAGATTGATCGGGATGTTCCAGATCAAGGAACCCCCAGCTGACTGGAGGTTGGCAAATGTGACACCCATCCACAAGAAGGGCTGGAAGGAGGATCCAGGGAACTACAGACCAGTCAGTCTGACCTCGGTGCCTGGGAAGGTCATGGAACAGATCCTCCTCAGTGCCATTACACGGCACATGCAGGAGAACAGGGTGATCAGGCCCCGTCAGCATGGGTTTGTGAAAGGCAGGTCACGCCTGTCAAACCCGATCTTCTTCTATGATAAGGTGACCCATTTAGTGGATGAGGAAAAGGCTGTGGATGTTGTCTACCTGGATTTTTGCAAAGCTTTTGACACCATTTCCCACAGCATTCTCCTGGAGAAACTGGCTGCTCGTGGCCTGGACAGGTGTACTCTTCACTGGGTAAAAAACTGTCTGGATGGCCGTGCCCAGAGAGTGGCGGTAAATGGAGTTAAATCCAGTTGGTGTCTGGTCACAAGTGGTGTCCCCCAGGGCTCGGTGCTGAGGCCGGTTCTCTTTAATATCTTTATCAATGATCTGGATGAAGGGATCGAATGCACCCTCAGTAAGTTCGCAGATGACACTAAACTGGGCGGGCGTGTTGATCTGCTTGAGGGTAGGTTGGCTCTGCAGAGGGATCTGGAGAGGCTGGACCGGTGGGCTGAGGCCAATGGTATGAGATTCAACAAGGCCAAGTGCCGGGTCCTGCACTTGGGTCACAACAACCCCATACAGCGCTACAGGATTGGGGCAGAGTGGCTCGAAAGCTGCCTGGCAGAAAAGGACCTGGGGGTGTTGGTGGGCAGCCAGCTGAATATGAGCCAGCAGTGTGCCCAGGTGGCCAAGAAGGCCAACAGCATCCTAGCCTGTATCAGGAATAGTGTGGTGAGCCGGACTAGGGAAGTGATCATCCCCCTGTACTCGGCACTGGTGAGGCCCCACCTCGAGTACTGCGTTCAGTTTTGGGCCCCTCACTACAAGAGGGACATTGAGGTGTTGGAGCGTGTCCAGAGAAGGGCTACAAAGCTGGTGAGGGGTCTGGAGGACAAACCTTATGAGGAACGACTGAGGGAGCTGGGGTTGTTTAGCTTGGAGAAGAGGAGGCTGAGGGGAGACCTTATCACCCTCTACAACTACCTGAAAGGAGGTTGTAGAGAGGTGGGGGCTGACCTCTTCTCCCTGGTGACAAGTGATAGGACGAGAGGAAACGGGTTCAAGTTGCGTCAGGGGAGGTTTAGATTGGATATTAGGAAACATTTTTTCACTGCAAGGGTTATTAAACATTGGAATAGGCTGCCTAGGGAGGTGGTGGATTCACCATCCCTGGAGGTGTTTAAAAAAAGGGTAGATGGGGCACTTAGGAACATGGTTTAGAAGTGTTTTTTGTCAGGGTAGGCTAAAGGTTGGACTCGATGATCTTAAAGGTCCCTTCCAACCTCAGCAATTCTATGATTCTAAGGGCTTGTCTAGAAGCTACTGATCTTTGGGTTGGGTTTCTTTTCAGTGGAAATCAGGACATGATGGCTGTTGCATGCAAAAATCTCCTGCTGTAATGGAGTCAGGATGTTCAAGGGCACTGACCTGTATTTAATACCTTGGAAGCGTTTCTACGTCCATTGATTTAAACATAGCCACAGTCCCCTTTCAGCCCCAACTGAAATTTGTGAAAATGGTACTGCTCGTGACTCACGGGGACTGCAATGATTCTTGTGGTTTCTAACTGTATCTCATGATGTCCTTTATAAAGTTTGATTGCTCACAGATTTTGCCTGTATCTCATCCAGAATTACACCAAATGAGGTGAGCTTTATAATCATACCCCAAAGTACCAGAGTTGTCATCCTCTATGTTTCCATTGCTTCCTAGCAAAATGAAAATGAGATATGCCACAGTTCTAAGCCCAGCTTCGCTTATAATTCTTTCTAAGAGTGCTTTGGGTGCAGTCCTTCAAATACAAAATATAATGTGCTTAAAACTCTTACAGTTCTTTTCTTAATCTTAGACAAGTTTAACATTTCAATGGCTCACTTGTATTTTGGCATGCCTTACTGGATTTGTCCTGGGAGTTTATGACTACATGTGAATATAACGATCCAAGGCATCCTTTAAAACAGGTCCATGATGTAACTTGATAGTACCAACATTACAAAGTAAAAAAGAAGCTGGTTTTGCCTTTTTTATTTTTTTTGACCTGCTTTTGAATTTCCTAATGAGTATTTCATAACAACCATTTCCCCAACTGTATTTTTAAGCCATTGCTTCATCTCTGTCTCTCTTGTTTCCTCTTTCATTTGGTCACATGCATACATGGTGTAGCCAATATCAGCAAGTTACTGTAAGTAGGGCAATCTTCTTTACAGTGGCTAGAATCTTTGTCTCAATCAAGATACCAGCATGGACTGGGAGACAAGGATGCAAACAGGCTGACGACAAAATCCTCAGATCCTGTGGAAGTGTAAATACTCCACAAAGCTCTAGTGCAGCGTTGGTGGGATGGAGTCAAAAGCTTCTAAGTTGTCCAAAGTAAAACTTTTATACCTCCTCATAAATGGTCTATTGGATTATGGTAAGAGTTGGAGGGTCTTTGCCTTTACCTCTGGACAACATAGCCTAAAAGCTAACTTGGGGAAAATATATTTACAAGCCAGAGGCAAAGCAGTATCAAAGTACTACAGACTGTCTTTCCTCAGCCAGCCCTTGAACTCTGTCAACAACCCTAATAGCTTCAATATTTCTAATATTAATACATCAATACCACTCTAATAACCTTAGAGAGTTTGTTCCTGTGATGTGTTAGTTAGGATCACTGAAGCTTTTTTAGGAACAAGTGTTTGAAGAGAGATGCAAGGGCATACCTGTACACTTGGCAAGGGTGGTACTTTTGGAGGTTTCATTTTCATTGCATGTTGATGGCTCTGCCACAGTGTAAAATTCTCAGGAAACAGACTCCACTGTCATTTGCATTTACATGGGAGCAAATCCGGCACTGCATCATTTAAGTCTGAGAAACAATTTTTGGAGGAGTGTTCACAGCATTCCCAGCCAAAGGTACAGTGGGTTCCATTTGGAACCTAAGAAACCCTAAACCACCCCTCATTTATTCTTTTCTTGATGAAAATTAGAGCAAATAAAGATTTAACTTTTTCTAGCCTAACAATGAAAATTAGTGCAGCAGCTAGTTGTCAGCTAACGTTTTCATTTGGCCAAGAGCCCTGTTTGCAGCTGCGGAGCACTCACACATCACTTCAGGCTCTTGTTGCGCAGCAGCTCAGGCATCAAACAGCAAAACTGGTGTCAGTTACCTGAATAATGACAGCTTAGACTGGTGCCAGTCTGGACCCCTGTTTACGTGTCTAGATTCATACTTAAATGCCTATAATTAAATACTCAGGTTCAATCATTCAGCCTTCGGACCACAAACGTAATAGCTACGAATCAATTTGCTCTGTGATTTTATCAGGAGGGGTACTGCCTTTCTGTCCTATCTATTGCAGTTCTTTAAAAAGCAGTGATGCAGAACAACCCACCCAAAGCAACATTTGTAAGCCTGTTCAGAAACTGAGGGTTAGAAATAAAAGGCATTTGATCAGCCTCTGAGTTTGGCTTCAGAAGCCGGTGGAATATTTCTTTGACTTCGCTGGGCTTTGAATCAAGCCCTGTAAGACACCATGCAAAAAGGGAGAGAGGTGGCCTATTATTTTGTAATAGTGCCTCTGACTTTTTTCTCTCTTCTGGATCCTCTTTTAAGGCTTCACCTGTTCTGACTAAACCAGTTGGCACCTGACTTTTGGATAATGGCTCAGCTGAAGCACACATATGCAGCAGGCTGGGTTTACCCTTTGACTTCCATCTCCCCTTTCTGATACGGTGGATGACATTTGGGTTGCCTTACAGCAGAGCTTCTGAAGCTGAAAGCTTCGCTTATGCGTGCTGCTGAGAGATGCAGAGGTGATCACAGATCAGATGCACCCTTTCCTGTCGAACACTTGGCGCTCTGGTTAATTACAGAGATGGAAAGGCCCTTTAAAGACTTGCTTTGATTCTGTCTCTCCCTCATCTTTATCTTGCCTCCTGCATTTTATCAATTACCTAAATGTGGAAACATCCTTTAGCTTTTGTCTACCCAGGATTGTCTTTAAAAGGCACAAAGTATTTTGACACACAAAGATCATTTTCTCCCCTCCCCGCTCTCTTCTCTAAAAAGGCGGTTAGATCACATGCTTTGTTTACTCTTTTGACATCTGTCCAATTCAGTTATTATCAGCTACCATGGTAATGCCTTGATTGCCTTGACAAGACGTCACTATATTATAGCAGCTGCTTTGCAGAGCAAAGATAGAACAGCAGGGCAGAGACTGTATAGAGAGGTGGTTCACCAGTTAAGTGGTTTAAGCTGAGGAAGTCTTTAATAAAAAAAAAATCTGAAGTGGTCATTAATGTAATGATTAAAAAGCAAGTTGGATCAGTGTTCAAACTTCTCTGTTATGGCGTGCTCGTGGTGCTCTAAATGGAAAGCATCCCTTGTTTCATGTCTGACCACTTCTTGATTACCCCTAATGCCTCATCATAATAAACGTAGTGCTAATTTGCTGAGATGTTTCAAGCATTAATTCCTCCCTGTAGTTACTTAGACAAGAAATGCTCTCTTTTTAGTGTAAAAGCTTGCCAAGTTCTACCCACAAATAATTTTTAAAAGTAATTAAAGCAAAAAGGCTCAACCATGTTTTGCTGAAAGAATCATGAAATTATAATCATATCTATAATTTATTCTGATGTTTCAAAATTACATGGATATCAGGTTTTTTCCCTGGTGATTTTGTATTCTATTTTGCCTAAAGGAGCGTTTAGGGGAGTATATTGACTATATTTGAATCTGACCCACTCAATTACTTTATTGTTTACAGTGACCATCCACTGAAATTTAGATGTATATGTTTCAAATTATGATGTCACTAGTTCAGTTAGATTTTCTTGTTCATCTACCGAGAGAAACATTAAATATTAAAAGGAATGTAGGAGCTATTGTATATAGTCTCATGGTTCTACATATCTATTTTGCCTGATTTTTAAAAAAATTAATTATTCATTGATGACTTTGAAAACTAAACCATCCCTGATGGTTCGATCATCAGACCCTGCAGGCCTCTCTAAATACTTACTTTTAAATAGAAATCATCATGGCTTTTTTGCTGTTCTACAATGTGACAAGTCATTGACCAAAGCGTCCTCACTTTGTGTTGTTCCATGTCATACGCAGATAATGTAGTATTGCTGTATTTCTTTGATCTTAATTTAAGAAAAAAATTTAAGAAAAAAAAGAGAAGATATTATTAAATAGGCAGTTCATGTTGCATCTTTACATAATTGAGTGAAGTCACGTCATAAGGAAAAATGGGTTGAGATTACAAAAGAATCTTGGGATTCAGATGCATGATTTAGATCCATGTCTTGTATTAAAGTTAATGAGAATGCCAATGAGTCCTCTGCATCATTTTGAATATCTCAGCAAAAAGCTGCAACTTGAGGCTTTTTAGAAGTAAATGATTATTGATGTACATATCCTTCATATTGAAATTAATTTAATAGCCAGATAAATATGGTAACCAAATGTATTTCATATGAAGTGTCATTTTTCTTTACACTACACAAGCAGACAATACTAATGCAGCAAGAGAAATAGGCTAAAAATATCTCGCAAGCCGTGGGATCATTAATCTTGTTTCCCACCTCTTCAATATCAAAACCTGAGCTCATTTTGACAAGAGGAAACATAGACTCTCTAAATTAAATGTTCAATCACACGTGATCTTGGAGATGTTATTCATAGACTATTAAATATATATATTATTATATGTAAAGACATAAGCTTGTTAATTTTAAATGGCTTCCTTGTAACTTTGGATATGGATACAGTTAACCTTTCTTCAAGGGAAGAAACATTCCAAGGTTCGTGTGTGTTTTAGCAAGAGTTGCATCTGTAAATTTCAAACTAAAGATAAATTTTGCCTGTTGCAAATTGTTGTGTGACTACTCTAAAGCACTTGGAAGGAAGATCATATAATAAACTGGGTGTCCTAGTTGATGGTATAACTACATGTGCTTTCTGCCTGTTGGTATGATCCAGTTCCCTTTGAAGCCCACTTCCCCTGGAAGTGTTAATTAAATAAGGAAAAAGACACATTATTCTGAAAAATAAGATTGCTATTATTGGCAATTGATATTATAGTCTTAAGTATTATTATTTTTACTATACCTCTACTACGATGGTTTCAAAATACTTGTGCAGCTTATAATAGTGAAAATACGCATGTGTCTTAAGTTATTTGTAAATCATTCCACTTTGCAATAACTACAGTAGGTGACAAAAAGAGAATATTTTAAATGACCATATTATTTGGGAGATGAAACGCTTTGGGAAAAGCATAAAAATGAATTTCTAAACAGAGTTCAAACTACTTCACGTGATATAATTTCATACGGTTGTCATTTCTGCTTTTATTGCTCCGCAAGTGGTGAGACATTGTGTGACTAGACAAGTTTTTCCTTGCTGGAGGATTTCTTAAGAAGGCTGTTTTACACAGTTTTATGAAATGCCAGTTATTTTTCAGTTAAATAGTTTCCAATGAGTTTCCTTAGGAAGCCTCCATCAGTCCCTTTCATTCCCTCAAAACTTCAAGGATAGGTTCAAATCTTACCTTGAATACTCTCTCAATTCTTCTTTACTTTTTCTTTGCTCTGTGATGTTTATAGAAATGCGAATTTGGAAACACAAAACCTGTACTTAGAAGGACATGAGGGCTGAGGTACACAGCACCATCAAAAGAGGCACAGAGTGGGACAGAACCCTGCCATATGACTTCTGATTCTCTAGCAGGGCACATTAAGAAAGAATTTAAGTAGGTATCCTGTTGTGTCTAAACCCTAGAAAAATATATTGTATAATATGTGCTTTTATGTATTCCTTTTATCACTTTTCTCAGTTTGTGTCACAACATTAATGCTTTCTTAATGTTGTTTTTGAGCATGAGTTAGACTTTTTTTTTTTTCCTGATAGTTAAGAGCTCGACAGAATTCTTTAAGTTGTGATTAGAGCATGCCTCCTGACTATATTTGCAGTCCCTGTTTGATTTTCAATTGTTAGGAAAAATACGTCTGTGTTTTTGCTAAGAGTTACCTTGGAGTTCTGTGCATTGGCTGCTAAATCCAATACAAGGCATAAACATTATTTTATGGGAAAAAAATTAACTCAGTCGATGTTTTTTTTTTTTTTCTCTTTAGCATTATTTGTTTTGGGGGTGAACAACCTCTTAGTTTAGAGACTATCATTCACTCACAGAATAACACTTGCATCCCACCATGTCAGATGCTCTTATCCTGTCCGTGTCACTAAGGAGTCCATGAGACTTTCTGCACATCAACTTTTTAACTTTTGCCTTTGTTCCAGAGGCAAATTTTCTTAATTTTGAATTTGACTAACAAGTTATGTGGCTAAATCAAAAAAAAAAAAGAAAGAACATCAGATAAAATGTGCATGTAAAAAAAGTATGATTGACAAAAATATTTTATTTGTAGTTTTATTTTCGTCTTGGCTATTAACAGCATTTTTGCAAAAAGTTTTGGGTGTTTTCAGGGTTGGAAAATCCTGTTATTTTCCAATTTATTTATTTTCACATCCTCAGGAAGGTCTGGATCAAGTGAAGGCTGGTTAAGGTGCTGCGTTGCACAAAGGAGATGGGGATAAAGGGTCACATTTCTTTTGACCATGTCCCACATAATCCTTTTGGCAGCATCTCTCTGTGACTTCAGGAACTTGAAGGAAGAATCAGGCTGTAAGCAGATAAAGCTTAGCAAGAATTTAACTGGCTTTTGGATCTGACCTGGTTTGTAAGGGGTTGTGGAATCCATCAGGCTGGAAGTCATAAATGTGCCTGTTTTATGTTCTCATAAATTGTGTTACCCCATAGTCTACTGAAATATGCAGATGCCGCTGAGGATAATCAAGCATAGCATCTTCTCCTCATATTTTAATATAAACTAGCTTATCAGCTGATAAGAAAAAAGATGCATGTCATGTAATCAAGGAAAATGAGATAAATATTAGCATATTAAATCACCTCTACCCATAAATGTTATTCCGAGCATTCAGCATTTCAAGGTGAGAATGTCCTCTCTGAAGAGAAGAAAACTTCTATGTGTATAAAATAAAATTAACTTAGCAAGTAATTTTCTTTTTTCCCTTTGCAATTATCTTTGATATTTGCCTTTGAGTAAGAATTCTCTCTTTCAGAATCTAACTTTTTTTTTTACCACTCTGTCCTTGGATTAAAACACTTTTTATGGCATCCCATTTGTTGCCATGGAAATGAATGTAATGACAGATTCAACATTGTGGATTCTCTGGAAGAAACAATATGGGAGGAAGTGTTGGGGGAAAAAAAGGCAAATACTGAATTTGAATAGGTTCCTTTTGGAATTAGCGATTGTGAGAATAATGGATATTGACTGAAAGAAGAATGGCTTAAAATCTAATGTGCACACCATGTTTTGAATCTGTAAGAAAAAAAAATATTTTTTTTTTTCCTTCGGAAAGCTACATTTTGCAGCTTTGACCACCTAAGACAGTGATGTGTCACTCTAGCTTGGAAGGAGACTTCTGAAGAGCTGTGTCCTTGAGGAGAGCTGTGTCATCTCTGTGCTTATTCATCAGGAGTGGGGCTGTGTCAGCCAGCTGTTTTCCTGCCCAGCTGCTTTGCAGAGATTCAGGGTGATGATGGACTTGCCTTTTGTTATATTTTGGGCATTTGGCTAGAGGCGCGCATGTTGCTAACAGAATCATGCCAGTCTGCTGCATCTCCGCACATCTAGATTTTGGGCAGATGCCACAGGCTTACAGCTGTGTCGGATGCAATGGTTGCGCAGGTCTCGACAGCTTCTTTGCTGATGATTAGCTTTCACTGATTAGATGTTACTGAGTCATCAGGCAGGAAAGGAAAAGTTCATGCTTTGTTTTCTTTTTGTGATGAGTAACTGTTGATGCCATGGGGTCTATTGAAACCAGTCCCTCATGCTTGTGCAAAAACTATTTCAGAAAAAATGTTAGCTTGCTGCTCTGGAGGTGGTTAGTGCCTCCAAGTCTAAGGAAACTTTCAGATTTTCCTGCTCAGACGAGTGAAACTTGGGGTCTGCGTGTTTTTCGCCATTTCACCATGCAAATATAGAATGCAGCTGTAATTGCTGCCTTGGGATGCTTCAGGATCATATCACTGATCTAGTCATTCGGAAGAAAGATGGGCTTTCTTGTAGCTGTAAAGGCTGATACTTTTTCCAATCACATAAGGATGTTTCCCTTCAGTAGTAGATGAGTAATGGAAAACTCAAAGGGATATGCCAATTTCTTCTCTCTGACTAGCTATGCTCTTCGGGAATGTTAATAACTGTGGAAATGGCCTTGGCTCGCTTTTCAGGAATGAAATAAGATTGACTTTCTGATGTCCATTATATGCCCTCAGGGATCAGTATTATGATCAAGATCAGTGTCTTTCTTTTTGGAGCTGCAAAGAAGGGAGATGTCTCCCTTGCCACCTCAGCTGGCCATATAGCTTCTCCTTTTCTACAAGCTCCAAAACATGCAAACAGGCTGATTGGGTTTGGAGACCCAAAGCTGTATCATCTTGCTGTGGCGCAATAAAATTCCCCATAACAGAGAAATATTCTAAAACATTTGTTCTCTATGTGACTTTCTGATTACCTAAATTCAGTCTAGTGCTAATTCTTTGGAGGAACTCTCATCTTCCTGAACTGATAGGGATTCTTTGGAACTTCAGGGATGCATGTTATCAATGATCTGTCATCCCTAACAATAAATATGATATCATATTTTGATGGCTACAGGCTTTGGATAAGCCTGTAACTGACTTGTTCTATACTTCAGTATCCTCTACTAAGGTAAAAACATCACTTTTTCTATTCGTATTCTATTTTAATAGAAATTTTATCAAGTTCTCCTTGAAAGGGACAGCTTTTAGCTATATTTTTTTTTTGCTATAATCAAACAACATAATCTTCTGTCATTCAGTCTTAGATGTCATCGTGACATTATGATGATCTTAGATAGATATAGCTGAAACATATTTAGCATATTTAGTCTTCAGCTGCAAAAATTTAGTTCAATTCAGTGCTACTAGATGGAAGCACCACAGAGGGTAATCTCACGGAGGCAAGTGTCAATTCTCCATCATTGTTTTTCCAATTTAATCAAAGGGACCTTAAAGTGTTTTTCCCTGCATGCTCTTCGCAGCTACTGTTGCTATATCTGTCCACAGATATCAGTCTAACTTATCCTATGAACATCGAGGATAGATGTTCAACGCTCCCCTTAATCTATATCAGTGCTCAGCTCCTCTGACTGTTTCACTTGCATTTTCCATACTACACTTCATAACACAGACTATTCATTTTCTCTTTATGGCATTTCTTTTTTTATTTATTTAAAGAATGTCATACAGCCCGCATGCAGCTGTCTTGTCTCTGGACTAACCAGTAACAGCTCTTTCAGTCTTCCCCCATAGGTAATATTTTCAAGTCGTAGAATGATTTTTATTGTTCACTTGTGGATTCCCTCTAATCTCTGCATGTCTTGTATGTTGCAGTGTCCCACATGGATCAGAATACTAAGGTTTTACCAAAGCTGAGATGATCAGAGGCTGGAGCACCTCTCCTGTGAGGACAGGCTGCGAGAGTTGGGGCTGTTCAGCCTGGAGAAGAGAAGGCTCTGGGGGATCTTATAGCCCCTTGCAGTACCTAAAGGGGGCTACAGGAAAGCTGGGGAGGGACTCTTTGTCAGGGAGTGTAATGATAGGACAAGGGGCAACAGTTTTAAACTGAAAGAGGGGAGATTTAGATTGGATGTTAGGAAGAAATTCTTTACTGTGGGGGTGGTGAGACACTGGAACAGGTTGCCCAGAGAAGCTGTGGCTGCCCCATCGCTGGAGGTGTTCAAGGCCAGGCTGGATGGGGCTTTGAGCAACCTGATCTGGTGGAAGGTGTCCCTGCCCAGGGCAGGGGGTGGAACTGGATGATCTTTACAGTCCCTTCCAACTCAAACCATTCTGTGATTCTATGACTAAAGGATTCTTTCACTTGCCTTACAGGCTATACTTCCAGTGGAAAAATATCTACATTTCAGCAAGACTGATTTTTTTTTTCCACAGTGATACGGTACTACTGATTTGTTTTCAGCTTGGGACACACTATCTTGCCCCAGATCCTTCCAAAGAGCAGCTCTTTTGATGTCTGTTCCAGGATCTGTTCCAGTCCTAATTTGAGTAACTTTGTTATGGGTCTGCATTGGGCAATATAGCCACCTAGTCCCGCATAGCGTAATCATTCTGGGAGGAGTCCTGCTTGTGTGTGCATAAGACAGCACTACCTGATCAACAGGTAGCACCACCTAAGCCGAAGCCTGTTGTGCAGAGTCCTTAGGAATGAGAGAAACAGGGTTGCTGAGAGCAGGCAATTTGACATCCATGATTATATCTTGAAACATCCTGGTACCTAAAGTTTAGTTCATCAAGCCCATGCAGGATTTCAGTCCCACGGTCTCAAAGTGGCAATTAAGTATACCCAAAATGACACATGCTCCCTCTTTGTAAGGATAAATGCCATCCATGAGATGTGTACTCCACAAGACTTTTACAGTCTACAGTTTTATACCGACAAAAGTGTGCTTTGATCAAGTTAGTGATCTGGATTTCGATGGATCAGACAGGCCTAATTAATTATTGATGTTTTGTATTGAATGTTTTATGACAAATCAGTAAAGCAAAAGCTTTGCATGTAGATATTAAAAACATTTTTATGTGGCTTTTTGGCCAGAGAATTGTATCAAATGGAATAAATCTTGAAGACACAGTATTCTAGTAAACTAGAGTTAGCAATTATATTTGAAAACACTAACAATCACTAAGCTTCAAAGAAAATCTTTTTTAAGGATTATTTTTAGCACCTAAAATTACATTTTTAACACTGCAACCTACGGACTATTTTATTTTTTAAAGCACAGTACAATTTGTGAGACATAAGCATGTCCATCTAGCATTTTGTCATGCATCTGTAATTCTCCATTTGCAGTGAAGTATTGTGTCAAAACCAGACATTCAGTAAGGAAAACTCAGAGGACACACAATCAAAGAGTGAGTAAAAGGTTTTGTGCTAGCTTCAGCTTTGGTGGAAACAAATTCTTCCTTTTTCTCACAAAATAAAGCTTCATGAGAAAATGGAATAGACAGTTGAATGTGCTCACTTCTGACATGATTTCTATAATCAAATGCAACTCCCAATGAGATCAAGAAAAGAGATTGTTTCCTTGCATTAAGTATGCTGCGCTAATCACCTTACATTTGATGGAATCAGATTCAGCCCCAATATGTGCGACATAATGTAACCCCAAAATGTTCTGGTTTGCTCACTTCTTTTTACCCATAATGATACAACCAAGCCATTTTAATGGCTCTTTTTATTTATGAAAAGGAATTTTTACACTACTACCCAGAATGCCATTCATGGTATTTTCACTTTGGGTGTTTAATCAAGTTACAACATGTGGCCTCCTGTTAAGGAACAAAGAAATTAGTAGTTCCAACATTAGTGGATCAAAGCAAACTACGGGGTATTTTCAAGATTAGTTTTTGTAAGGATCATCATGACGAGTAATGCATTTTAGTGAGAAGAGGAGATTTTTGGCTTCTGCTGCTGAAGTGGATGGTTATACTGACAATTCTTTGCTTGGCTTTGCTTTTTCTTCTTCTAGTAACAGGCCAACACTGTCCAACTTACGTCATTGACTAACTCTTCAAAACCATTCCCATAAATAGGTAGGAGATAACTAAATGTTATTTCACTTTTAAAATTATTCTTATGCTCTTCTGTTTGATTGTTTATTTATAGTTACTGAACACAGCCTATGAAAATGTCATCATTTATATGTGAATTTGAAGCAACACATTTGTTTAGCTTTTAAAGGCAGAAGAGCAAAGCATAGAGTTCTTCATCTGACTTTTAGAAAGCAGAGGTAGAGGCCCTTTAATTGCTGTAGTCCTTTGACTAATTACCTCTTATAACTACAGTTAAACTGCAATTGATTCTGTAATAATTGGGTGTTACCAGGGATGATGCATATCAGAAAGCGAATCTTTGGGGCGAAAAGATTGCCAAGTTAGGTACATTGTAATTATTCAAGGACAGACAGTTTTGAAAAACAAGCATACAAGAAGGTCGAGGTAAGCAGTTATTTTGGTTTAGAATAACCCTTCTCTGGAATGTTATTACTTGCCGTATGCCGTACCCAGCTCTAATCAGTGTCAGGAAACAGCCAACAAGCTTGTGCTTACGACTCCTGTGGTCAACCAAAGACACACGTGAAGTCGTTAAAATGGGGCAGCTCTCTGGCAGTAAATGGGAAGCTCTGAAGATTTCTGCACCCAGTCATAATTTTCAAATGTGAATCAATAAGCATGTCTCACAGAGCTCAGCATGTGGGATTTTCTGTGATTTTTTAAAGTCTGACTGTAAATCTTGCAATGGGAACTCAGTTTTTTGCATAGCTGATCTCTAAAACAGGCTAGCTGGCGCTGGGGCATGAGATTGCAGCGATCAAAAAGCTTTGCTAAGGAATTTGAGTCTTTGATGTTCTCAGGTCATGGTGGAGGTAGAGTTCACGGGGATGCCAGTGACCAAAAGTTACAGAGATGCTGGCCTACAACGGAGTACATCTCACTTTCAATATACTGTAAGATATCAAATTGTATTAAGCAATTCCATATATATGTTCATTTTCTTAACATTTAAGGCAAGAATTTATGACTAAATTCTGACTCATTTTACAAATTTTACTTCTATTTCTTTCGTGAAGCGGTAAAAGAAAATACACATGTGTGTGCATATGTAAATGTGCGTATACATCTTGACAAACAGTAAGATAGCACAAATGACAAAGCACAGACAACTCTTTTGGTCTTTTTTTGTTTTTCAGCGCCAGAATGACACCTAGGAGTTTTTCAGAACTAACGCTGTTTTGTTCTCTCTCTGACTGGCAGTGGCACAATTATCCTAATAAAGCAGGTAGATATTATACCTCTAGCAAATGGAAATGCATTGAAACTTGCTTCTGGAGACACTCAAAATAGAAACTGGACAGTCCATAAATACCTCTGGAGGGTGGTTCTGGCCCTCCAGATACCTAAAAGCCCCAAGGATCATCTGGGGAAATAAGAGCTGCTGTTGCAATCATAGCTGATATTTTTGGTAGCTTCATTAGCTTCCCTAATTCATTAGCAACATAACATATCTGTTTACAGAGAGGCAGAGCATTGCAAAACATACCCAGGCTTTACTGAATAAAATAAAATATGAATATAAAATAAAATAAAATATGAAGCTAAATAAAACCCTCAAATCATGTCCCAGCATGCTCTGCTCTCAGATCAAAACATAGCGAAGCCCGGGCTTATGTTCTTCAGGGGCACAGATTCCCACGTTTGCAAAAACATCTATCTAGTCAGGGGTCTGGAGGGATTATCTCCGGAATACAGTAGTACCTGTTTCAAAATATGACTGACACATCTAATTGGCTGTTGATAGAAATGCTGCTTTTTCCTAAAGTGGAAATAAACTGAAACTAAGTGTAATGCCTGAGGATGATAAAGCGGGTAGTGAAAATCAAAGGAGGATTGCTTATTTCAGGTAATGTTTGGTTGATTTTCTCTACAGTATTTGGAAAATGTGATATTGTGGGTAGACTGTTGTAGCAGCCAGAAAGAAATATCAAGGGTGTTCCAGCCATGACGATTTAAATTTGAGTTGAATATCTGTGTACCACCCTGGAAGTATTGATACGTAATCAGAGGAGGAATAAGGGTATTTGTTTAGAATCTCCATACATGCATAAAGGAGAAGAACGCTGTATGTGTTAGCATTCACTTATAACATGAGTTCATATCAGTGAGCGAATGGAGTTTGAGTGCAATTTTTGGTAATATTTACTTTTTTGGATACAGAAATGAATAATGCAGAATGATTCTTAAATAATCCAGTAAATCACTGCGTAGCAACAGCACTGCATTAAACAAATTGCTGCTACTGGGAGAGAAACTTATTCTAATCTTAAATCCTTCTCCACTCCAAGTAAAAAAAAAATCAGAAAAAAAAAAGGTCTTGTTATAAGCACAAAGATGCGAGTAGAGTGGGGAACAGGCTCTAGGAGCGTCGTGGAAAGTAGATGAGAGACGGGATGCTGTGTAAAGCTAGGGATAGAAGAGAGGTAGCAGACAGGATGCATATGCTTGTAAAGATTCTGCCTCCCAAGCAGAAACGGGTCGCGTTAGGTGGAAACAAAGCAACCTCAGGACAACAGGAGAGCGACCTGATAAAATGCAATATACTGCAAAGGAAGGAACAGCTCCGGGGTTGGGGGAGGGAGGACGCTCTGTGTGGCAAACACTGAAGCTGACGAATGAAGGGCAGAGTACAGCCAAACAAGGGGACAAACCTGCAGGTGATTAAATAGACAATTCAAAAGACATTAAGTTCCTGTGGAAGACAGATGGAGTTGACATTAGGAGAAGAAAGCTACAAATAGAAATGGGAGGAGTAACTGAACTTTGGTTTTCTCTCCAGGGAAGCTTTTTTTTTTTTTTTAAAACAGAATTGGCAAATCAGATGACAAACTCACAGAGAAACAATAGTTTCTCTTTTTTTCACTTCCAGTAGATCTTTTCTGTGTCAGATCTGATCTCTGCCCTCCGATGAATCACAAATGTCTGGTACGCCAGACGCTCAGACTGATTAATTTGTATTAACGCTGTTAATATATGTGACAGCTGATGCTGAATACCACTAATAACTGTTTGGTGCAGGTTTACCTGGGTTTACTGTGAAAAAAGATCAGTATGATTTTTATAGATAATTGTACGTTACGGCTGTGCGTACATGATGAGCATTAGAAAGAGGCCTCTGCTACACAACTCAGATGCGAGTCCAGAGTTCGATACTCCCCTCTAATTTGGTCGTATTCAGTTTTGACTTGGCTCATTATGAATGGAGAGACCAGCTGCAAAATTCAGATGCTCTTCTAAATTTGGAATCTGAAACTTGCCAGAGGTCAGGGACTTTCAGAGATAAAAGTGAGGTTTAGAACTATCTCTAATAGGAAGATAATATATATTTCAGAAGGAGTGACTCCAGATTTCCTCTCATCTGTGATTTACTAGGTACATCACGCTGGAGAGTTTTTATGAAAAATCTGTTCGCACGACCCTCGATGACAGTTCTGTGTGTGTCGCTTGGTTTAGATTCTGATCTTTTACTGCCCTAAATCAGTTCTGACTCTGTAATATTTCTATCAGGCGAGAGAATGGAGTAAGCATAAGGGAATAGCACATATGGTGTATATATAAGCATACATGTCACATATGATTATAACATATAGCATTTGTGATTCCAGATTACTCTTTGCAAGTTCTTGGGGCGAGATCAGGAAAACAATTCTGTACTTTATGCAAAATTTAGATACTAAATTCCCAAACTCTAAGCCAAAACACCTGGTTCAGCTCTTTGCTGTTTCCTGAAACTGGATGCTGGTGTCTTTGACCCGATGGTTTTTGTAGGTGCGTGAGCAGTTGATGTCATGTCCTAATTGTCATAGGGATCCCAGTTGGCCAGTGTGCCCCAAACCATCTTACAGCTAAACAGAATTATACTCATTAGAAAATACAGAATTTTCTTATTCACCATTTTATTACCGTAGTCCAGATCTTTTCCATGACAAACCTACGTGCCAGGCAATATTGTTGGGATCCTGTGGGAGTAAGAGTGGGAAACCAGGAAACCTACACAGCACCACAGAGATTAGCAAATACTGGTTGCTGGTCTTCGCCGACATACTGATTCATAGTACTGAAATTCTGGTTTATGCTAGGAAGCATTTCACACTAGTGCACTTCTGGGAAGGAGAGACATGGGGAACAGTAGCCTAGAGAAGCTTTGCCAGGAGGGGATGGAGAGGAGAGCCGTGCTTCACGGAGGCTGCAGCCAAGCACTGCTGATCAGTCAAAACCCGCACAGGGAAGGGAGCAGACCCCTGCCAGCATCCTCAGCTCTCAGAGACGACTGAAGAGCACCGCGTGAATTGCCTGCCAGGCTTGCCACGTGACACTGCAAAATATCTAACGCAAAGCTGAAACCTGAATCATTCAGGTGTTGCCCTGCGTATATTTTTCAGGTGCTCCCAATAGGCATGCTGTAGATTTTTGTTTCCTACATCTTGTCGACAATCTATGGCTTATATCAAGGTTTCGTGCATTTAAAATACCTTGGCTAATGTTCCTCTCCTCTCCTCTCCTCTCCTCTCCTCTCCTCTCCTCTCCTCTCCTCTCCTCTCCTCTCCTCTCCTCTCCTCTCCTCTCCTCTCCTCTCCTCTCCTCTCCTCTCCTCTCCTCTCCTCTCCTCTCCTCTCCTCTCCTCTCCTCTCCTCTCCTCTCCTCTCCTCTCCTCTCCTCTCCTCTCCTCTCCTCTCCTCTCCTCTCCTCTCCTCTCCTCTCCTCTCCTCTCCTCTCCTCTCCTCTCCTCTCCTCTCCTCTCCTCTCCTCTCCTCTCCTCTCCTCTCCTCTCCTCTCCTCTCCTCTCCTCTCCTCTCCTCTCCTCTCCTCTCCTCTCTCCGCGCTGATTCTGATCAGTCTGCGCTGATTCTGCAGACTCAAACAATGCAATTTCATAAAAATGGAATTGCTTTCACTACAGAGTGCTTAATTGTTTAAAACCGTTCATGAGTTTACCATCTTGTGGAGGGCAGGCTTGTTGCTTCGATGTGGAGGAGGTGGGTCCTATGGTAAGTGCTTTCTGGAAGAGAGCAGACACAGGGAGATGTAGCAGCTGATTCTCAGTGTAAAGGTTGGAAATCAATGAAGAAAACACAGGAAACATCTGAAAACAAAATTGTAATTGATGAAAGAGTCTCAAGATGTGAAAAACTATAGATCTGAACCTCTGCAAAGTAAAATTGATATGGCAAACAGAAATGAAAAGGTGATGGAGGACTGACTGGCTCAAGGGACTTGTAATGGGTACGGAAACTTTTGTGTCTGCGTCAGTGGCTTGAATTTGCACAGAATTACGCGTGACTACTGTCGAAAAATCATTTAAATGTTCATTTGTTTATTTCCTTGGGTTGATGCCATGAGAATCATTATGACACTTTATGTTGCTTTTGACAGATGATACCAAAGACTTGAGACCACTTTCACAATTAGGTTTAAATGCTTAGGGCGCATTAAGCATGTCCATGGTCCAGTTAATCACGTGCTTAAAACACACATATAGCCTTCAATTTGAGTTGTTTCTGAATGACCCTTGCATTGTACTTGCCAGTTAAGCAGGGCTATCAATAATGTGTGGGGTCCCAGTGAGTGTGGTTGGTCTGCGCCCCAGTGCTCACGCCAGTCCAGCCATAAATGTAACTGCCCACATTTATTGGTGTACATCAGGAATACACTGAAAGCAATAGAGCTCTTAATTACTTTATCATCTTTCATAAATGCTCAGTTATTTTTCTGATTTGTTTTCTATTAATTCTCTTTATGAGAAATCCTGAGTTGAAATTTTTAGACTGTCTTGAATTTCAAAGGGAGTTCATACCCGACTGAGAGATGCACTGTAGAAACGCTTTTGTGGATTGTCTTTGTTCACAGTTGGGAAGTGAGGATATTCATTTGTTTTCCATTTCATTTGTTGGCTTTTGCTTTCTCTGTTGCGCGAGTGAGAAATCCTCATTAGGATTTCTTTAAGTGCTTACTGATTCTGCCAGATCTGTTAAGACAGTGGTCGCTCCAGGCAGGAGGAGCATACAAGGCTGCTTAGACCTTCACCCCATATGCGGAACAACCCATGAGGTGAAAACTCCCTGTCTTTAAGTCTCCTTTCAGGGTCTGAACTAGGCTGACACTGACAGCAGCATCAGCACAGTGTCAGGAGCCCAACAGACAGGCCCACTCGCACCCAAGAAGTTTGGAAGCAGCGTGCACGTTTTGATGGCAATGCTCTTAAAAACTCTTGTTTTCTTTGGTTATCCCTGTTCAATGAGTGCCACAAACCTCCAGGCAAAGTATAGCTTGAGGGTGCACGTTTCGGCAGACATGGTCGGACAGTAGTGCTCGCCTTTACATAGGTGTATCTGCCACTACATCCACTCCTTCTCACAATCTTTGGAGCAAATATGGCATTGTTTTATGTATGCTACTAAACAGCGGACACACAAAAAGTCCTAACATCAAAAATGAAGTTGATGGTTTGGTGCTATTCATCAGTATCCCAGGTATACAGCCTTTCCCATCACCTAAGCATCCTTGCTTGCTGGCTTTGTGCTGTGGTCCATGGAGAATCAAGGTATAATTAAGCCTGGATTACATTGGCTCAGGAGTGAAGAGGGGCTTTGCTGCGCCGAAGAATTTTCTGTGACGCCTGTGTTTAAACCACACAGTTTACCTGTAATTTTACGTATTTTTAAACTAGGTCTAAGTGAACTGATTGAACAGCTTTTGTGTATAGGGGAAGGTGACGAGAATGTTATGCCAATTAGTGCAGCACCAAATTGCTCAATAACTCAATAGCTCAAGTAAAGACAGCTGTAAATCTCAGAGCAGCTGTCATGCCCACCCAGTGAGAAGTTCAGCATCTGAAATGCTTGTCTAGAGACATGGCTGAGGAGATTAAGCCTTGTAGGCATTATGCATGATCTGAGAAGAGGCCCTGGATGAAGTCGTATGGAAGGGTTGATCCGTGTATGTTAAATCAGGTGAGGTGATATGCAATTAGCAACTACTTGTTAGGTGAAACATTATACAAAAAGCCTTAGTGCATCTCCCAGCAAACACAATCCGCTGGGAATAAGAAAAGTGATGATTGCTGTTAGACTTGATAAAGACAGGAGGAGTAAGTTTTACCTGCTAATACAGCAGGGTTTTTTTGTATCCCCCTCAGTTGTAACCAGCTCAGGTGGAGATGCAACATCTAAATAGCTGGCTCACCGACTTGTTTGCTATGTAATATGAGCAGAATTCACAGAATTTTGTCATTTTAGTTGCATAAATCCAGACTTGAGACCTGTCTAAATCTTGAGAGAGGGTGGAGAAAAAAAAAAAAGGCACTCTAGATTACTGTTATCACGGTGAGATGAACTCTGCACTAGGACTGCCTGTCATTTCAATTTCCCCTAAAAAGAAAGCGGATGAATAGCTCATGTGTAGATGTGTATCGCAGAATCACCTAGATTTTAATCCTATAAGATAGAAAACAGGTTGAATAAGGGGGTCATACTCATTGTTATGGATATTACTGCTGACTGTGCCTTCTGTTACGCAGTTTTCAGAGGGTGTGCATCAGGGAATAATTTGTTTTCAGTGCTTCTGTGTTATTAATTGCCTGCTATGACAACCTTTTCACCTATTACTTTGTATAATGCGTAGTCATCTCCAACCAGCATGGGTCAGCGTGACATCGATTAAAGCTCAAAATGAAGAAACAAGTGTTATGAGAGAAGTATGGTTTTGTGCTCAAAATAAGCACTTAACTGGACTAGTGTGCACTGTGTTACCCATTGTGCTTCATTTTAGAGTTTCCTGAATCATAATCAAGGTGACTAATGGTCCCACAGTCTTCCCAGCAAAGTAACTATTTACATGTCAGGTTGAAAAGAAGTCAACATTACACAATTTCAAAGATGAAGACAAATTCAAATTATGGTTTGTGTCACCATCCCTTTCCCCGAGATTAGAGCAGTCTAATTATGAAATATATTTATTTCTTACATGGGGCTTTAACGTACCACAGTCTGTCTTGCACAAGTGACAGTGAGCCATCTATGGTTCACATAAAGGTCTAATTTAAACCCATAAACGTGTGATGAAAAGAGGAAACTCAGAGGAAGCGGTGGCTTTCTGTTTTACCTCTTTCCTTATACTTGCTTTGTATATTTACGTATGTTATTAGCTGGAGGGTTATATTTGTAAAAGGTAGGCAGACCTGCACAGCTGGGAATATGTTGTTTTTCTCTGAAGTTTGCTTCTAATATTTGAATCCTTTTACTCGTTATGAAAGGCTCACGTGAGATGAATTCTCTAATTACAGTTGCAAATAGGACCTCATGGAGCAATGCCTTATTTTTATGGTTGGAGTAACTGCCTGCCCTGGTTGCGGAAATCCACGTGTCGTGGTTTAACCCCAGCCGGCAATCTGGACCATGCAGCCATTCACTCACTGCCCCCCCCCACCCTTGGCAGGACAGGGAGAAGAAGGAGAAAAGGAGGGGAAAAACTCGTGGGTTGAAATAAAGACTGTTTAATAGAACAGTAACGGAAGAGAAAAAAAATAATAATAATGGTAAAAGAATAAACAAAATAAAGTGATGCAATACAGTTGCTCTCACCACCCGATGACCGGTTGCCCAGCCCATCCTGAGCAGTGATCATGGATTCCTGCCCCCCGGCCAACCCCCATGTATATACTGAGCATGATGTCTATGGTATTTATATACCGAGGATGATGTCTATGGTATGGACTATTCCTTTGGCCAGCATGTCCTGTCTGTGCTCCCTCTCAGCTTCTACGGGAAGCTGAAAAAGTCCTCGACTTACTATAAACATGACTTAGCAACAACTAGACCAATATGTGTTGTCAATTTTATTATAATACTAAATCCAAAACACAGCAGCTACTAGGAAGAAAGTTAGCTCCATCCCGACTGAAACCAGGACCCCAGGCTAAAGGAAATTTCAAGGGGGTCGCTTAGCTCATCATCCAGCTCTAAGGCATGACTAGATATACCTGCCTCATTTGTGACAGAACTCAAATCTCCATCCATGAAGCCTGGCTATGGAGCTTGCAGAGTTTGTACCAGGGTTCCACAGTGGAGAAAGGTGCAGGTTAGACATTTAGAGAAATTCCTAGAGCACTCTCTTACACCATCTTAAGGCTGTTACTTCTTCTCTTTATCACAAATAGATTACTCCTATATTACAGAAAACTTATATATACTTGACTACAGCCATTATGTGCCTGTTCAGTTTTGCCTGGACAAAATAAACAGCATTCTAGGACTTTTTTCTTATATTCGCTAACATTTCCTGAGAAGCTGATTATTGTCATTCACCTTCTCTGGAATATGTCCAGCAAGTCCAGCTTGGTCTTACTTGAACTGCAGCATAGTGCTTTAGTGCTTTATGCCGCATACAGTAATTTCTCAAGGCTGTCCTACTGGGTAGCAGAACATCGCTGTACTTCACCCATCTCTTACGTGACACTCTTGTCCATACATCTCAGTATATTTTTTGCCTTCCTCTCAGTAGCTTCTGTGCTATGTTATTATCTAGCTGCTTCTCTGTTGACCTGCTCCTTTGCCTCTAATCCCTCACCTGGAGTTTGCACAGCTTATTATTTTTCTCTGTGTAAAACGCGGCACTTGCCTTTATGAAATTGCATCTTATTTCTCTTCCCCCCCTGCCCCCCGTCTCCAATTGTCTCTCCAGTTAGTCAGGCTTGTTTTGAATTCCAGACCTCTCTTCCTCAGTTTGAGGATGTCTGTGAAGTTAAAAGCTTGCTTGCTACTCTGTCATCAGGGTCACTAATGAAAAATATTGAATAGTACTGAGTTACTGCTCACTACACCTTCCATTTTGGCACTGATAAACTGATTCTGTGACTATAGGTTTCCAGCCAGTTAGATGCCTGCTTGACAGGTGGTGTTCCCCAGTTCACTTGTGAAACACTGGCGCTAGAAAACCAACGGTCTACTTGTTAAACTTGGTGACTGCATTTCTGGCTCTTTGATAAACAATGAAGGGAGTAGACATCAATCCATGGTAAAACTTTGAAGGAAAACTTGTCCTACGAACCAAGGCTGTTTTTATTGCTAAACCAGAAAGTTGTCTCAAACCCTGCTTATGTAGTGAAACCAGTACGATCTCTCAGACACAACCATTAGCAAGTCTGTGGATCTGTTCCCTTCCAGGGAGGCTGGAGTAAATTTTGGTAAAAGACACCTGTCTCTATTGTTCTGGTGACCTTTGGACTGCTTTGAATTTTCCATCCACTGTATCAGCAGATGCACAGTTTCGGTGTCCAGTGATCAGACTCCAAATACATATACCACACAGGCATCCTCTGTGGTTTGTAGGGAATGGAGATACATGGGTTTTCTATAATTTTCTGGCCCTCCTTTTCTCCCTCCTGGGGAAAATCAAACAACTCAAGCACCTGAAGTCTCTCTTTTTTCAGTTCTCTCCAGTTCTCAGCAGGGATTTCTACTTAACGTCCCCTGACACCTACTGAGGGCCACTGGTTGTTTTTACCTAGCTAAGCAGCAGCTACTTCTCATTTTATTTCTGAGACCTCTTTAGAAAGGGGATGCCATTCATTACAGCTTATAGGCATATCAGCCGGGAGAGATTGTTTCAAATAACTCATTTTATTCTTTTTAGTTTTCCTCTCCAACAGATTCATTAATAAGGGATGGAATAATGGAACAGAGTTCTCCCAAACAGTTATAAGAACACAGAGCTAGGCAAAGTCTGGTTTGCAGGACCGGATTGATTATCATTTGGAAAATGGCAATGAATATAAGTTGCAAGTGGGGTTAAGGAGACTCTGGTTTATTGTTTAAACATTAACCTTTCTTAAACTGTCTTTAGCCAGTAACCTAACCGTGACATGGAATTGAGCTTGGAATATGAGTGCTAGTTGAATAAGAAAAAATAATGTGAGAGTATATTATTTTCTTTCATTCTGTTACTTCTAAGGGATTCAAATGAGCAGATTTTGTAAGTTAAACTACATTAGCAGCTTCATTGCTGTATGTCATATACATGTACTAGTTGTGTACATTTAAGCCTTCATGCAAATCTAGAAGCCGACAGTTGTATCTGCTTTCTCCTATTCTGTTTATTTCATTGGCTGAATAGTGTTGCAAGCTAAGATTTCACTTATCACTTATAATTGTTTTCTGACATACAATACATTTATTTGAAATCAATGTTCATGACCTGGAAGCCACTCCATAGTAGTGGCAGATCTGAAAGTACGACAAAGAGAACCTATTTTTGATGCAGGAGTGTTTGCTGGTAAATTGACTGAAAGCTTCAGAAGTGACTTCCGAGTTTTCTTGATGGATTAATACCATGAGCAACATCCTCTTTAAAATAACGGAAGTCTTGAGTATGTGGTGTAATGGATATTTTAAAGGAGGTAATGCATCCATACCTCTACTGGGAATTATCATTTATTACGAGGAACCATTTTCATACGCAATATAGACGTTACTCATCAGTAATCAGTAGCTTCTAGATTTTCTTTTATATGGACCCAGGTGGCAACTAAAGTTAAATCAAATGTCCATGTGCTGTTGTCCAAGATACAATCTTAATAATTGGTGGTCCTGGAAACAACAGGAATTTAGGGACGTGCTAGTTCAAATGGTATTTCAAAGACCTAAGGAATGCAATCAGTAGTTGAGGGCAATATGCAGATTTTCAGAGAGACGGAATTTTATCAAGAGTAGAGTGACAAATATAATTATCAGTTTAAACAGACTGGGTAAGAAAATCTAACAATTAAGACAAACTTACAGATCTTAAAATGTAAATGTTTGAGTTGAACATGTTTGTTAAAGCCTTCAAATGTGCAACTGACAAAAAACTTTCAAGTACAACTGAGAAAATAGCAGTTTAAATGACTTTAAAATGAAAACAGAGCATAGCAACTTCTTCTGTCTGAAGGTACCTAGACAAGGAAATGGAAATATTTGTTTCTTTGAGAAAGCTAGAACAGTCACAGTCATAGTGCTAGGCTGGGGAAATTGCAAGTGGCATCATATGGGAAGATTCTTGCCCTAAGAATGACTCAAAGCCAAGAAAACTGACTCCCAAACCTGGAGTCCTTCCTGGTGCTCAGCCCCAGTGAGCGTCCCACAGAGACCCTTGCTGGTCCTGGTCCCGAGGTGCTGAGGGACATGTGGCCATTTCAGCTTGCAAGGGGGTCAGTCCCCCACCAGCAGACTTAGCCAGGAACATTTTCTGTTTCTGTTTCTTGGAAATCCTTGCAGGAGTTACTTACAGGGGAATGCTGTCTTCGTAATAACTTCAGTAGATTTCCTTGTGCATTTCTCTTGTACTGCTCTAAGAAATTTTGAAGTTTCAATGTAACCTATAAGCTCATAGTAGTTATTCTTAGATCTGCTATAGGTAAATATTTTGTCCTTGGGATAGCTAAGAAAGCAAAATTAAAATCATAGCTTTAAAGCTCCCACTGACTTCCATGGGATTAGATTCATCCTTTAATCTCATTGACAAAATTGAATCTGCAATAGCAGTCATTAGTAATTGTGGGAAAAATGACTGGATTATTCTTTTCCACAGATTAAGATTGCAGGCGAAACAGATTTATGGTACCATTTGAAATTCAATAGCAATATGATGGTTTGCTCTTTATATCCATTGAAAAAATCTACAAAATAGCAACACTAGTTCTGCAGATTTACAGAAGCTGGCAGTGATAAACCTAAAATAAAATGCTGCCTAATCTGAATACCTGGGGAAAAAAATGCTTTCCTTGCATTCAAAAACTGGTGAGAAGTAAACTAGCTAATTTTCTGAAACTAGGATCTCCACCGCAATTTTATTTCCTACGAATGGTTTGGATGACAAATGACAAAATTTATAGTCTATAGAAAGAAATAGCTAAGAAATAGCTGCCTTGTAATGGCAAACATAAAAGCAAAATTGAGTCGAGTAATCATTTTCCTTTTAGAGCTGGCCACAACTGTAAAGAAACTTAATTCACTGCTATTTATGTTGCTAATGTTTGAATGCATATTAACATGGTGCTATGATGATAAGGACCACAAATGAAAAGGACATTACTGAGGGCATGTTAGGAATTTGTTTTTTCCATTCCTGGTTTTAGCTACAAAGACTGATTTCTAAACTCTAGTTTCCTTTACTCTGCAGAGTTTATATTAGTAAAAGTCCCATGGAGCTTGTTGCAGCGAGCTCTTGTGATCTTCATTCAAACACCGGTTGTTGTCAGGTTGTATAAGCTTTGCTGAGGAGCAGGGACCCATGGGACCCACAGCACCAAGCCCCTTGGTTAGTGGTGCATATATTATGAGAAAATGCAGAATTACTGTGGTATGCATGGAGAAAGGAGAGACCTTGGGCTTCAGGGCATAGTGCTCTCTTCAACCTGCAAAAGCCAGAAAGAAACTTAAATTGTAGCTCTTTCCAGTCTTGCAAGAAACCCTGTGGAAGGAAAATTTCTGTGATAACGGTTGGTATTGACAAGGGCCTAACACAGACCGAAAACAAGAGGCTGCTTTAAAGCAGGTGCTTACAGATTTCTTCAAGCTCTTCTAAGCCACTTCTAAATCATTCTAGACAAATTCAAATTATTCAGTGGAACTGAAAGCGATGCTTTCCAAAATACAAACCCAAAAATTTCAAGGAACTCGAGCATTTTGGAACACTCTGTCTTGGCTGTTTGATTGACTTAAAAAAACTAACACAACAAAAAGTAGGTAGCATTTGGAGTTGCTGGCACACTTGCATGTAAGGAACTAACTGATTTATTATAAATGGGAGTCCAAAAATATTTCTGATAGAGAGGACAGTTTATCTGCCATCAATAATAGCATCAGGCACTGACACAGCATGAGCTGTGCTTCTGCCAGCTCTGTTGAATAATAAAAACTTTCTAGGGATGGAAGCGAAATCCTCTACTGTGGCATATCTCCGTATAGCTTAGGGACTTTGGTGAAATGAAGTGGATCTTCAGATTTTTAGATTACGCCATTAATGCATGTGATATCCCACCACCATTTGGTTACCTACCAAAGTATGCGTACCGTGTTACAGGGTACTGTCTCCAGATTTCATTTCAACTTTTTACTTGAAATTGTCAAGAAAAGGATATTGGAGTTTATTCTGCTACATTTGGTCTTACAAAAAAATGGGGGGGGGGGGGAGGGCAAAAAACCCTGTGAGCTTTTAAAAATTTAAATCAACATAATTTTTCTATCTAAAATTTATCTGAAAGGAAGGTTTGTTGTTAAAACTTCCTCGAGCAACTATCTGTGCCAGCACTGTTTGATTTCTACCTACTCGAGGTCCTTTAGGTTACCAGCCTAGCCGGCTCCCGTTTAAACTCTACTCACAGAGTTTATAAAAATGTCATCAGGCAGTTTCAATATGCAGTTAAGTAATTCATAAATGTTTCCTTTATTAACACTTCCTCAACTTTCTGTTAACGTTTTTCAGGTGAACATGCAGCACAGGTTAGTTGTGTACAAAGCTGGTGATGTCCCGGTATGTTGCTGCAGGGAGCTGCCGTGAGGGCTGAGGTGTGAAGTCATGTGGAATTCGAAATCCAACTTTTCTGAAGGGCTGTCTCCAGCCCAGCTAATGCAGAGGCGTCGGAACGAATGTGCCTTAGGCTGGATGAATGGAGTGGGAATTGCGGAGATGGAGGTTGATGGTCTTTTGGATTGCAGTTGCAGCATCTTTTTTTTTAAAGATGACCTTAAAACTGGAGTAATATTTACGACAGGCTCCGCATTCACGTCTGTAACTCTGAAAAGGTGTGTGTAAAGTCATATCAAATCACAGAACAACACTGACCGTTCTCAAATTTTTGTGGAGGTTCTGCTAGGACTTCCTTTTCTCCAGAAGGAAGATGTGCACTTGAAAGCATCAGTCCTCCTTACCCGGCTTCCACACCACGTAGAAAAATAAAAAAATTAATTTATTGTTCTGGAAGTTGAGCAGGCAGTTTGTCTATCCGTAGTCAGCAAATGAAAGGCACGCTTAATTACCCACAGCAGCTATTTAATTAAAAGTTTCTCGCATAGGTAAACTACTAGACCTCTGTTTGTTTTAAAAAAAAATCCTATCACAGATGAAAAACTATATTTGTTCAGTTTAAGACTTGTTTTCAGATGTGCGGTGTGAGTTTGTTTGGAAGTGGATTG
The DNA here is from genome assembly GCF_963924245.1 of Chroicocephalus ridibundus. NCBI lineage: Eukaryota > Metazoa > Chordata > Aves > Charadriiformes > Laridae > Chroicocephalus > Chroicocephalus ridibundus. The sequence continues at coordinate 9,858,129 of NC_086290.1, read as the reverse complement.
CAATGACAGTGGCAGCATGCTCTGTGCTGATCTGATCCAGCACCTTCTGAAGAGAGAGACGCAAATTAGACCTTGCTGAAATGAACCTATTTTGTCCTTGATTCTTCAAAGGGATTCAGTTTCTCTGAGTATTTCTGCCAGAGCAACCTTTATATAAACAAAACTGTTCTGTAAAAAGTAGCTTTCACGGAAATGGCAAATACCCATAAAATCAGGATATACGTAAATTGAAATAATTGTTCAACCTTCTGTGACAGGCTTTAATTGAGCTCCCAAAAAGATATTTGCCCACTTGATAATCATCAACATTTCCAGTACTGTGACCTCGCCTTTGTCAACTCTTTGTTAACTAACAGTTATAGATTTCAGGGGAACAACACAGAGGCAAAGATAGTCTTGGAAATCAAGCTTTTTACCTTCTAAAGTAATTGAAGCTGACGGTATTCAAGATTCCATCAGACACAAGTCTTGAATCTTTGTGGGTCTTCTCACAGTAGTTTACTTTTGGAAACCTTGTTTTGTCGTTCAGTACATAGAAGTCTCAGGTATGAGCACTGCAGTGATCAGTGTTTGGAGAGGAAGAGTGGGAGTTAAAGTAGCTGGTTTATGTCCTTTGCATCTGTAAAAACTCAGACCTTTTCAGCGTCTCTCAGTAAAAAAAGGAATAAACAAACGCATGGTTCTTGAAAAGCACTTGGGAGACTCATGTGTAGCAGGCAGAAAAAGTAAGTTAACATGGTTATTTGTTGACTTAAAGAACTGTGTAATCAGAGTACGTCCTCCAAAAGTGCATACGCATAACTATTTGGCTTTAATCAACTATAATGATTATATTGCTCTGCGAAATTAATTTTTATATTGGCACAAGTAAACCCTAGTTTTATTTATAGTGCATTTTGGTAACAGATCCCCTAAAACGTAGTGCTTTGAATTATACACATCTCATGTTTGCATCTGTTTCTGCAGTATATTTGTCCAAAAATGTCTTGGAAACTCTACAGATAAGATTTGTGAAAGAGACCGTGAGGGATATTATTTATGAGTTGTCTTTCCTCTTTAGGTTTTCCAAAATATAGAGGAAATGCTGAAGGCCTACTGGATATTACTGTTTCTGCAACTGGTGAGCAAATATTGGTTGGCTCTTCCAAGGATCGGTAGTCTGTGTTTTCATTAACGTTCACCTCAAAATGAATTAACTGCATTTTCAGACAAATTCAAGGGGACATGTTGCTTTCTACACTGTATAAGAATTTAAGCAGAGCACCAATTTCTTTCTCCAACTCTCTTTCATTCATAGCTTCCAGAAATATTTACAGCAAAAGTTCAAAGCAATTTCTGCTTCCTTAGCTGGGTGTTTCCCGTGTGCAAGTAGTAAACATCTACGCATATCAAATATATTTCCTTTCCCTAGTTAGATTGTGTAGGGTATGATATTGCAGCATTGTAGCAAGTGTCCAGTGCAAGACGTTGTAAGAGAGGAAGATGATTTCACTTCAAGACAAATATAATCTCACATTCACCCTCTCACAACCATATACTTTTAAGCACCAAGAGGTGTCCGTACCAGGATGTGTATCTGGGTGATCTAAACAGGGCTTTTGCAATGAAAAAGAGCACAAGATACGCAGCAGCAGATCTGTGTTGTATCTCCTGGGTTCTTAGGTTGATGACCATGTGTTTGTTTTGGATGTCTTCTCCACCCGTTAGGAGCTGACAGCAGTTGTGATATTCTGCTTCTCCATCCTATCCCACCTCTTTGAGTCATAAGGATTTACTCACAGTCCTTTCCCTCCTGGCTTCCTGGTTCACATGTCGCAGGAAGCTGCACATCCTCCTGAGTGCTGGGCTCTGGATGACCTGTTAATCCAGGAGCCATCAGCACCTGCTCCTGCTATAGCTGCTCTTCTGCTATTGCTCCCATTTCTTCTCCATTTGTATTAATCTTCATATTTCTGTTACGATTCTGCAATTGTCAGCATCCCTGGTGCTATGTTACTATATGCAGAGAGGCAGTTCCAGGCCAGCTGACCCACCTAGGGTGTGCGACCTTTCACTGCTCAAGTATTGACAGCCTATTTGCACTGAAACTGGAGGATCCAGATGCTGGTTTAGTATTTCTTCCACAAATTAAGTCTACCTTAGAAAGTTTTGCAGATTTTCATGGTTTCAGTTGGGATAGAGTTTAGATGGTAACTTTTTTGCTAGCAGCTGATGTAGTGCTATGTTTTGGATTTGGGATGAGAAATACTTTTGATAGCACATTGGTGTTTATATTTGTTGCTGAGCAGTCCAGGCCTTTCCTGCTCCTCACACCACCCTGCCAGTGAGTAGGCTGGGGGTGCACAAGGAGTTGGGAGGAGACACAGCCTGGACAGCTGACCCCAACTGACCAGAGGGCTATTCCATGCCATGGGACATCACGCTCAGTATATAAAGCTGGGGGAAGAAGAAGGAAGAGTAGTGGGAGACGTTCAGAGTTATGGCATTTGTCTTCCCAAGTAACTGTTACACATGATGGAGCCCTGCTTCCCTGTAGATGCTGAACACCTGCCTGCTGATGGGAAGCAATTAATTAATTCCTTGTTTTGCTTTGCTTGTGCGTGCAGCTTTTGCTTTACCCACGAGTTTTCTCACTTTTCTGACTCTCTCTCCAGTCCCAAGTGGGGGGAGCGAGTGAGCGGCTGCATGGTCCTATCTGCCAACTGAGGTCAAACCATGACACAGATAGAGGGAAACTTTTAGATTCATGATAACAAAACCAAATCTCCAAAGTTTTTAAAATGTTCACCCTGTCTGTCTGTCTAAAAAGTAGATTGAAGGACGGTTTTGAGTTACCACAAGATGTTGCCTGAAAGAATTCACTCCACCTGGGTGAAAATTCATGCATTTTGATGTGAATTAAAAAAAAAGAAAAATTAAACTGTATGAAGTGAGAATAAAACCATAGAATGGGATCTTGGCAAAATGGACAAGTTTTCCAGAATAAACCGTTTCTCTCTAGGTATTTTAGGGTCTATAATAAGCAGTGCTGTTACATAATTGTAAATAACTTAATTAGCTGCCAGAGCTGATTAAAAACTGTTTTTATAAATCAACTTTAAAAAACCCTCTCTCTCTTGCTACTCTGCTAAACTGATAATACAGAAGTGATTCCTTTATTGAACTGAGTTCTAGTGTTTCACTGGTGTAAAATCTAATTTTGTGTTAAGTATGCAGAGAAGTAACATTCCCGGAAATAAGACATGCAGCTCTCCCATAGCTGTCCAAGGGCATGCTGTGCTCCTTCTGTTTCTTAAACTGGGTAAGATTGCTGCCTATCTGCTGGAAGAGTAGGAGACCATCCGTGGTTCTGGAGGTCCACTGCACCATCCTGCTGTTGCTTTGTTTGCTTGCACTGTACCAGTGCCTTAAAGCTGTTCTGTTGTTGTTTCAGTGGAGTTTAACGGGGAGAAAAAAACCAACCGCGTTGCATTACGTTTTGTTCAAGGAAGGTTTTCCACTTTTTCTCCTACCCCTTTCCAGCTCTTGGGTGTTGTGCTATTTGAGGAAATGGAGTATGAATAGGCCAATGAGACACAGTTATGTACAGGGCAGCCTGGCAATCAGTACTATTCTTTATCTTTCCCATGCATCTTGTAGTTAGCTCAGCTCCCATACAGCAGGGATGCCCAGCTTGTTACCTGTATATTTAATCTTCCCTGAGTAAAGGGAAGGCATTTTGTATCCTCACCTCATTTACTCTCATTTACGTCTTATGATCTTTTATTCATGTCTCACAATTGCCCTTCAATTTAAACGTTTTTAAACACTGATATCATATAAATGTAAGAAAAAAAATATAAGCATCATTCATGCAACCTTATTATTGGGCTGCTGGGGCAAACTAATTCCCACTCTTGCTGCAGACAGGTGAAAAGAGATGAAGTTTATCACTGAGGCCTTGGACTGCTGCTGTGATCAAGAGGCATTTGGTGTGTCTGAGAATTTATCTTCCTACCTGGTCTGTTAGCCTTCAAAATAGCTAGTACAAAAATGTTACTATTCTGATTTTGTTTCTCCTGCATGCAGTGGCAGAATCTTAATCTAGTTGATCAATTATCCTCGGGGAAAAGAGGGCAAATAATAGAGTTTTCATATCTGTACTGGTTTAAAGAAAGGAAGCAGCACTTGGATAATTAAAGGACTGTTTAATTAAGTGAATCTGAGAAATCATTGGGATGCCTAATTCCAGTTTTAAAAGCAGAATAAGTGTCTAGAAACTTGTCCAACTTCCAAGACAAAGAAGATTGTCCCAATAAAAAGCACCCTTTGACCCATGGCATATTTTTCTGCTATAGTTTTAGGGGCAGGGGGAAGAATGCTTTTTCAACAAAATAATAGTATCAATTTCTAAATCCTCTACAAGACAAAATGTGTTTCTTGGCATAGATTTAAATGATCCCCCTTGCTTTCACACATGATCCAGACTGAAAAAAAGTGCCATTAATCCCATGAGCCGCAGGTGATAATTTTGTTACAAGTGTCAACCTCTGAACTTCTGATCTCGGGTTTGGGATATCATATTCTGGGTTTGGGAATGCTCTTGCTGGGGTTTCTACAGTTCTTTTTGAAATAAGGAGCAAATTAAAAGAGAAGACAAGATGAATTGAAAGACACACAAAAAAATAATTCTGCTGTAGAGAGGAATATGTTTATTCTCTTTTCCTATGAGCTTCTTTCTGATTATCCTCTCATTCTTAACCCTAAGGAAGTTAGTACCTGTTCTGAGTGCTGTATTGGCCAACGAATATTCGTAAATAAATATCAGGGATAGTAGCATGGGAAAGAGATACAAGAACTCAATTCTTACATTATTAATGGGCAAATTGGCATTCAGAATTTGGGGTGTAGCTCTGGAGATATGGAGGTGGTTGTGTTTCATTTTTATTTCCTTAAGCCCGACCCTCTTTGTTGCCAAAAGCAAGTTTCTATTTTTCAGCTAACTTAAGATATTCAGCAGTGCTGTTTAATAATTCAGTTTACCTGAACCTGGGACTAAAATCAATACATACAAGTGAATGGAACTGCTCAAAACCATTGTGTTGGGGCCTTTATTGGACCTTACAGCACTGTAAAGGAACTGTTATGCTCAAAACCTTGTTTGTAGGCAAGGAGGAAATACACTTTACATATATAGACAAGAATTTGTCATAAGGACAATTGAAAACATAACAGTTTAAATCAAGAAACATGTTAATTTTCACGCTTTCTTCTTCCTCACACTAGGATCCCGGTGGGATCATTTTTATGTTTGCTAGTGCAATGTTACACCTTTTTCTCTCTTCATTGTCTGCAGCTCCATGTAGTTTCCAAATTAACTTACTGTATATGATTCCTTGTACATGTGTTAGATACTTTTTCTGTTTTCTTTGCAACCTCCAAAATTGTTTTTGTTTAGCTCCAGGTCTGCATGTCTTTAACCATGGATAAGTTGTTTATAGCCATGGGGTCTCCAGTGCCAGCTCATGCCCCATCCTAGAGTCATAGAATTATAGAATCGTTTTGTTTGGAAGAGACTTTAAGATCATCGAGTCCAACCATTAACATAGCACTGCCAAGTTACCACTAAAACATGTGGCCTCAGCACTACGTCTACATGTCTTTGAACTACCTCCAGGGATGGTGACTCCACCACTTCCCTGCGCAGCCTCTTCCAATGTTTCATAACCCTTTCAATGAAGAATTTTTTCCTAATCTGCATCTTAAACCTCCCCGTGTGCAGCTTGAGGTTGTTTCCTCTTGTCCTATTGCCTGTTACTTGGCAGAAGAGACCGACCCCCAGCTGGCTACACCCTCCTTTTAGGTAGCTGTAGAGAGTGATAAGGTCTGCCTCTGCCTCCTTTTCTCCAGGCTGAACAACCCCAGCTCCCTCAGCCACTCCTCGTAACACTTGCTCTCCAGACCCTTCACCAGCTCCGTTGCCCTTCTCTGGACCCGCTCCAGCGCGTCAATGTCTTTCTGTAGTGAGGGGCCCAAAACTGAACACAGTATTTGAGGTGGGGCCTCACCAGTGCCGAGTACAGGGGGACAATCACTTCCCTAGCCCTGCTGGCCACACTGTTCCTCATACAGGCCAGGATACTGTTGGCCTTCTTGGCCACCTGGACACACTGCTGGCTCATATTCAGCTGGCTGTCCACCAACACCCCCAGGTCCTTTTCTACCAGGCAGCTCTCCAGCTACTCTTCCCCAGGCCTGTGGCGCTGTAAGGGGGTTGGTGTGACCCAAGTGCAGGACCCGGCACTTGGCCTTGTTGAGCCTCATACCATTGGCCTTGGCCCATTGATCCAGCTTGTCCAGATTCCCCTGTAGAGCTATCGTGCCCGCAAGCAGATCAACACTCCCACCCAACTTGGTGTCATCTGTAAACTTACTGAGGGTGCACTAGATCACCTCATCCAGGTTGATAAAGATGTTAAACAGAACCAGCCCCAATACTGAGCCCTGGGAAACACCACTTGTGTCCACCCCATGCCCCCTCTCCTCTCACTGCGTCATGTGTTTCCCCTTCCCTGAGCCCCAGCTCTCGTACCAGCCTGTGTTTCTCTACGCTGTGTTATGCTGTTAGCTCTAAATATCTCATTCTGCATAGAACAAGTGCTTGTTAGTGCTGTCTATACCAAACTAGGGTTGTAGCACACAAAGACAAACAAAAGTAAAATAAATTAGCCACAGATGCCTGGTCAATTAGGGAAATTCCTGCCACAGTTAAACCGAGTAAAACAAAGCTGCAGACAGGATGAGAAACACTCGGACAGAGCAAGCCTGATCAGCCTCTGTCCTGAGGCCTTGCAAACTCAGCACCTAGCTTATGGCCTGTTACTAGCAATGGTAATACTGTACCATGACTTCAGAGATACTATCAAAAGGGACGATAAGCCCACAGCATAAGATCACTAGTTTCATCTTAGAGTACAGTGCTTAAAATATTTATACTTAAATATAGCCATACAACATATGAAAACATGAAAAACTTAAGATATTTGTTCCTCCTACAGAAATCTATAATTTCTTTAGACGGACATTCCCAGATATAAAGTATATTATACTGCAGGAAAGGCGGACAGCATGTAGAAATGCTGATGAAATCAAAGCAAGCAATCATTGTAACAGCTCAAATCCTGAACTGGACCCAGCTACAATTAAATTCAACTGACTACAAAAGTTCAACTCAAAAGAGTTGGAATGGAAGTTTAAGATACCTAAGCAACTATAAACCTACTTGCGCAAAACATTATTTCTGGTGTATTTTAGTGCTTGCAAACTAGGATTAGTAGCGAGAGATCTTTCCGGGCAGGGTACAATACATTTTTATCTTTGGTCTGAACCTGACACGTGTGAGTCAGGCAGCGGGGGCTAGGCACGTATGGATTGAAGGACTGATGAGGCAACCTCAAAACCCACGTCAGCCAGAGCTTCCCACCAGAGTGACAGAGCCGTGGTGTTGCTAACGGTTATATGCACTTTTTAATGGGGCACCCATTATGCCAAAATGTTCACCCAATATTGAGTTGACCCACAGCTTTTGGAAAGCTCAAACTTAACAAAAGATTAAGCCTTTTGAAATGTCAGAGTTTATGGACAGAAAGAAAAAGAAATGAATGGAGGAGAGCAGTGAGTGTATTCCTTCCATTGCTGGGGCTGGGGAGTTAACCATGGAGTTACTGCACAGGGGAAAGAAAAAAATGTTCAGTAATATCATGGCAAACTTTAAAGAGAAATGGTTGAGTACAGATTTAATGACAGCTTAATGACCAGCCATGCTAGGGGAAGAAGTTTGGTAACACTCTAGCTGTACTTAGCACTTATTAAATATACTTCGATTAAAGTTATCTAAGGAAAAGTAGATTTGCTCTTCAGAGTTTTGGTAAAAGAGAAAAAAAATATTAATTGTACAATATCTTCCATATTTCTTTAGTCTGTCTGATACTATGGTATCAAGAATAATTACAATGTCCAAGCAGGTAGTTCATTTATTTTCTTCCATGTTAAAGAGAGAAATATTTTCTCAAGATGCGATTCCTCTTTCTGATCCCTGTTGAAAACACTGGTCCTGATGGTTTGTCCAAGTAATAACTTACCTTTTCAGGAAGCTTAACTGTGCAGTATTCTACATTAGTCACCAAGGAAAGACAGCCCAAAGTTTGAATTACTAACATGGGTCTCCTGAAAAGTAACATCATTGCCTTTCATCGTCCCAAGTTCTCTGTTTGGCTTGGCCATTTATTTTCTCAGTGACACAGTGCCCAACTGTGGAGCATGAACAATAACAACAAAACCCAGTGCATTACAAGAGGACTGTGAGGTATACTGATATGGTAATGTGCTTTTTCTTTCCATCCACAGTTAGGGTAGGAGATGCACATACATATTTAGGAGTTGTGAAAATAGCTCAAAATGCATTCTCAGCTTGTTTTATACTACTGTAAAATACTATAAAATAGTAGCAGCTATTTCAAGTAACCCATAATCTATAAAAGAAGCATGGGGATGAGGCACAGGTGGCTGATCGGAAATGGTAATGATCAGGATAAAGTAAGAAACAGAACAACTCTTTCCTGTTTTCCAGCTCTGTTTGTTCTGGTTCATGGCAGAGCCCCAGGGGCTCCTGAGGTGCATCCCAGGCATACTTACCGGCTCTCCAACAGGTGATGTTTAGAAACGCTCTAGCAAACTTCCTATTCATACGAAATTGGGCAAGTTACCACAAAGGGACAAGGACCAAATGAAGGTGGCCAGGTCAGGAACACAGTGGAAGCCTTCTGTTTACCAGCCTCCTAGCTGGGTTTGTTCAGAAATGCCACAGGATGAATTCTGGTGCTATCAGTCTCTTCCCTCTGACAGGAAAAAGCAGGAATAGAGTTCATTTTATAAAAAGACACACTGTGCAATTGATGACTGTCAAAGGCAGATTTTGATAACTAATAATAGAAAGGTCAGAGTCAAAAATGCAATAGCTAATACATCGTTTTCCCAGAAACTGAGTAGCTGCTACAGGTTATCATGGACATCTGTAATAGTTTCAGGCTAGAAATTGTGGGTAATTTAAGGGCAGACTGTTGTCATTTAGGTCTTTCTGTGATCTATTTACTCATCCCTCTGGTAGAGTAATAAAAATTCTTCTTCTCTAGAAGTCATATAGAAAATAACAAATATGAGAGTAATGATGTGACATTCTGTCATAGCCTGTGATTTGTTAGATAGCCTTTTTGTGGACCATTTTTGGAAGATGGTATTATATAAACATATTTGCAAAAGGAAGATTTACTCTTCTTAAGCAGTTTTCCAATAAATCATATGTAGTCTTTGAACTGTGTCTACCGAACGTTTTCCTGGAACAGTGATGTTCCATGTCACTTACAACTATTCTAAAAAGCTATTACAGAAATTGTAGTTACCTGCTAACTCAACTCTGGATGGTAGTGACAAAGATACCTGGAATATGTGTTTTGCTTACCAATAATACATCATGAAACATGGTGGGTGGATGGAACAAAACTATCTTTAAGGTCCCTTCCAACCCAAACCATTATATGATTCTAAAGGCGAGCAATTAACAATACATCAGGAGCAACTCTCCCTCCTTTGTGACAAAAACTTCACAGGTGCTGACAATCAGGCTTAAGCAGGGATTGACCCAAAGGATACGGAGAAAGTTCAAGGCTAAACTCTCAAGAAGGGGTTTCTGAGAGGGCTTTGACAACAAAATGACTCTCCTTAGGAGAGAAAACTTGACTTCAGTGTGACTGAAATAGCACTGTTGTTTGGACTACAGGAGGACAGAGATGCTTTTCTTTCATCTGCATTTGAAAAGCTCAGATATGACAAGGTCCTTAGAGTGCCTTTAGCTTCCTTCTGTTACGGTCAAGGAGCTAAGGCCAAACTGTACTTATATATATATAACATCTTTAAACCATAGCTTCTTCAAACTACACTGTGCAGATACTTGCTAGGCATTTCATGGAAGTTTAAATGATTTTTCCTGTAAAATGTACAGTCAGGTTTTTATTTTTTGGTATTTGTAATCTAGAGACGTAGAGAGACAGCATGCCAGCAGGACTGTGTCATGGGTTGTATGCTGCTCTGTCTTCCTTGTTGCACAAAATTCGAGAGGATGAAATTCAGCAAAACTGAAGCCCTTTGTAGTATAATGCCTCCTGAATCATCAGTTTAGACTTATGTTAGAAGCTTTGTCTTGGGATGAGTTACAACTTGTAACAATGTCATAAAATCATAGAAATTTGACGATATTACAGTTTTGCTTTTACTTCTACCAAAACATGCTTAGTTGCAAAAGAGGTGATTTGAGGAGGGACTGGGGAAGCAGAGGCTGATACCTCAGCACCTTTAAAGTACCTTTCTTCCAGAAACTGGAAGTTCATCTTTTTCCAAAGAAGAAAATTGTCAAGTTGCCCACCAGAAGCACGGGTGTCTAAAATCACCCCTGATTTTGTCACTAATCTAATCTTGTACACTTTAATTAAAATTTCATCTTTGTTTATATTGCTACCAAATACTTCTCTTATTGATATTTTTCAGCCCACTGAATTCTTTCAGTTTGCTATAGCTTTGATAGTTTTATTTGTCTGAAATGTGCAACCGTGGTTTCGATTTCATTACAGATAGCAATAGGCAGGGAATTGAGGTTAAAATTGATGGCAAGAGTATTTGAAAGGAATGCTGAAATTGCTGATATCTGAGAACACCCCCCATATGCATTTTAGAATGTAAAACATTGTACCAGGCTTTTATCAAATGTAGAACTGATTAGAAATCATAGAGCTCTTATCCCATGGGAAACTTCTTATAACAGGTGTGTAGAATTGTGAAATGTAGGGATTTATCCCGTCTGCCCCTTCCTTAACAGCATACTTAATCCGTGTGGTTACGGCAGAGGGAGAATAACAGCCTGCGGGTTATTCACGTGCGAAGCTCTCCCTTGATGGGGCCTCTGCAGGAAATTTCACATTAGTGTGCATTGGCAAGTTCATGAGCGACGTCAGGGAAATGACTCACCTCCAGGAGTCTATATCTGTCACTGAGGAAGATGGAAGAGCCCAACTCTTCTGACTGAAGAGATAACAAACTGCCGCACGGCTGGTGGCCAGCTGCCAGCAGCTGCCCAGGAGCACAGCTGTTGTGGAAAAATCTGTAAGAGGTTCGATCTACCAGCTGGGCATCTTGGAAAGCTAAACATACATCCAAGGCATTAAATTCTGTTTTCTTTTAAATGGTTTGGTGTTGAATGAATGTTCTGTGTTTTTTAAGGCTGCCTGGTCATTAGTCATCATTGCCTTTTGTCCCAGGAGAGGAGCACAACAGACACAGAAAAAATCAGGACACCCGAGCTAACCATGACTGTCACAGCAGAGGGTGGCTCAGAGCCCTGGAGATGAGATGGAAAATCATGTCAGTTAGCCTCAGGAAAATAAGTGCAAGGCTCAAGGTCTGTAAGAGATGATCTCAGGGACAGGAGAAAGGAAGAGGAGAAGTGTCATTAGCCTAGAGATGGTGGCATGGGTTTTCTGGTACACAGCTTCAGCCAACACAGGAGCAAAAATGGACATGGTCGCTTTACGGATGTTCTCACTTCACATTGCCTAAACCGCCCACTCCATCTGTCCGTGTGGCTGCTGTTTTTTGTGATCCCTACCCCTCTAAGTTAGGCTTCCCTGCCAAAAAAGATGAATAACTGTGGCATGCTGGTACATCTCTCTGCACCTGTGAGCCCAGGCCATGTAGAGAAAATGCCGTGGGGCATCTGGATTAGTTAATAAAGTTACCTAGAAGAACTAAAAAATACTCATGTTTTTACATATACTGTCCTTATTATGCTTGAGTAGCTTTATATTCTCCTGTGTAAGTCTTCCTTGCTAGTGCAAACAAGTTTGTTCTGTAAATATCCATTTTACATGCACAGAGACGGTATATATAGATATCTCCAATTTTCCAGCAAGACTTCTTCAGAGGGACCCTAGAAAACAAAAACATCGTTTTAAAACAGTGCTTTTTTCACATTCGTCAGTGGAAAACAATAAAAACAGAAGCCTGTAATTTCTTGTTCTACTATGCACCTTTTCAGATTTTGCATCTCTGGAGGGATATAGTTTTAAAGAATGCCAGTATTTTACCCTACGTTTTTATTTTCATTGTTTCTATACGTGTCTGATGTCTTAAGAGAGGAGTAAGCCAAATAATAAGGATACTTCTTACATTCACATTTTTGGAACCACATTTCATATTTGCTTTTTGGTTAAAAAATATTTTAACAATTTTTAATATATCACACCATTTTAATATTTGATATTAATGTATTAAAGCCACTCAGTTTTATATAGAATAACTTTTAGTTCATATTTTAATGTCGTAAGTTGTGTATATATCCTTGGAAAACTCTAATTGTTTCTAGATGTACAAGGATTGCTGAGGGATTATTGATTTTTAATTGATATTAAAAGACTCTGGAATATTCACATGTTGATATTGCCTCTCATTAGCAACTCAGTTAATAATACTTTATGCGAATCATGTAGGGATATAAAGAACGCTTTAGTCCTTCCTACCCCATCTCCTTGCAAGAGACAAGCCAGCATTTTGTTAGGTCTGTCCAAACTTTATCTTTAAGCACAAACATAAATAATTTGCATAGCTAGGGACTTGAGGGAGTGATTTGTGCAATATTATCACAGGTTATTTAGAAAAACAACACTTTGTGTTGCCTACTCTTGCATTCTCTAGGGACAGCAAATGTCAGTTCCCATTAGCAGGATCTTGACCCTGGAGGCTTCCACGTGGGTACACTACTGCTGCTAACTGCCTGTGTCTTAAACACAGTAATCCTATAACATAAACAAAAGGGTTGAGCAATTTCAGCAAACGCTTCAGTGTCCGCTGAAATTTTTCACTGGTGTAGTCAAGATACAGCATCACTCAAGCAAAGATCTTGTCAAAGAAGAATTTGGGATTGTACCTGGCCCAAATTTTAGCTACAACGACCAAAAATGGCGCACTCTTCTGGATCCATTCTGAATTGGCTGACACAGAAAAATCTCCGGAATTTTTACTGGAACCTTGTAAATACATGCCTTGTGATGCATTTTTTTGTTTACCGGTTCACGTATTCCCATAAGAACTGATGTAATATGGTGCTAGGGTCCAGAACTCATAAACGGGTGGAAAGGTGCTGCAACTGTAGAGAGCTTTGAATCAGATTTATATTTAGCAAATAATATATGTTTAGAAATGTCAAACGTAATGTAAACAACTTTGAATGAATTAGTACAACATTAAAGAGAACACACTGAAAAAAATCACAGTGTTGAAGAGCTTAAAGAGAAAGCGACAGATTTCTGAAATATGAAGAGCTTTTCAGAGGAAGTTAAAAAGAAAGATCTTGTGAAGATTGTTTCCTTTTCCCCCATGGCTAGAGCGGTGGATTTGACCTAAGGTTAAGGCAATTAATGGAAATTATTTTCAACATCTATAATGAGGTGTCTCACGGAATGCGAATCGGCAAGTGCTCAGCCTGGTACGCCGGTGCTCTGTGAGAATTGTGCAACTATTCATGGAAAAGACGCCAGTAGATGGTGCTCAAGAATATGCGGACTTGTTTCTGGTTCTGCAGGACCAGCTCATCTATGCACACAGTTGTGTGTGAGCAGTTTTCTGCATAACTTGCGGAGTGCCTTAAAAAAAGGCCAGATCTCAAGAGAAATCCTATACATCCCGTGCATCCTGTACATCCTAAATAATGTCTGGAACCCTCAGGGTCGTGATCTCCCCAAAGGAAGGGTCAGTGCAATTCTTTCTTCTTTTGTCAGGTCTAAGATGAATCAGCAGCAAGTCATGATTGGTGTTGTCAAGCGATGCTGAAAAATTTGACAGTGAGGGCACTGCTGATTGCCCTAAAACCATATTTTTATCTAAAAAATTGTATTGCTTGGCTTATTCATAGCATTCCTTTCCCGGAGAATTGGCAGTGTCAGAAAAGGTCTCTAGGTTTTGTAGGAGACGTTGCCTGTGCTGAAATGCTACTGCTTTCTCACTTCATTTTGACTGTGGATTTGATATCAGCAATCTGTCTGTAAAAGTCTCCTCAATGTTACAGACAGGTTTAAAAATATGTAGGAAAAGAATAGTTAAATCTCATGCATTTTTTAAGGTGTTTTCTATGTTCTGCTACAGTTTGCATCAGAGTATATAGAGATGCTCAGTCTCCACCAGACAAATATTTCTATTCAGGTACTGTCTAGGGAGCAGCAGTACAAGCAATTAAAAAGCAGTATTTTTTTTCCTTTGATTTTAGAATCTGGGTTGCTTTTTTTTTGCATTATTTCTATTTTAGCATGGAATGGCACTCCTTGCACAGAATTGCGTTCCAGGATTTTTATTTCATACATCATTTAGGACTTACCAAAGTACCTCCACTTGCTGGGGACAGATATGCATCTTTACCACCAAGTGAAGGACATCTGAGGCGGGTTCTTTTCTTAGTTGTCTTCCTTATGACTGTCTAAACCCCTTGGACATTTTGGACAAAACCCCTTGGACAAGATAACTGTTCAACTGCCGCATTAATATTTCAGTGTGCACACTGCTTCTCTGTTATCTTCGAGTCTTATCTGCTCAGTGTATTTTAATATTCGATTTAAACTTTGTTAAGCATACTAAAAAAGGGAATTGCGCAGACAAAGTCATCCAGCCTCCAAGAGTCCCACAGCTGCAGGCCCCGAGAGATCTTTTTTTTAGTTCAAAGTTGAGCTGTATCAATACGATATGAGTCGGTGGCAAAGGTGGTGGAATTTAGTTAGCCCTTGCTAAAGCGCCTTTTCCAGCCTGGTGGTCAGTGCAACTCCTCTGCAATTCGCCACTGGGAAATGCAGCCAAAGTCTGGCCACCTTCTGCTTTTCGGGTGGGTAGATTGGTAGAAAATCACGAGCAAGTGAAAGAGTGAAATGGTGCTTGAATGGGCAACCGGTGCAGGGTCGAATTGTTGTTGCGCTTGAGTGGTGCAACTGCTGTTGTCTGTGTCCCTGTGGATGCTGCAGAGACTCTCCTACAAGAAGGTGGCCAGGCAGTTCCTGTCCCTCGTAGGCAGATGGAAGTTTTCAGTTTACTGTTACTTTTAGACTGGAAACTGGGGGTTTTTGGCTTGAGATTTTCCAGGCAGTGATCTGATTTCAGATCTCAGACATCAGGCCAGGATCTCTTCTACTTATGGGAGTGATAGTTGCACCTTCCAGTTAAAAAATAAATGCAATAATCAGAATTGCTCAGAGACAGCGCGTAACTATGGAAACCAGTGATTTGTGGACAGAAGACATTCTTCAAAAGGCCTAGTCAAATATCTAGTTATCTATAACTCCTAAAAACATCAGGTAGGGCAATGATTAGTTGGAAAATAGCATTTGTCTTCCTTTACTCTGGCTTGCAGTAACAAGGACCCAGACTGAGTGGGAATGTTGATTTAGTACGCCAGTAACTGTGCTCCATGTGTTTCACCAGAAATAGAGGGCATCACAGGTGTATTTTGGGGTCGCATCCGGATGGAAAGTGTTGCAGCGTCATGTAGAGCCTGCAGGAGTATAGTCTGGGTCATGATGAATAAAAACTGGCAGAGTGACTAGAGAAGTGAGTCTATCTGACTCTGGTTTTCTACCATGATTACTGGTATGGTGCTGGGTTTGATATCACTTATAACGAATAGCTTGCCTGAAGTCCTTTGTATTACCGGGGAACTGTGCAAAATAATTTAGGAAGCTATTGGAGAGACTAAGTTTTTTTTTACTACCAAGCACTTTATCGTATGAATCGCAGAAACATTTGTGGGGTTTTAGAAGCTTTAATGGCCTGCTATTTGAAAATATGTATTTTCAGGCATTCTCTGTCCAAACATCTAATCTGAAAATTACCGCCTGTAATTCTTGCATAAAGTGTTTTTACAAGAAAATTTATCACAGCTCTTGCTGCTACGGCATGTACAACAGATTGCCTGAAACACATCCCCGGGCTGGCCATCAAGATACCTTTCGCCTGTTGCGCTGTGAAGAGTTTTCTTTGAATATGTCTGTGAATCTAAAAATGGATGATAGAAATGTATAATATATATTAGAAATAGAAAATATAATGTTTGGATACCTTCTGAATGATAATAGGAAAAAATAAAGTTGAAAATGGAAATTATCCATAGAAATAACTACTGAATGAAAGCAAAACTGGAAAACACCCCCTCTGCCATCAAATCTAGTCTTCCACAATCTCAGATAGTCCTGTAAAAGTATATTAGAGGTGGGTCCACAGCACATCTACTGTTCTTATTCCACAAAACAAACCCCATGTTTAGGCCATGAAATACTTCTTCATTTCCATCTAACCAGGTTACGGTCAGTGGTTAAAATCCCATTATACTAACTACTAAATCAGGGTATTCACTTTCTGACAGCTGAATCTGCTGCATCAGTTTTTTAGGAAAACTTCTCATCTATTTTGCGTGTTCTCTTAGAGAAACAATGAGGAATAGCTTCTTTCTTGATCATCCCTAATTCTTGTTTGATGGCGTACTACGCTATTGTATGGCAATATTCTGGCTGAATACCTGTGAAAAAACATGTGAGTAATGCATTTCTGTGTAATACAGTTTGCTTGTGGTATTATATCTCTTTAAAATTTTTATTAACTACTGGAATAATCAGGGGTTTTTTGGGTCTTTCACTGCAGATTTGCAAAATGCTCAATCAAACATGTTTTTGTGCAAACTGATGACTAGAAGACACAGTTCTATGCACCATTTTAATTTCACAGGCCTGTTTAGTTTTGAAAAG
This sequence comes from Chroicocephalus ridibundus, assembly GCF_963924245.1. Lineage (NCBI taxonomy): Eukaryota > Metazoa > Chordata > Aves > Charadriiformes > Laridae > Chroicocephalus > Chroicocephalus ridibundus. The sequence continues at coordinate 9,841,270 of NC_086290.1, read as the reverse complement.
ATGGTACTCCTCATCTGTGAAAGATAATTCATATTAGATGCTGCGTATTTAATATTATACTCAGAGATACAGACCCGATCTCGTTTTTAAAGGTACATACGTAGTAACGACTCTTTGATGGTGAAGGTCAAGAATAGGGGTGGACAGAAGGGATTCAGCTGGATCTAAAGGCTGATCTTACTAACAACCCATTAAGCATATATTTCAATTTTGATTTGCATAGATGCTAGTAAATCCAAAACTACTAAATCAAACACCGACCAGGGCAAGGCTTAACAGAGGCTAAGCGTGAAGGGCTTTAAGCTGTTGGCCTGTCAGCTTGATACATCTGCTTTCTGACTGTTGTTTTCTCTTTTCCTGTTGAAGAGACGGGTCGGTTTGTCTGCACCCTCTCATTGTTTGAGCAGCTGACTATGTGCAACATATTTGACATTCATATTATTCTTGCGAGAATCAAAGATCATGAGGACTAAGTGACTTACTACAGGTCTTGGGGTTTTTTTGTATTTGAGATCAGTTTAATATCTTTAAGTCCTAGTCCCATAAACTATTCTATTAACTAGTGCATCTCAGTGTTAGTCTTCTTAGTTTATATTGCTTTCCACACTTCATTCATATCTCTAATTATTTTCCTAATTTACTAGTAAGGCATGTCTCTCAGAGCAATTCAGCTTTATACCATTGTCTTTGCCCAGTGAGCTTGCCCTTTCAAAAACAGAACAGGAGAATTTTTAAAGTATCCAGAAAACAGAAAGGTTGTTATTTTATTCATATTTTCACCATACCAATCAAGTATATACCATTAGGTCCAGAACCCTCTGGAAATTCATGTCTTACCACTGACAAGGGCTATCCTGAATTCTTCTCTCAATTTTTAGAGGAATCTTTGGTTCAGATGGACATTTAATTGACACTCTTGTAGTCTTTTAAAAATATTTTTTTTTTCTTTTTTTTTTCCTGTGAGTTAAGGTGGGAAATACTGCAGGAGTTATTAGACTCAGGGGGTTTGTTTCCACTTGTATAAGTTCCATTATATCCCCATCTGTAATGCTTTTTTAAGCTGGATCAGGATATTAACTATTCAAGCTAACCCTCTAGTCCCACAGAAACAGGAAGCAGAAAAAAAAAAAAGAAAAAAGTAACTGAGATGAAAAAGAAGACGAATAAACTGAAAAAATTCTCTTTATTTCAAAGAGAACCTGAAATTTTGGATGAAAGTTTTATCTGATTTCTTTTGATTATAACATTGTGGTCTGCTATGATAAGGAGCTTTATTCTCCTTGTTTAAAAAGCAAACTTGAGTCAGACCTTGCGCTCTAAAAATAACAGATCAGAACAAGGTTGGCTGGTAGATGAGCTTGAGAGAACAGGTAGGCTTCAGAGAGTCCTTCCAGGGGAAGAAAGATTAATCACCTGCTCTTATTCTAAAAGCAGTAACGGTGCTTGAGCATTGGAGCCAAAGGCTGTGGTTGCTCGTTACCATCCCAAAAGTATCTCTCTCCTACTTACCATGGGGTAGAAGTGCGGATGAAGAGAAATCATAGAGGTAAAGCTCATTCCCTAAACGGAAACCAGGTGCAGCTCAAAGTCATTGGAATAAAATATGTTGAACTTGAACCACTGAAAGTCTGACCTAAGGCACAGGGAAGTTGGTAGGAACCTTTCAGCAAATGTTATTAGATTTTGCATTGGAACCTCGCAGCTACTTGGTTGACACAGAAGGCAGCAAAGGCAACCATATGAGGGTAACCAGGGGCCAATTCCTCTTTTTTCTCTTTTCCAATGTAGGAAAATTGGCTAATTCTAACTGTCGGAACCAAAGTTTGTTGAAATTAGTAGTAGTCTGTCGAAGCGAGAGCTAGTGAACAGCATAACAGCGACAAATAGCAGCTGCGTTATGTACCTTGCTTCAGGTCCTCCTGGAATGAAAGCCACTAAAAATAGAAACAGCACCGTGCTAAAAGTTAGCCCAGTGAGCATACCCCAGTTTTATCATTGTAAAATTGCTTTCTTAACAGTGGGGGAATTTGATTCCTTGTCTGTGCCAGAGGGATGAAAACAAACAGAATCCTTTATAATTTCTGGACTCTTGTATTTTTGTACTTGAGCCAAGGAACAGTTAGAAACAGAGTACTTTTTGTATTTCTTCTAAAAAATTCTGATGCAGCAGAAAAATTACAATATCAATCAAAAAATTTGGAGAAAGTAAAGTTAAATAGCAAGATAGCCATCCTCTTTTCCCCCCCCTCTTGTTATTTAAATCCCAAATACCAGCTGACCCCAACAGGTATCTGAAAGACATCACAAAGCCTCAACAACTTGAACAAAACCTAGACTGTGCAGGGGAAGTCATACGTCATTTGACTCCGTTAAGTTGACTCCACCAAGTTTGGCCCCACTAAACAAAGCTGACAGAAACCAACAAAATGAAACCCTTCAATACTGCAAAATATACAGCAGAGATTTATCAAATATGTCTTTTGGCAATCTAACCACTTTAAAAAACACTGCTGTCGATTCTTATGCAGATAAGGCGATTAAAAAAAAAAGTGTTTCAGCAATTTATGGTTCTCAGAGTTAATAAAATTGTTGTATTAATGAAAAAAAATTCTCATGCTGGACTTCAGAATGTATTGATTTGTGTAGCATAGTGGCAGACTGCTAAAGGTATGAGTTTAGGAGAGCTGATGCCGCAAAAAGAAAGATAGCGTCTCTTACAAAAATTTAATTATCTTGACACTAAAACTGCATCTTATTTTAAAAATTAATCTCCATTAAAAAAAAAGGCAATGTCTAAAAGTTGAAAAGCCTGTCATGTGTTATTGGCAAATCTGAAATGAAACTGCAGGCAAGAATGATTGATTATACCTAAAGCAAAGAGCCATGATATGATAATAAAAGTGGTTTGACAGAAAAATATGTGACTGAGAGAGAAACTTAAGTCAGGACTCTGAAGTGAATGTTCTCATCAAAATAAAAGTAGAAGTGTGATTCTCCCATAGAACCTGAAGATATTTGGTGCTTTGCCTTCTGTTGGATGGTAAAATCAAAATTCAGCAGAAGAAATGTTGGCAAAATCAACCTGGAGATCAGTAGCACAATTATCAGTGCTTTTTAACGTCTCACTTTTCCAGCATGGGAAGGGAGAGCCTTCAGCAAGTAGCCTCATCTCTCAGCCGTGAGAAGATGCTCTCACTTTTTCCCAAGCAGGTTTTTCGTTTGAGTTGTCCTGCTCTTTACTACAGTTTGATACTGCTGCATATAAAAATGCAGTTTCCTGGTGCATACAGTCTGATACCATAGTATGCTATGACGTAGAGAGACTGTGTGTTTGTATGCCTAGCGTCTATAGACACGTGTAGATATTATTGTATTGATTAATATCTCACATATAAACACATACAGACTCTCCACTCTAGATGTAGAAATACATTTCATATGCTATACTAGTAGTAAGATATGCACAGTGCATTAGATGTTCTCCTTTCCCCTTGGTAGTTCGAGGGGCAGCAGACCTGTGTGCTGAAGTGATGCCCTGGCATGCTATCCCTGCATTCCCAGTGTGTAGGAATCATCATTTCTCCCTGGGCATGCGTGTGTTTTGAAGTACAGCCAGATCTACAGATGCCATTCACAAACAACTTTTACTTCTTACAAGTCTTATGCGAAGCAGCTGAGGGAACTGGGGTCATTTTGCCTGGAGAAAAGGAGGCTGAGGGGAGACCTTATCGCTCTCTACAGCTCCCTGAAAGGAGGTCGTCTCTTCTCCCAAGTAACCAGCAACAGGACAAGAGCACACAGCTTCAAGTTGCGCCAGGGGAGGTTTAGACTGGATATTAGGAAAAATTGTTATGCTGAAAGGGTTATTAAAGATTGTAACAGGCTGCCCAGGGATGTGGTTGAGGCACCATCCCTGGAGGTAGTTCAAAGACGGGTAGACACAGTGCTTAGTGATGTGGTTTTTGTCAGAGTTAGGTTGATGGTTGGACTAGATGATCTGAAAGGTCCCTTCCACCCTAGGCGATTCTATTCTATGATTCTGCTGAAGACCTGCCTTGACTTGGAGATTTTTAGAGGTGGGGCTATGGGCATGGTAACAAAGCATGTGATTAAGAGACTTGGAGTGAAAAGATAAGAGGCTCACCCAGAATCACGTGACTGTCTTAAAATAACAGCCTCTTATCAAAACATTATTAGCAACCACATATTTTCTTCTAGCGCCATGATAATACAAGATCTTTTTTAGTGCCAAGAGTGCATTACTGTCGAATTCCCACCAAAAAAAGTCAGAGCCTATTTAATCTTCTGTCTGGAGGCGTTTACAGGTTTTTTTCCAGTTCATGTATAAATTTGAAAAGCTTCAAAAAAACCAAAGGATAAAATAAAACTGAATCTGATGAGTTTTGCTCATCAGTAAAGACAAGTAAAAGAAGAAAACCAGAGCTCTTTCTAAATTAAATCTTCGCGTAGAGATCCATGTGGCTGCAAGGATGGCAATGCTTACCTACCTAGACCAGAAGCAAAAGTAAAGACCTGAGAGTGCTACACATAGAAGAAAAACAATGTATTTATGCTATGGCCACGTATGAGATGCAGAAGCTGGATAGTCTCTGAACAGTGATGATGAAAATCTTTTCCTTATCAGCTTTAAGCTCACTGACATACTAATTTTCTCAGGCAGCAGTGAAAATACGCATTTTTTTTTTGTGTATGCTGAGTATGAGCCCCTTTCTAACAGTAAAACATAAAAGAGTTTTGCTTATTTGTAAGGTCTGTTACTGTAGGATGGCCGGGCTTACCCATAGCTGTCCCTTCCAGCTGCAGCTCGTGCTGGTGCTCTCCTGAATAACCTCCCTCAGCTGCTACAGCAGGTCCATCCCAAATTAACCTCCCTCAGGTCCCTCCGGTGCTTGGGCTGGAGCAGCTCTGGCAGGGAAAGGGCAAAGCACATCAGCTTTACCTGGGTAGCAGGTCTTCCTGGGCTGGGAGAAGAAAGGTTGAGTCTATTTGTGAGCGGCTTAATTTTTGCCTGTGTTTCGGAAGCCTTTGTCAGGGTGAAGAAGTCTGAGGATAGATGTCCACATGCCGGTAGAGAGACTTTCCCACGCTTTTCTTCAAGGAAAGATCTTGGCCTAGATCTTGAAGAAGCAAGGGCCTTTCCCTGGGGCTGGCCGGGATAAGACTGGGAATATTTGATCTGGGCACAAGGGAATGAACTTTCCTGTAAAAATCTCTGTGGCAGTTCAGGTTTCTCCTCCTCCTTGAGAACATGGACTAAACGGGCCTGAAGCAGAGAGACCTGCTTGCCATGTGCTACCTTAGTGACATCGAAAAGGCACACTCTGTTTTGTGTTTGCATTGATAAAATAGCTGTAAATTACATTGATTTCTACATTTTTTCCTCTGTGCATCTGTTTCAGGATAGAGTGGCTGAACGGTCTGGCATTTGTGGTTAGGCGTATTTATAGACCCAGAGGAGGCAAAAAGATAGAGATACGTTGTTAGAGATAGTGTGTCTTGTTTAAGAGGGAAGGAAAGCTTTCCCAGTATTTGCCAGATGCGCATGCGTGGAGTGCAGTAGAAGTCAGAGTGGGAAATAAATCTTAGACATAACAGGTCTAGATTCAGATGAAATCTGCGGATCACATCTTGCTGTTGAAGTTCTTCGTCATGTATAGTTAGAATATGAAAGCAGAATTTTCTGGGCTATAATATTGCAATTAAAATTGATTTATGGAAAGAGAACCTTCAGAGTGGTATCCCACTGCAATTTCAGAGCCAAAGGTCTTGCCACCAACAAACAGCCGAGTGCTTCTAGTATGTTAATCACAGAGAAGTGTATATCAACCACCAAAATATGATTGCAAATTTCACTGTTAAGTTTGAATGTATCATATGAACCCCCACCCTCCCCCACAAATAAAACCCTGCAGACATCACTAAAACAGAATCCAAAATATGACATAATTATTAGGGGAAAGGGTATTTATTAGGGCATCTCTGATTTAAATTTATCATAATGTCTACTGTCCCAAAGGCTAAAAGAATCTCGCTTTTCACTATGGAGGTCATTCATAAAGTTCTGTGCAACTTTTATGTGTCATCAGGTAAGCGTCATCGTTCACGCATAGCACTGAGAATTTCTGCAGACCAGATCAAATTAATATATTCTTTTTGACAAGAGAGACATTACAGCTAAAAAACTAAAACCACTTTTTAAAAACACTCTAGAAAAATTATCCCTCTAAATTTGTATTTCAGAGATGAAAAGTGGTTCTTATTTGATTTTATTCTAAATGAATACTTAATACCTAAAGTTTCCACTGAGAGTTGTAGGTACGCAGCAAGTTTTAAAATTGAGCAAGAATTATTTACACAGTTTTTGAATTTACGAAGTGTTGCACATAAATGCTTTCTATGATCTCAGCCCAGGGATTCAACCTGCTGAAGGACATTGATTCCTACTCTTCCTGTTCTTTGCCATCAAGGGGAATCCACCCCCTGCAAGGGTCTGGGGAACTTGTTCCCTGCATGGAGACCCACCTAAGGTATGCAGTATGCAGTACCTGGATGAGAGTTGAATACCTAGCACAGGCTGAAGAGATGCCTTCCACCTGTCATTTAGAACCTGATAACATGCAAAAGTTATGTTTATTTTACAAAACACGTCTAGCAGTGGTTCTAGCTCTTTCTTTTATCCACAACTCCTATGGGTTGCAGAAACACATCCAAAAGATGCTATTGGAGGTCCCATCTCTTTCTTTTCACAAAAATGGGTGAACCATTGGTCTGCCAGAGCTAGGAGTGTCTCAAATATTCCTTTGAACCTGTTCTAGTGAGGAGGGGTTGAATTAGTACTCCCGGAGATCTGCTGCGAAATGATGTAGTGGTTAAGGCATCCTCCAGAAACAGAAAGGAAGAAGGGGGGAAAATAGGAACCTTTCAGTTCATGTTTGTTTGTCTGAATGTTCTATTTTGTACAAGGTAAAATAGCCTGCAGCCTTATAACATAAGAGATGGAAAAAGCCTAAGGCATTTGATGTGCCTGAATAATTTTCTTGCATTTTTATATTCACATGATATTTACAAAAAGATGTCTCTTTATATGATGTGTTTTGGCTACTTAGTGGCTTAGCATCTGTTTGGTAATGGTTTGGATGCTATTTTCTGTAATTTGTGTTTGCTTTTTTTTCTGCATAAGATCACACAAGGTTCCTGTTTGTGTATTCACAACGGATATTTCATTGTAATTCCCTGACAAACTACTGATAGGTGAAAGAAAAGTGTATGCTCTTCGTCACTGCATCTCTCTCCTTTTTCCTTCTTGATTTATTTTTTCTTCTTCTTTCCCCTCTGAACTGACGTACTGGGAGACAGGGAACAGATAGAATGGTTTCTCTCTTTTCATTACCTTTATTTATTCTGTAATATCAGGTATTTCCTGAAATTTATAAAATAACACCTGAAGAAGGAGATATTTTTAAAGAACTGACTCAAGATTTCTATCATAACCTACCAAGGAAACACACTAGGCATTTTTCTAGCAAGAGTTTTGAGGAAATATTCTCCACTGTGTGAAGCAAAGGAGGGGAGAGAAATGGCAGTAATATCGGTGCTTGCCTCAAGTAATTCTGTTGACAATAGGGGGTAATTAACAAAATTAACCATGTGTTTTATGCATTTTTAAGTAAACACATAGAATATTGGTTACACAGGAAATAGCTCTCATTTGTAAGCATGTAAGAAGGACTATAGGGGTTAGACCGAAGATGCGTTTAGCCGAGCGCACTGTTTCTTCACTTGGCAGCGATAGGCGCTAAAGGAAAATCAGAAACAGAGACTGAATAGAGGGAGTTTTCCTCCGGCATGCTGTCCCAGCTTGCAGACCAGTCTGTAAGCTCAAGGGAAAGGAAAGAGAAACTGGATTTGAACACTGGCCCATCCTTAACATTTCCATTTAATAGAGTCCAGATCCCCAGTTACCAGGCTCAGGATCAGCTTCTTGAACCCTAATTTGGTTTTGTTTCACCCTTTTGGCCCCCGGCTCTTCTGAAGCATTGTGTTGTAGGCCTAAGCACCTAACTGTGGGCTCATGTGCCTGTTTTTAAGTCCTTTACTGGATATAGCTTCTTAGCTGTAAATAATGGCTCACGACGTTTGGGCCCGTGATGACAGTAATACTCTATTTTTCTTCTATTCTGTTTTTCTGTTTGTTGCTATTAGAAGGAACCAGATTCTTCTCTGATACATAATTTAAATTACACAAGTTGATTTTCTTACCCTGTACTTATCCCATCAAGCTTCGAACAGAACAGGATAAATAAACTTTACCATAGTCCCCAAAATTTAACTGTGAAAAGGATGGGGGGGGGATGTAAGCCCTTCTACCATCTCTTAGCCCATTGCCAGGGTGTAGGAGAAAAACATTTTAAGATAGCAGTGAGTGCAGAGCATCAGGAAATCATAGGCATGTTGAGGTCTTGGTCCCAATTATTGCCTGAAGGTCTTAACTAATCATCTATTAGAGGTTTTGTTTTAAAAAGCATTAGAAGTCATGTATAAGGTTGTTGCTGTAGACTGCTGAGTGAATATTTCATTTTTTTTCCTCCTTTCTCTATGGCTCCTGATGGCAACTATATGGTCATGCAGGCGAACTGTCACCTTCCTACCTTTCAGTCATCCTCTTCCCGCTCTCACTCTGAAGGTACCACACACCCTTCTCAAGTGCCTGCATTAATTTTGCTGTCCTTATGCATGTTATTCAAGTTTCTCATTGTCTCTGGCAGCGTGACCTCCCTCATTTCATTTGCTCCCACTTATTCAAACCACAGCTTTTCACTCACTTGCATATGAAGGTAGTGCAATACGAGTATTTCAAATATGCTCATTCAACAGTATGTTTTCCAGAGTATGTTAATTTTAAAAGAAACCCTATTCTATGAAGAAGTAGTCTTCATAGAATTCTTCTATATCAAGCTATGAATTGGTACATCGATATCATAGTAGATCAGAAAAAAGTACACAAAATAGAAAGCATTGTTTTGCTCTTTTTACTTTACCAGTAACAATGCTCTGTTATTTTAAAATTCTCAATTTCCTACCAAAAGATGATAAAGGCTAGGTTATTGTGAGTCTGTATTGTAGTTAGTAATGTCCAAATTTACTATGCCATGCAGTTATTTCTGTATTTCTTATCTCCTGTGAAGCCTGAATTTTGCTTATGCTGCTATTGTGGTGGATTATGTACATTACGTCTTAAATTTAATGCATGTTTTACGCCAGTTACAAGTCTCCACAAGTTTTCCTTTACGATAATGATGGAATGGTGATTAGGGTATGTATGCAAAAGGCTATGAGAACACTTATCCTAAATCCAGATGCCACAAAAGCCATGTGTAATTTTTCAAATGCAGGTGGTCTTCTCAACATTAGACAGATCTCAGGCAGCTCTATTCAACATTTTCCCATAGTGTCACTTATTTTGTGGTAATGTACATGTTCTGCTCCATTTTCAAAATATTGGATAAGGGAAAGGGGCACCTTTTTGGAGATCAGCAAGAGCATACCTGTCTCCCTGGAGGCCGTATTTGGCTCCACAGTCGGGGGTTCCTTTTTTCCTGCTGGGTTTACTGAGAGTCTGATAGCACTGACTGATTTTCCTGAGGGCTTACCGTAGAAAAATGCTCTATTCAGTGTGGCATGATGAATTCATATGACTGATTCAGTGCATTCAATATATATTTGAAAAGTCAGAAGGGTAAAACCAGGAACACATATGGAATGGTTTGTTTTAACGGCAATATACCGTTGCTTTGGTGATGGGCTATTGAGTCCTGGGCCAGCTGTTGAATTCTACAAATTCAGTGTAGATTACTAATACCATTTTTGCAGGCCAGGAAAACGGCAAAGAAGAAATAGAATTTTATACAAAGGCAAATGTTGGGTTTGGGTTTTTTTTTACAAGGCTGGTAGGAATCAGGAATGTTTTAAGCATTACAGAACATCATAGTTCTAATAATTTGCTTTCATTTTCTGCAAATCCTCAAACCATGTGGTTTAGGTCCAGGTTTAAATTTTCTATGATGACAGTTTGCCAGGGTTTGAGAGGAAAAAAGTGAAAACTCCCAACTGCTGCTGATGCTCTTCAGAGATTTGACCTCTTTGAACCCCAATGCAGAAGCACAATAGTACCAGTGTCTCTTTCCTGTTAAATGAGAGCTCCCCTGGTGCGTTTCTGCTGCTGCATTGCTGCCCTACCCAGCCCAGGAGCGTGGGGAGGCTGTGGGCACCTTCTGCACAATATTCTGATTTTCCTTCAATAAACGACATGATGTAGAGTATTAAAGGGAGATGGATACAGGGTTTAAATGTTGATTTAATCATACTGCTTGAAAGCGTCTTGTCACTGTTTTCCCCATAACGGAAAAGACACTTGTTTGAAGCCTGTAATGCGTGAAGTATGAGCCACTTTTTTTCCATCCACACCTCACACGGTGTGAAGAACAGGACCCCCGCACAGAATCTCAGGTCTCAGGGTAATCAGCAGCTGTACTTGCACCATCATGTTATGTGAAAATAGAGCTATTCAGCAGGTGAAATGCAGCTTCCTGGGACTACGTCTGAAGCCACTGCACAGAGCACGAACGGACTGCCGGCTGAGAAAAGACCTAATGATAACTGCTGCACCTGAACAGTCTTGGCTGTTCAAATAAGAGAGCAGCTATTTTCTCCTGATTATTCTCATCACCTTCCTTTTCAGAGGGTTCATCACAGAAGGACCACAGTGGCACTGCAAGGCTACAAGTTCAGATCCTCTTCCTTTTCAGACACCAGAGCTTTGCAAGTCACAGGTTCAGAGACTGAGAGATCTGAGATTTTTTACATTTATATATACATGTATATACACCCACACTTCAGAGTGAACAGGGAACTGCAGCTGAAAGCGAGAAGAGATTGAGTAAAATAAGAAATCGGTCAGGGACAGGATCATGGCAATAGCTGGAGTCCTGAAGCTCTCTGCAGGACCCTCCCTGGTCGGTACCGCTTTGCTGTCAGATATTATTGCCTCCCACACGTTCAGTGTGCTGGGAGGCAAAGCCTGAAACTGTGAAGTAGAGAAGAAGGCACCAGTCTGGTCAGAGTTTTGAGCCAACTTGTCCTGAATTTGGCTGTCACCTGCAACCCTGTGAAAACGTGCTGTACCGTACAGACTGATGTGTGCAAAGAGTGAAGATCCAGGCTCTCTCTTGCTGCAGTTTTGCCAAAGCCTTTTTCTTTAAGCGTGGAAATCTGAATTTTAAAATGCTCTGCAGAAGGTTGCTTTTATTTGGTTTACTCTAAGGGAAAACAGAAAGGCTTAGATTTCATTTGAATGAGTAATTTTAGGGCTCAGAATCAAGAGGCAACTCAAAATGAGATCCTTATGTGACATGGCTCCCCGCAAAATAAATAAATAAATATATACATATACACAAATAAAAGAAACGGGTTATTTTGGGGGATATAAGAAGCAGTACAGTATATGGGTTTAAGAGATGATTTTTACCTGATTATCCAGCATTGCTGAGACAGATGAAGCAATACTTTATACGTTTCTAGTATCAACATATTTTATAAGCTGCTGAAACGCTTATATTGGTACGGAAAGAACCGCAGAAGAGATTTTAGGAGCTGAAAAAATATACTGCTGTGGAAGACTTAAAGAACTCAAATCTGTTTAACATCTCAGGAAGACAGAAGATTATTTGATTGTAGTTTGTAAGTATTTTCATGTGGAGAAAATAGCGGATACAAAAAGAACCTTTAATCTCGCTAAGACAAGGAGGTGAGAGTGATGCCTGGAAGCTGATCTAGAGAAATTCAAATGACAACTTGTGCAAATAGTTTTAAATGTGAAGATGATTAACCTTCAGATTATAAAGAAACAGCAAGGGAAACAGTAGATTGCTTCTCTGATACCTCAAATGAAGACTGGTGCTTTAGGAGAAAGATGGTTATGCTTTATTGAGCTTAATAGAGGAGTAACTGGATGTAATAGCCTGTGGTATACTGGACATTGAATGTGATGATCTAACGAGTTTATGAATCCCTTGGAAATCCATGCAGACAGAATCATGAAAGACAAGGGTTTACTTTAGCCCCCGAATGCTGCTACTGGTAAAATGCGTTCAGGTCTGTTCTCTGCACAAATGGAGAGGCAAACGCCATGCCAAATTGGCTGAATGGCAGAAACATTCACATCCCAACGTTCTGGTCATCCTTACTGGTGAAACACGTCCTGATTGACAGAAAATCCATTTCAAGAGCAGAGGAGTCCCTGCCGGGCTTATTTGTTGATGAAAATGTTTATATGACGCTGCTTTCTGAACACTGGTACACTGGTAACTAATTGTGTGAAGTACGATATACTGTCACTTTGATTGTCCTATTTGCTGATCACCATCAGCTTGGGTAGCAGCATTCAGTTTAAGCCTGACATGTTTATTGGCATATTAGCCACACACCTGTGGGTTATATACACTTCTTGGTCATCGCCATTTCACTTTAACTGCGGTTGAGCATGGAGCTGATGTCAGGTCTATTAGTCTGTTTCAAATCCTTCCATAAGGGGGACTTTCTGTGGTGCGACCCAGAGGGGGCCAATAGCTATATTGTGCTTTACTTCCTATCATTTCTTTGTTAATTAGGCACGTTTTTAAGGTTTCCATAGGCTGTGTATGATTGTGCCTTTCTGAAGTATAAAACCCCATCTAACTCATTTGCCTCTAGCAATTCAGTAGTCTACTTAAAACCATTTTAGGGGAGGAAACAGCAAAACTCTGACTAGCGGAGGAATATTTCAGCCCCCAGAATGATCGCACAGATGGGCTAGAAGTTAGCAGAATTTATCCAGCTAAATCTTTGAGTACTCCATTCACCAAATGAACAGCTGTGGGTAGCCCATCTCATCCTGTGTTCATAGTTTCTTAAACTTTTGTGACGCCTCTAGCATTTTAAGGATCTGCTGAATTTCTCAAGCTGTAGTTCCAGCTCTTGAACTCCACATTGATTTTCCTTAAGAGTGTCCTCAAATAAAACATATAAAATAGGGCCATGTCTGAAATTCATGTTCCTGCCAGACACAGTTCGTATGATATATTGCAACAATACATCAGAGAAAAGCAGCCCCGGTGATCTATTACAGTGATACTATACATCCTTGTAGAAGAAATGAACAGGAACTCTAAACTGAGGACCTGAACAGCTTTTTGAAGTTATCTTCTGGCAAAGATAATAACACCTATTGTGTTTGTCAGAAGAGTGAATGTTAAATTTAACCCTTCGTGCACTACTGGTACACCGATTGGTGATTGTTAAATGTGATTTTGCTTTCTGTCTGCAGGAATGAATTGCAAACATTTGAGATTTTTTTACAGAACTATCTTCTGTAATTAATGGGTAAATACACCCTGATATGGTAAATATGATTTGCATCTAGAAAGAGAGAAGTAAAATTTTCTTTTTACTTCATTCTCTCTGATGAAGAGAAGAGCAAATACAGTGTTACCCATCAAGGCTGTGATAGAAACCATAGCCATTAACATCTGAAATTTATAGCATAATGAGGAAAAGCTTCTGCAGATTATTCTATATTTTTAGAGTGGAATGGGACCTATGATTCACTGTTACTCCTATGAGCTCAACAGTACCAGAAATATTCCTCCTTAGTGATATTTTACCTGGACCTTTTTTAATGAGAATTGGAGTGTGTCTTCCCGTGAACTCACCTTTTCTCAATAATTTTAGCTCTTTGATATCTTGTTTCACTACCCTGAAAAATCTTAAGCTTTGCCTTAGAGTCCTCCCAGTTTGCCTCCTGGGCTCACTTCAGCTGAGCTTTGGGAGGTGGTTCCTGCTGTGATCACTTGTGCTGTTGCCATGGCCCTTTCAGTTTGCATGCTCAGATGCTAGTAACTAACCAACAGTATCCCTAAATTTGACTAAATTCACATAGCCTGAAACTCGTGTCTTCAAACTGTGTTCCTGCTTTATTAGAACATCAAATGTTCCTGCTATACACCCAACTTTCTCATAGTAAAGAAATATTTCTCTAAATACTACCACGCTGCATCTTCACTGATGGTTATTCTGCCTGAGCAGTTGTGTCAATATGGTATCAATTAGCAAGAAGTACTCACTTAGAGACTTCTGCCTCCACTTATTAAATAAATGGCTTTCCTGAATCATCTACAAAACTCCATTTTCTTTAGAGGCATCTTTTATATGGACAGATTTTGTACAGTTTGCTTTCCATCTGGAGCTCAGCTCTGCTTCCTTCAGGCCAAAGATGTGACTATTGGTGCTGTGCATCCTGAGTACTTGCTCCGGCATACAGCTACGTAAAAGGGATCTCTTCCTAATTTTGACCAGAAGTTGCATGACAGAGCCAAGAAAACACTTTTGGATACAAGCTCAGTGGAAACTTGCATGCTTTTGTATGGTTCTGAATTACTCCATCAGCCCTTTTTGAGAGAAAATGTTCTGCCAGTGCTGTTTGAAGACATTTTGGCCACAGTGCGTTGGATTATTTGACCTGCCAGCACAGCCATATTGCACTGGAAATGGGTGAAGCTGGGAATGAGATCAAGGGAAAACTCTAGGTGTGGTCTCTCATGTATCTTAGAGCTGTTTTCCTTCTACAAGGAGCTTGAAGCCCATTTCGCAAATTCAGTAGACAAAGATGGGCATTAAGGTGACAGTGGCAAAGAGCTACTACTCAGTTTCCAATTTTTGCCGTTCCCTTGCTTAGCTCTGAAGTGCGAGAGCATTTTGTCCTGTGAGCAGTACTTCTGTTTCTTCATTTCCTATATTCTCCCAGGTCTTTATGAATTTTTTTAGTTTCCTACCCACCAGATTTCTTCTTACTTTCTGCCTCTCTTTCAAAAAATAAAGGAGAAAAAAAAAGGAAGAGGAAAGCCTATTTTTAAGCAGAAAATAACATAGAAGGCAATAGCTAAAGATAATAGTCCATTTTGGTTTTCTTCGTTTCATTTTTCCTTCAAAGCCACATTGCCTGGTTCTCTTCCAGCTTCTCTGTCCGTGCTGGTACAGAATGTTGCACAGTCTGTTAAGGTTCAGACCAAGAGGCTGGAGAAGTGCAGGCTATTTTGATTTGACTCGTTTACACCATCTCACGTTTTAGGACACAGCTTTCACTTTTGATGGAAGAAAACTTTGAGTGACATCCTTTTAGTTTCCCCCTCCCCCCCTTTTTTAAAAAAAACCCAAAGTTCTCAAACATTTTTCAACTGCTTTAAAAATATTTTTTTGAATTTTTGGATAATGTTGGGTACTGTGGGGTTTTTGCTCCATTGGAAATAGACAGTAGTTTTATAACTTCTCAGACAATCAGAAATAAGTCTTAATTTATTGTGTTTGGAAGATACATACTCAGTCAAATTTGAGAGTCTATCTGAATTGATTAATTTATTGTACTTCCAGTTTTAGTACAAATATTCTTGAATTGACACTCCCCCATTTCAGAAACTTCCTATATATATTATTTCTCTTGAGAGGAGAATATGTACACCTATATAAAGTGCAGGAAGCAGCTGAAAAATAACTGAATATAACTGCCACAAGAATACAGATACTTAAAGATGGGGAAATAATCTAAGATGCTCACTCACTGTTGCTCTCAGTCTATCAAGTGTTATAGCTAGGAATTTTAAAACAGATGACAGCTATTTGTTTAGAGACAGCCTACCTGCCAGCTTGAAGTTAACTTAAAGACTTTAATAAGCCTACAACAGTGAGTTCAGGCAGGTAATCAACTATAGCAATTGCAAAATCAGGAGTCAGTTTGTCACTTCATCGGCTGGTATCTGCTGGAGGCAGACTTGACTTCTTCCAGTTGCTACCTAAATAGCAGGTTCCTTACGGGAAAAATTACCCAGGTGTACCCTATGTTGCCTTGGCCTCTGTTAGCTGATCTTGAAATAATCTGAGATATATTTCCTTGCGATTAGGCAGGAGTTGTCTGATTTGTTTTGCAGTGTGCTTGTTCTTGACAACAAGAAAGTTTTCAACCCCGTGCTCATTTTTGCGTTACAAGAAATATCAGATCTGCTGTCAGCAGTGATGATCGCTGTAGCTAGGCCAGCTCTCAGAACAAGTATGGTCGCGTAACTGCCCATGAGCAGGAGCAAAATGCAGCAAGAAATCTTGCACAGAACCTGTCTGCCTCTGATGATCTTTTCCCGTCCCTTTTCTGGCTTAATTCCTGGATGTAGCCCTGAGACTGCCCTGTTGGGTCTGATCGATGAATATGGATCACTCTTGCTTACCCACACTTGGCTACCTCTGAGCTACTTACTTACATGATTCTTGGTAGAGATATTTTACTATAATTCATTCCTTAGTGCCTCCTCTCTCTGCTGAAGGTCTTACTTTATATGGCTCTCTAGGGTAAAAAGACAGACGTAAGCAAACACAAATGCAGAAATTCTACTTACGTAAAATATTAGCTGCTTTCTTACGCCTGCCTGCTCTGAACAGTTAGCGTGCACCTTGTGAATGTGCCTGAGCCACAGGCTGAATGGGGGTGCTGGGCACGGACCCCTGGGACAAAGCAATTGGTGTTCGAGCTCTTGCTCTGCAAGAGACGCTTTGGGTAGGAGGCTGGCATGCCACAGGTGAAATTGCACAGCACTAAAGAGGTCACACCTCAACTCGTTTCTGAGAGGCTTCAAAAGACACCAGGATCATGTGGCTCTGCAGCAGTCCAGTGAATAGCTGAGTAAATCACAACCTTAATGATCTCTGCTTTCCCTAACAACACAAATGAAACGGGATTCATATTTCCTCATCACGCCTTGGAGAACATACCTGCTTTCTTTTTGTATAGTAATTTCCACTGATTTGTGATTTTGCCTTTTTATTCATCTCTTTATTGTTTGGAAGTACTTCAGAATTAATATACTTAGAAGAATACCTCAGACCAGAAAGATTTTAGATTAAAACCTACAGGCAAAATCTTTGCTCGTTTTTGCTTCAGGCCCTAGGTAAAAATGGAGCATCACCATAATAGCAATTACGGGAGGTTATTACTCTTGATTAAAATTAAATTAAATTGCAGTTGTCAACGAAAAAGATTTAATTATCACATAAAAACTGTCAGCCTTTCATTTGAAACATCTGCTGGATAAGCATGCCAGTAGCAGTGACGTGGAGTATTTGCCAGATACCCCGTCAACAACCCCCTTTCTATCATCACATAATTGAGGCGATGTGGTCTGAAATGCTTCATTTTTCAGATCAGACTGTATCTCACACACTACATAGATCTTAGAAGTCTTTATTCAGGCCAAATATGTTCCTTTATTCAGGAACAAATCCAATATTTTAGGATTATTTAATTCTTCAGATAAAGTGTTCTCTGGTGGTACATTATAAAATATTGTTGGGTCGTATCAGTATCCGATGTATTGATGTTTGGGATCTAAAGGATTTATCTGGCTACTCCTCTCTTTTTCTGGCCCCGGTTTTCAATGCCTGTACATCTCTACAATCCTACTGACATCAGTTCAGCAAACCAATTTCTCAGGCTGACATTTTCAAGGGTATTTAGATGTTTACACGTCCCTGAGGACCTCAGACTAACACAAGCTGCTCTCTGAACTTCTGCCTGTGCCTCCTCTGTACCAGCGAGGAGGGTTGTATTCTGATACCAGGCATAAAAGGCACATCAGCATATCCAAATATCTGCCTGGAGGAGTCTCTGGTTACAGAGATCCCCTCTATGCGACGTGCTGTAAGAAAATGGTGTTCTGAAACTGAGAGTGCGCTCAGGAGAACTCAGTGTTATCAGAAGAAAAATTCCAGTACTAAGCGATTGTAATATTTCAATGTTGATTCTGGTCTCTTGAAGCTACTTGTGATGAAGGTCACACTTTTTTCATGAAATGCAAAATGTAGAAACTTTTTGATGTACAAAACCTGAAATAAAAATACCTCCAATTTTAACTGGCATACGCTGTTAATTTAAACCGGAGAAGTGGTCCTCAGTATTGCTGCAAAATCAGAATGGGTTATGGAGACTAGAATTCTTTTATTTTGAGGGCAATGCAAAAATACCATTTCTGTTTAAATTGTGAGTGTTTAAACTCTCACGTGTGTCTTTCAGCAGAGACGAGAGTGATCTTTGCTGGGCAGAATGTCCGTGCAGCGCAGCGCCCACCTCTTCAGGACAGTGCTACCCCCTACACTTGGGTGCTTCTTAAAATTTATTCGTTATTCAGAAATATCTTACCTACCATCACTAGATCACTAGGCTTATCAGTTGTACTAAATTCACAACTCAGCCGGGTCTTCTGGGTAATAATATATGAATATTAGGACAATCTCAGTAAGCTAGGGCATTTAGTGGTAGAACTATTGGTGCTGTAACATTGAGAAAGGAAAGATACTTAATCAGCCTTTTGACAATATCGTTTTTAAAAATCAATATGGCACTGGATTCTTTGCTTATTATCAACGTGCAAAGAAAGAACAAAGGAAAATAATTAGAGAAGTTGCCGAACAGCCATTAGACGTTACCGCAGTTCAGCACTGAGATCTTTTGTCAATGCTCAGCAAGAACGGACTGTTCTCCTCAGTCTGCAGGATGGGTGTCAAGTGGAATTGGTACTTCTGGATGTTTTCTGAAAGTAATTTGCTATTCCTACTGCTTCCGAAGTTGTGTTTCACATTCTGTCTGTTATGCTTCCTTTAAGAGATCAAATCTGTAACATACAATATTTTATATTACAATTTTGAAGAAAAGAATCCAGGGCAGTAGAAGGAATAATTTTATTTAATAATTTGATTTATAGGAAAATCTTGGCCCATCTGTTGCGACTCTCTATTACCTTTTTTAAAGTGGTAACCTCAAACCAGGACAGAAAGCTAGCTATCAATACTTATGTAGGATTCTGCCACAGGGATATTTACTCACAGTGAAGAAATCTGCCACCAAATGAGCTTCCCTATTTTAGTGCTTGACAGTCAAGTTAATGCTTTTGATGAAGTTGGAAATGTTCAGAGGAATGTCTGATGTGATACATAAGGTGATTATTTATTGATGTACAGAATGCCTTTCCAAATTTCATGGTGTATTATTATTATTATCTTTTATTTATTGACTGTTTTCTGTACGCCTGACATTTAAAGACTTACAAATCTCTTCACTAAAAGGTTTGACCTAAAAACAACCTATACAGGCTGTCAGCGGTCGACCACCTCTCAGGGGAGACGAAGCCTCTGCGATTCCAGCAGCGAGGCGACTCAAACATCCAGATCAGAGAGGAAAAGGAATCTCTGTCTAGTTTTTCAATCAACAGAAATTTCTTAGGATGCTGGACTTTTAGGATTTGCTTCCATAATCTTGAAAAAAAAAAAAAAGTACAAATAACTGAGGATTCTGTACTACTTCCTGAACTGGCAAATAGAAGGAATAAAGAGCCCGGGGTGTGGGGGGGGAGGGGTGGGATGTGGGGGTGAGACTTAGGGTTTTTTTCTCTGAAACTACTCTTTCAGGTGGTGCATTAGTTCTGACCCTTCCATCTTCTGCCTGACATGGGATGCTCATCCTTTCTGAACTTGAGTTTCACCTGTGGGTTTCAGGGCTGCTCTCATGCCGCACTTCCATCTCACGCCACTCTCTAGGATTCACCCACAGTTGCCATCTCATCCTTTCCATATTAGGGGGGAGAAAGAAAAAGGGACTTCCAGTGACCCATTCTCATCTTTTCCTTGTCACTTTCTGCTCTCTGGACTATTTTGTGTCTCGTACCTCTCGACTGCGATATGTATTTTGTACAGTAGGGAATGTTCACCGCTCCTAGTTTCACGCACAGGTACGTGAAACTGAAGAACTCAGTTCATCTGAAGAACTCAGAATTTGGCTTCATAGGTTATTTTGCAGCTGAACTTCTCATCTCTCAATTTTCAACCCAGGCAGACATTGTGTTATGTTATTTATGTTTTATAGCACCTTTCAAAAGAGAAAATTAAAATCATTACTCTTTTTTCTTTAAATGAAAATGTAGAGTGAAGCGCTGCCCTCTGTGATAACCCAAAGTTCACGTGACTCCATCTGTATCGTCAGGGGGGTTTTTTTCAGTTCAGTTCAAATCTGTCTTCCAAGTGGCTCTGCTAGGTTACCTGTTACAGGTCCTTACACACGGCGGGGGAGAAAAATCCTGAACAAAGAGCACGAAGATTGCTTCCAGGTCTCCAAATTCTCTTTTATGGAAAAAATTATTTCTTAGATTTGTTCACCTAAAGACACGTTTCAGTACACTCCGTATGTTTAATCCCAGCTCTCTGTTGTTTTTGCCAAGTGTGTTGTACGGGTTTTGTTGCTGCCCTCCAAGGAAAGAAAGGATCTTGCTGAAGCAGTCCAGGGCTCTCCTATCTGTCCCGATACTCATATTAAATATGCAACTTAAAAAAACTTTCAGGCTTCACTAGTGTAAGGCCAATGTGTCTATTAAATTGTTCTTTGCAATATGAGAGCTAAAGAAATGAAGTCAGTTCAGATATAAAATTATGATTACAGCTGGGGGGGAAGTGAAGTGCACTTTCAAAGCACGGAAAAAGTGGTCAGAATAGATACAATCTCTTAAAATGTTTAAAATGAACATATTGTACTAAACCAAAATTAGGCATAATTGTAGCGCTTAATACAACCTGTCAAGAGATGTTTTTAATGAGATCAGTTCAAATATTTCTGCCAAAGGATGGGAAATTTTTTCTTCTGGTTCAAAATGTAATTTCAAGCCTTGAGATACTATTTGTGAATGCTAATAATATGAAGCTGGAAATTGATGTTTTTAAGGATAATATTCATCCTATTTGGGGCTGATCTGATTGCTTGTTCACATCTATATCTGCATGGTGACAGATTCTGACCCAACCGAGTAAGATGTGTTTTGCAGGGCAGAAAAAGGGTTTTCACTTTTCTTAATGTTTTGCTGTAAACGGAGGGGGGTGGGGGGGGTGGGGGGAAGCTTGATATAGTAAAACCAATAGACTTTGAAATAATAATTGCTTAAAAGTTTCACTTTTAACAGGGGAGTAGGTACATAAAGTACTTTTCAAATCTGGTTAAAAGTGCTTGGACGAGTAGTCTTTTCATCTGTTTTTATCATGAAAGATTAATTAGTGCAAAAAGTAATCCAGCATCAGAAATGACTTAAAATGTATTTTTCAGTTTGTAATTAAAAATTACTGTGGTTAACACAGATTATAATTTTCTTATCTTGCTACTATGTCCAATTCTTTTTTTTCTTGATTAACTTTTTAAACCCTTATACCTATTGTTAGTTCCCTGCTGGATCTGTACAGTGTAAACCTTGTTCCTCCACTGCTTCGTTTATGTGCACTCCTAACCAAACAATTCTGTTTAATTCTATAATTCAAATGTACTCTTAAGAACATTGTACAGGGGGTTCTTGACTGCTGAATGATTTTGCACAGTTGAATTTATTAGTCTGTTATTCCATCGTGAGGATAACGTAAGAACACCTTTTTCTTGAAAACAAACCTGGTCTTGGGAAAAGTAGAAAAGAACCAGTGAGGTCTTTGTGAGAGTTTAAATGCCATTTCTGTCTTTTCTGTAGCAAGCTGCATATCCGTATAAATAAATCTCCAATACAGTGGAAAGAAACCA
Source organism: Chroicocephalus ridibundus (assembly GCF_963924245.1). NCBI lineage: Eukaryota > Metazoa > Chordata > Aves > Charadriiformes > Laridae > Chroicocephalus > Chroicocephalus ridibundus. Next base: position 9,819,579 of record NC_086290.1, on the reverse strand, counting down.
GAGGCTGTTGTGCAAATACCAGCTCTCCTTAAAAAAAGCATTATAGCAGACTAGAACAATATGAGATTCCAATTGAGCGGACTAGTAGTAAACTCCCTTGTGTAAACTAAGTCTATGAAACTGAGTAAGGTCAAACAGGAGAATCCATTTAGGAGGTTATTTAATTAAAGTTTCATCACTGAGGTCCACAAGTTTCAGTAAATAATAAGTAAAGTTATGCACTCTCAGGAGAGCAATACACACCTTCAACAGTCAACTTTACAGTAGAAATTATCTCCACACAAATTAATTTTGAGATATCATTAATAGAATATTGGATAGCACTTTTATTATTCTATGCGAGTCTGCATATCTCTGAGGACAGGAGTTCTTGCTAAACAGTGGATATTTCTGTGGAAACAATCCAATATATCTAATAGTCAGGAGGTTTTGTG